>NC_056626.2:269747674-270059739 GCF_002870075.4 Lactuca sativa | reverse complement strand
GTTTGAGAGGTGTGTTGGATGGATTGTTACAATCGTCTATTTATAGTTGAGGTTTGTAGATGCGCGTTGCGCAAATACATGCACGCATCGCGCATGATCATTGTGGCTCCACAGGAAGTTGCCACATGTCACTCCCCCACTTGGCCATGTCTCTCATAATCTACCCAAATCTGGTGTTAGGTGCGCGGCGGGCATAGAGGCACACCTCACGCACACAAAAATATTTTGTAAAAATCATAACTTCTTCGTGTGAGCTTCGATCTAAGCCCTTTATACATCTATGTGATGATCTCAATGGGTACGACAACTCTCCTTTATGTTGTTTTGGCTAGTTTTGATTTTCATTTTTGTGTCTAACGGGGATAAAATAAATGATTTTTCAAAAATTATATTTCTCTCATACGGACCCCGTTTTCGGCAAACTTTTTCCTAAATTTTATATCTTGAGGGGTACTACGAAACTCCTTTTTGCACTTTTATTCAAAACTCAATCAATCTCTAAGTACCATTTTGACGTAATTAATTTTAATTACAAGGTTGATATCTATTTCTATAAAATACATAACTCGTTCCTTTGTAGTCGGATTTTTACGAATCTTATATCCTTGAGATCACGTTAACAAGTACTATCCAAGTATGTTAACCACATTAGAAAATGGTAGAACTCTTCGGACGCTAATTTTTTAGCCTAATGGATGTTTTAACAAATAAATGTAATGGTAAATTTGATTCTTATTATCTTAAAAATCAAATATTACAATACTATACTATTAAATCTATTTTTTTACTCTTTCCTAATGGTGATCATTGATGGAAAGCTCTTGGTTGTCACAGTCTCCTCCGGTTTAGGAAATTTCGTCCCAAAATTTTATCTTGTGGTCGGGCTTCCTTCGAACAAGTGCACATACTTGTGCTTCATCTGGTCCCTCTCGTTCCCATGTGTACTCTAGTCCTTGCTTAGAGTTCTATTGTACCTTGACAATGGGAATTCGAATCTACTTGTTTCGTTTGACCTCTCTGTCTATTATTGCGACTGGCTCTTTAATTAAGTTCAATTTAGGGTTAATCTGAATTTAATCAAGTGGAATGACAAGAGTGTCGTCGGAATGGCACTTCTTATGATTAGACACATGGAAGACGTCATGCAAGTTATTAAGCTCTTGGGGTAACCTAAGTCGATAGTCAACTGGACATATCTTGTCCAAGATTTTGAAGGGTCCTATGTACCTCAGATTTAGTTTACCTCGCTTTCCGAACCTTATAACTCATTTCCAAGGAGACACTTTGAGCATCACTCTGTCTCTGATTTGGAAGTCTAGGGGTTTACGCCTCATGTCGGTGTAGCATTTCTGGCGGTCAACGACTTCTTTCATGAACTCTCGAATCTGCACTATCTTTTCATTCGTCTCATGGATAATCTCTAGGCCTGTTCGCAGGGTATCCACTGTGAATTTCTTGGCCATTTGGGTATCACCAACTTCTGTCCAACAAATGGGAGATCGACATTTTTGACCGTATAGTGCTTCAAACGGTGTTGCTTTGATGCTCGTGTTATAGATGTTGTTGTATGAGAAATCAACTAGAGGAAGGTGAGTATCCCATGCAATTCCGAAATCTATCACACATGCTCTAATCATGTCTTCCAGCATTTGGATGGTCCTTTCACTTTGGCCATCGATTTGCGGATGATAGGTTGTACTCATATCCAGGCGTGTACTAAGGGACTTTTGATAACTCTACTAGAAGCGATAGGTAAACCTACTATCCCAATTAGAGATAATGGTATCCAATGCAATCTGACGATCTCTCTAAGGTATGTCTTGGTTAGCTTCTCCATATTATCCATCTCTTTTATTGGTATAAAGTGGGCAAACTTGGTTAATCTATTGACAACTACCCATATAGTGTCATAACCAACACTAGTCTTTGGTAATTTGGTAATAAAGTCCATTGCGATCTGCTCCTACTTCTACTCGGGAATCTTTAGTTGTTGCAACAGTCCCAAGGGTCGTTGATGTTCTGCCTTGACCTTGGAACATGTTAGGCGTTTACCTACGTAGGTCCCAATCTCAGCCATCATGTTTGGCCACCAATAAAGGGCCTTTAGGTCCAGATACATCTTGTTTGCTCCAGGATAAATGGAATATCTAGTCCTATGGGCCTCATTTAGGACTAGTTCCTTGACCTCTCCAATTTTCTAAACCCGTACTCGGTTCATGAAATATCTCATTCCATCATCCTTAATTTTGAGTTGTCTTTCCATCCCTTTGAGTCCTTCTTCTTAAATTTTTTCTTCCGTTAAAGCCTCAAGTTGAACACTCCTAATATGCGAGATAAGATTTGAATGAATACTCATCGTAAGTGCTTTGAATCTACGAGGTTTAGCTCGTTCTTTACGACTTAAGGCGTCAGCTACGACGTTAGCCTTTCCTAAGTGATAATGAATCTCACAGTCATAGTCACTTAGCAACTCTAACTATCTTCTTTGTCTCATGTTGAACTCTTTCTGATTGAATATATGCTTCATACTCTTGTGATACATGTATACTACATACTTGGTTCTATAAAGATAATGACGCCAAATCTTCAAGGCAAAAACTACCACTCCTAACTCTAGGTTGTGGGTGGTGTAGTTGTTCTCATGCATCTTAAGTTGTCTTGACCCTTTGCATTAATACACATCCCAACCACTGATGTGAAGCATCACAATACACTACGAAGTCATCAGTGCCATCTGGCAGGGATAGTATCGGTGCACTACACAACATTTCTTTCAGCTTTTGGAAAGTTGTTTTCTGCTAGTCTCCCCAAACAAATTTTACTCTTTTTGGGTTAATGTTGTGAGGGATTTGGCTATACAAGATAATTTTTCTATAAATCTCCAGTAATAGCCAGCTTGTCCTAAAAATTGACAAACTTCTGTTAGCGTCTTGGGCTCTTCCCAATTTCTTACCACTTCGTTCTTAGAAGGGTCAAAATGAATTCCTCTGCTGATTACCACATGCCCAAGAAAGTGTAATTCTCTTATCCAAAATTCACACTTAGAGAATTTTGTGCACAACTTTTATTTCCTTAAAAGCTCTAGGATCACTCGAAGGTGTTTCCCATGTTATTCCTTGGTTTGTGAGTAAACTAGAATATCGTCGATGAATACAATCATGAATTTTTCCATGTAGGGCTTACACACTCGATTCATGAGATCCATAAAAATAGCTGGGGCATTGGTCAGTTCGAAAGGCATGACTAAAAACTCATAATGACCATAGCGCGTCTTGAAGGCAGTCTTTGGAATGTCCTCTTCTATGAATCGGAGTTGATGATATCCAGATCTTAGGTCGATCTTAGAGAAGTAACTAGATCCTTGCAATTGATTGAAGAGATCGTCTATTCAGGGTAGTGGATATCCATTCTTAATGGTCAGCTTATTTAGCTCCCTATAGTCTAAGTACATTCGAAAAGATACGTCCTTTTTCTTGACAAATAGAATGGATGCTCCCCAAGGCGAGAAGTTTGGTCTAATAAAACCCTTGTCAAGAAGTTCTTGTAGTTGGCTGGAGAGTTCTTGCATCTCCAAGGGTGCCAATCTATAACGAGACTTTGCTAGCTTCTGGAACTAGATTGATCCAAAATTCTACTTGTTGATCTAGCGGTAGAACTGGTAGATATTCAGGGAAAATCGCACACCTAAGGTACTTCCTTAATCTTTTTCTTCTTATTGTCTTTCCTATCGACAATATGAGCTAAGAACGTGAAATACCTTTTCTTCAAGTATTTTCTGGCCTTCATGCAGGAGATGATCCTAAGATTTCTATCGGGGTTTTCACTATAGACGATTAAGGGTTCTCCGTTTGGTATGGGTAGATGTAAGGCTTTCTCGAAGCATAGCACCTCGACATGGTTAGAGGATAACCAGTCCATACCGATGATGAAGTCAAAACTTCCAATGACCATTGGCATAAGGTCGATGAGAAAAGTATGATTATTTAACGTTAAGTCATAGTTCCTAAGTATTTCCTTAATACTACCGACTTGGCCGTTATCCATTTCTACCGTATAGGCTTCCCTAGGTTTACTAGATTGGTGATCTAACAATTTCCTAAATTTTGGAGTAATATAGCTTCTATCGATGCTGGTATCAAAAAGTATATTTGCATATAAGTTATTGATAAGGAACATAACCTTAACTACTGTCGGATCTTAGAAGGCTTCTCTGGCTCCTATAACAAATGATCTACTTCTAGCATTACCTCCCTAGCCCTTCAGCTTTGGACAATCCCTCCTGATATGTCCAACTTCCTTAAACTTAAAGCAGGCTCAGCTCTTTACTGTTGCGGTTCCTCGATTGGGTGGGGTTTGGCATTTATTGGCAGGATGGCCTTTCTTGTCGAAGTTGGTACAGATCCAACATGCTCCATGGTGACGAAACCCACACTCATTGCATCAAAAGCTACTTCTAGAGGTGGTCCCTATCGAGGGTGTTGAAACCGCAAACGCTTGAATCACTTCCCGCTTCTTTTCTGTTGGTTGCTTAGCCTTCCCTTTGGACTCGTTGTCGAACTTCCTTTTTCTACCCTCTGCATTCGGAACGTCGGCCTTCTAGGCCATCATTCCGCAATGAACCTCTTGATTGGTCAGACTAAAGGCTAATCTCTTGGCGCTGTCGAAGGTGGATGGTTTTAAGGAAATGACTATGCCTTGGATAGGTCGAGGAAAGCCCCAAATATACCTTTCTATATTCTTATCTTCCAGGGTAACCATCTCGGGACATAAGGTGGCAAGTTCATTGAAATAGCTTGTATCGGTGGCAACATCAACTTCCTGCATCTTAAGATTCCACAACTACTACTCCAGCTTCTACATCTCTTCGCATGGACAATATTCCCCACTCATAAGTTCCTTCAAATCACTCCAAGCCATTGCGTTTGCAAGATTAAAACCCATGATCCTTGTGTAACTAGTCCACCAACTTAAGGTTGCGTGTGCAAGGGTGCAAGAGGCAAACTAGAATTTATAGTCCTCCATACATAATCTTATCTCAAAAACAGACTCCATCTTTTCTATCCACCTAGTCGATCCTACAACGCCTTCGTTTCCATGTAAGGGTCTTGGCTTAAAGTTCATAAAACATGTATATGAAGAAACTCTAGTTGGACCTTGATTATCTCCTTACAAACTCTCACCTCCATTTTCTCTCGATCCTAAGTTCCTAGGGGTTTCTAAGCTTTCTATCGCATCAACTACACGTTGGGCTTCTAATGCCTCAATCGCGGCTGAGCTATAGGCTCGTGATTGGGTTCAGGTTGTCCAGGGTTCCTTCTAGTGCGAGGCATGTCACACCCCAAAACCGATAACGGCGGAATACGTTTCGGGGTGGATGACGTAGTGTACGGTATCATCACAGTTGCATAATAGTAAAAACAAGAAACATACAACCATTTCATTTACATAGTGAAGTTAATTACAAGAGTGTTTTATATTGTTCAACAAACACCAAAAGTAATTCAAAAATAAGAGATGGGTCTTGTATGCTCCACCTTCTCCAAAAATGCTGCGTCTGTACCTGTCTATCTTTGACCTGAAGATACAAGTTAGTTTGAAAACGAATATCAGCATAAAGCTGGTGAGTTCATAAGAGTTTAGTGTGAGTTTTTGTATAAAAAGCAATAGCGCGAAAACTGTGCCATTTATATTCATAAGCAGTAGAAAACCTAGAAAATCCCATATTTTCCAGAAAATACATTGTAAGTGAAATCTGTGAAAAGTATACATTCTTCATTTTTGAAAACAGTTTAATGTAAAAGAATACTAGAAATCCCCAAATAGTATTGTGATAGATTAGGTTAAGCCTGAAATCAGTGATAGAGGTGCAAGCTTCCTTTAGTGCTAGATACTTACTTTCTTTGGGATGTAGTTTGGCGTTTAGTGTAGTATTTTAGAGTAATTATAGTGTATTCCTTGTATATTACTAATAGTGAGGATGATAGAGGATCCCATGACCCTCCCAGTCATGCACAGTATAGTGAAGTAGTGTCATCCCTGGACCTGCACGGCGCGGACTGAAATTAACAGTCGGGATATAATAGCGTTTGCCCCGTATAGATCTATACATGTAGTGTCGTCTTCCAGTCGTAAAACTCCGGGCATAGTGGGTAACGAATAGAGTAACCCGTAGTGAGTTAGTGTATTATTGTTTGTCTAGTGTTTTCTCTTTTGTTATGGTGTAGTAATCTTTTAGTATTGAGCATAGTGTATTCTCTTACTAGTGTATTGTCTAGTTATAGTAAGTATCATAGCGTAAGGAGTAGTGACTTTAGCGAGTAATAGCGGTAGCAACATTAACTATACCTATTATAGTTAACTTAGTGTGGATGGTTCTTGACATGTTAGTGACTTTAGTATTTAGTGAAAAGAGAAATATTCGTGTCCCATACTAATATACAAGTTATATAACTAAGAAATCGACGACAGTCGGACGGATAACTACTACCCTAAACCCACAATCAAACAAGAACAGGAAATAAGGCGAGATATCGGTCCTAAGTCCTCCAAGTCTTACTTATATAAATATATCAGAATGGTTATATTTCATAAGTAAATTGATTTAATAAAAGTGTTTACCAAAAGAACATTTAAAATCTGGCTTGTTTTCCAAAAATAGTTTTGAAAATGTATAAATTTGTATATAAGGCATAGTGATAAATCACATGTGATTTGAACTAAGGATGGTGAATCACATGTGATTAATCCTTGTAACATTGAAAAATCGTTCTGTAAAACTTTCCATAAACATATATAAGCAACTTGTATCTCCCCCCTAAAACATTTAAAACATTTGAAAGGTTCATTAAAGGGGTATGAACTCACCTGAATTCGTGTAAATCGAGTGAATCGGGTAAATCGGGTAAAAGTGTCGGTTGAGCGTTTTGTTCCAAACAATGACTTGTACACCTTTTAGGACCCTAATTTCATATGAAAATATGTATTTTACAAGAAATTAATCATTTTATGCTTTCCGTTTAAGTATTGAGGGATTCTAGCATAAATTCGGGGTTTTAGGGCCTAGAAGGGGTTCCCGGGAGTGGTTTAAGGCTAAGAAGGATTTACGGGAGGTTCCATGAGCTCACTCCCTTGGAGTTTAAGGCCTAAAGGCCACTCCTTGGGAGTTTACGGCCGTAAGCTCCCTAGGCTTGGCCGTAAGCTCATGTGGTCTTCCAAATTGCATGTTTAAGGCCTTATTTCACTTCCTTACTTTAATGGTATGTGTCTTGGATCAATATGGAGGGATTAAACTCTTATTTTGTGACATTTTGGGGAGTTTACGGCCAAGGCTTGTTCTTAGGCCGTAAACTCCATTTAATCCATCAAAATGGTTGTTTAAATGGTACAACATGTTCTCATTCACCTTAGGTAAATTCTAGAAGGCCTTAAAATGAGTTTTGGGACAATTTGGCATGAAAATTGGGGATTTTACGGCCCAAGAATATCCTTGGCCGTAAACTCTTCATTTGGCCTCAAAATGGGAAGTTTAATGGCACAACACACATCCAAGGGCCTTAGCTAAATTCCTTACATGCATTAGAGAAGTTTTGGGACTTGTTTGACACAAAAACTTGGGTGTTTACGGCCCAAGCTTAGCCTTGGCCGTAAACTCCTCTTTTTGTCCTCAAATGATGATGTTTGATGCATTTAAACCTTCCTTAGTGTCAAGTCTAAATCACCAAACACCTTAGATGAGTTTTTGTGACTTTAAACAAGGGTTTTTGGGGTGTTTACGGCCTAAGCACAAGCTTGGGCCGTAAACTCCTTTTTAAGCTTCAATTCCTTGTGTTTTAGTGTCCAAAATCTCCTAGGTATATGCCTTAATTAGTCCATAAGCTTAAAGGAAGGAAAAATGAGGTTTTTGGCAAGTTTCTAGGGGTTTACGGCCTAAGGGGCTTCTTAGGCCGTAAACTCCTTTTTGGTCCTTGATTTCTATGATTTTGGCCTCTAAATACAGCGAAGTATGTCTAGATTAAGATAGGGAATGAGTCCTTACGTTTGGAAGCCAGAAATTCGCGGATTTGGGGTCGATTTCGGGTCTAGAGAGAGAAAGTAGTGAGAGAGAGGTGAGGGTGTGGTAAAAGAGTTCAATTGTAGTGTCCCTTTGTTTATATATGTCTCGGGTATTGCACCCGATACACGGCTACCCGATGCTAACGTTTAACGGGGTTAAAACTTTTTACCCGGGTGAAGTGGTTGAAAAGTAATATAACTCTATTTAGTTAAACGGGGTTAACATTTACAAGTTATAATTACTTATGATAATATCGTGACATATGAATAACTAGATATTTGTTTATTGACGACTCCCAACCATTACCGAAAATAATATATAGTGACGCATTCCGTTAGTGAAAGTAGGGTTTGTAACGACAATATATTTGGGGTTGTCACATTATCCCCCCATTAGGGGAATTTCGTCCCGAAATTTAGAATTTATACAGATAAGATTTACAGTACTACTACGCGAATAGATGGGGGTATTTGAGTTTAATTTGGTCTTCGCGCTCCCAAGTGAATTCTGGTCCTCGTTTGGCGTTCCACCGAACTTTCACAATTGGGATACAGCTTTGTTTCGTTCGTTTTACTTCTCGATCCATGATCTCCGCAGGCTCTTCCACGAAGTTGAGGCTCTCATTGACCTCAATCTCGTCAAGGGGAATTACGAGTGTCTCGTCTGACATGCATTTCTTCAAGTTGGAGACGTGAAAGGTAGGGTGTATGTTGCTTAGTTCGTGAGGTAGGTTGAGTTTATAAGCTACAGGGCCGATTCGGGCGAGAATCTCAAAAGGGCCTATGTACCTTGGGTTTAATTTTCCACGCTTTCCGAAGCGTATCGTGCCTTTCCAGGGCGAGACCTTCAAAAGGACTCGGTCTCCCACCTGGAATTCCAAGGGTTTTCTTCGTTTGTCGGTGTAGCTTTTCTGCCGATCCCTAGCGGCTTTTAGTCATTCACGTATCTGCACAATCTTCTCGGTCATCTCTTGAATGATCTCCGGACCAGTGAGGGCGCTGTCAGGAACTCGTCCTTTAGCTAACTGAGTGTCTCCTACCTCAGCCCAACACAAAGGGGATCTGCACTTCCGGCCGTAGAGGGCTTCGAATGGAGCTGCCTTGATGCTCGTATGATAACTATTGTTGTAGGAAAACTCCACAAGAGGCAAGTGTGTATCCCACAATTTCCCGAAGTCGATCACACAAGCTCGCAGCATGTCTTCTAAGGTTTGGATCGTCCTCTCACTTTGTTCGTCAGTCTGCAGATGGTAGGCTGTACTCATGTCCAGCCTCGTCCCTAGTGCCTTTTGCAATGATTGCCAAAATCTAGAGGTGAATCTACTATCTCTGTCTGATATAATAGATATAGGGACGCCATGCAGTCGCACTATTTCTTTTATGTATGTTCTAGTGAGCTTCTCCATCTTGTCCATCTCCTTGATGGGTAGAAAGTGGGCAGACTTGGTCAACCTGTCAACGATGACCCAAATGGTATCTAATCCACCTGCTGTCTTGGGCAGCTTGGTGATAAAGTCCATTGTGATTCGCTCCCACTTCCATTCTGGTACCTCCGGTTGTTGGAGGAGTCCTGATGGCTTTTGATATTCGACTTTGATCTTCGTGCAAGTAAGGCACTTACTTACAAAGGTAGCGATCTCCGCTTTCATGTTCGACCACCAGTATAGCTTTTTGAGATCCAGATACATCTTATCTGAACCCGGGTGAAGGTAGTAACGAGTGTTGTGTGCTTCCCTCATAACCAAGTCTCTGAAACCTCCATGGCGTGGAGTCCAGATTCGGTCCATGAAGTAGTAGGCTCCGTCACCCTTAACCTCCAGATTTTTATCCATTCCGCGCAGGGATTCTCCTATCACGTTCTCGGGCTTTAAGGCTTCTAGCTGAGCCTCTTTGATCTGTGTGGATAGATGCGAATGGATAGTCATTGTCAACGACTTGGTCCTTCGACCGGAATATTCCTTTCTACTCAGGGCGTCAGCTACTACGTTGGCTTTCCCCGGATGATATCTAATTTCACAGTAGTAATCGTTAAGTAGCTCAACCCATCGACGCTGTCTCATGTTGAGTTCTTTTTGGTTCAGTATATGTTGGAGGCTTTTATGATCAGTGTACACCACGCTCTTCGTCCCATACAAGTAGTGTCTCCAGATTTTTAGTGCGAAGACGACCGCTCCTAACTCGAGGTCGTGAGTAGTGTAGTTCACTTCATGGTTCTTTAGC
This sequence comes from Lactuca sativa, assembly GCF_002870075.4. Classification (NCBI taxonomy): domain Eukaryota; kingdom Viridiplantae; phylum Streptophyta; class Magnoliopsida; order Asterales; family Asteraceae; genus Lactuca; species Lactuca sativa. The sequence continues at coordinate 270,049,467 of NC_056626.2, read as the reverse complement.
TGTCTTGAGGCATAGGCGATAACCTTGCCTCGTTGCATCAAGACACAACCGAGCCCCTGATTGGATGCATCACAGTATACGACGAAATCTTCTGTCCCTTCGGGAAGGGATAATACTGGTGCGGTGCATAGGGCTCGCTTCAGGGTCTGAAATGCCTTCTCTTGTTTCTCTTCCCAGTCGAATGATACACCCTTCTGAGTTAGCATAGTGAGAGGCTTCACAATTCGAGAGAACTTTTGGATGAATCTGCGGTAGTAGCCAGCGAGGCCTAGAAATTGACGAATTTCTGTAGGCGTCTTTGGTGCTGACCAGTTCTCAATAGCTTTAATTTTGGAGGGGTCCACGTGGATCCCGTCTTCACTGACCACGTGCCCTAAGAATTCAACTCTTCGGATCCAAAACTCGCACTTAGAGAACTTCACATACAACTTCTCGGATCGCAGCGTTTCCAAGACTAATCGTAAATGATTTCCGTGCTCTTCCTCGCTCTGGGAGTAGACAAGTATGTCATCAATAAAGACGATGACGAACTGATCTAGATATGGACGACATACCCTATTCATCAAGTCCATGAATACTGCGGGGGCGTTAGTCAGCCCAAAGGGCATCACTACGAGCTCAAAATGCCCGTATCGGGTTCGGAAGGCTGTCTTCGGGACATCTTCCTCAAGCACCCGTAACTGATGATACCCGGATCTAAGATCAATCTTGGAGAAGTAACTTGCTCCTTGGAGTTGGTTGAATAGATCGTCGATACGAGGGAGAGGATAGCGATTTTTGACCGTGAGTTTATTGAGTTCCTTATAATCGATGCACATCCGAAACGATCCATCCTTTTTCTTCACGAACAAGACCGGAGCTCCCCAAGGTGAGAAGCTCGGTCTTATAAAGCCCTTGCTGAGCAGTTCGTTGAGTTGACCGGAGAGTTCTTGCATTTCGGCGGGCGCTTGATGGTAGGGCGACTTAGCTACGGGGGTAGCTCCTGGGATTAGGTCGATTCTGAATTCAACCTGTCGTTTGGGAGGTAGGCCTGGACGATCCTCCGGAAAGACGTCAGGGAAATCGCATACTACCGGAATGTCTTTTGGATCTTTCGATTTCTGGTTAGTGTCGACAACGTGAGCAAGAAAGGCGCGATATTCTTTGCACAAGTATTTCTGAGCCTGGATACTAGAGATGATACGAATGCTCGTACTTGGCTTATCTCCGTATATCAATAGGGTTTCGTGATTCGGAAGGTTCAGGCGAATGGCTTTGTCGGAGCATAGGATATCGGCGTAGTGAAGACTTAACCAATCCATACCAACAATGACATCGAAATTTTTGATCGAGACTGGTATAAGATCGATTAAAAAGGGGTGATCATCTAACGTGAGAGTACAACCTATATAGATTTCATTAGAGCTTTCTGTCTTCCCATTAGCCATTTCTACGACGAATGTTTCTCTTAGTGGTTGAGGGGTTTGTTTGAGTAAGTGTTTAAAGTTTTGATTTATGAAGCTTCTTTCTGCACCACTATCGAATAAGACACAGACATAAGAGTTGTTGAGAAGAAACGTACCCGTGACCATCGTGGGATCAGCTACCGCCTCATTGTGACCGATAGCGAGTAACCTTCCAGTTCCCCCAGCATTTGCAGTCTTCAGACAGTTCTTCTTAAAATGGCCCGCTTCACCGCAACCATAACAAGTTAGGGTCACTCCCGTAACAGGAACCTGTGTAATAGGTTTGGGAGGGGCCTTGCAAAATCGGACAGTATGGCCCTTTCGGCCGCAGTTGGAACACTGCAATTCGCGGCAAGGGCCGTTGTGGTGGAAAGGGCACTTGGGACACTTAGGCAAGTTTCCACTGTAAGCTTTTAGTGGGACTGGAGCAGCTGGTGCGGCTGGGGTGGTGGCAGCATGGACCACCACAATTTGCTGGTCCTTGGAGGCGGTTTGAGTTTTCTTGCCTTTCTTCTTATCCCATCGTTTCCTTTTTCTGTCAGACGATCCGGATGGTGCAGTGGTTGTTGTGGTTGTTGTTGCTGGAGTGGAGGAGATTTCGTGGTTGATCAGACTCTGGGCCAATTCCTTGGCGCTGTCAAAAGTGGTAGGGCATGAGGCCAGAACATTTCCTCGATACGGGGGCACTAAACCCCAGATGTATCATTCAATCTTCTTGCTTTCAGAGGGGATCATGTTGGGACACATAGCCGCCAAGTCGCAAAACCTGGCTGTATAAGCCGTTATGTCGGTCCCCTTCATCTTGAGGTTCCAGATTTCTTCCTCAAGCTTCTGAACTTCGCCCCTAGGGCAGTACTCTCCTCTCATAAGACCTTTTAGAGTGTCCCCGCCCATGGCATTGGCTGTGACCAAGGAGAGTGCGTTGACATGGTCGTTCCACCATGACAAGGCCCTGTTAGTGAGAGTAGCGGTAGCGAACTTGATTTTGCTCTCTTCGGGACAAGAGCACATCTCGAATACAGCTTCGGTTCTTTCGAACCATTGGGAAAATGCCAGGATCCCCTCGGTACCATCAAAGAAGGCAGGTTTACAATTCATGAAGTCCTTATAAGTGCATCCCTGTACTCGTTGGTGGACTTCACCAAATCTAGAATTCCCACCGCTTGCATCACCCGAGTTCATTTGGGCCATGGCTGCTGTTACAGCCGCAGTCACAGCCGTTTGGAACAACACCGGATCGAACTGAGGAGGAGGAGGGGGTGGGGGAGGGGTTTGAGTAGCTGGTCTTCCTCGGTTTGGACGCTTTCTAGGAGGCATCCTTCGCTGGAAAACCATAGAAATGACAGCAATAGTAAGAGCCTATTGCGAATATGAACAGAGTGTTTCATGGATTAAATCAACATAATCCAAGATCAGTATGAGAGTCATAGCAAGAGAGAAATCAACTGCCAATATACTGGTATTAATGATGCAACACAAGTTCATGAAAATTGACCTAGCAGTAGGTCTTACATCATACCATGGAGAAAATGTTGGCAGTTTAGAGGTTCAACTAGAGTACTTTTAAACTAGGAATGTTTACAGACAAGAGACCTACGGAACATAGAGATAAAAGGCTAGTCCTTTTAAACAAAAGAGTGAGGTAACTAGACGTCTTCTACTGGCGACGGTTGCTTGTTGGGCGAATCCTCAGATCCGCTAGTTGACGCATAACTTCTTGAAGGTGTCGCTCGTGAGTCCTTTGGCGTGCTCGGAGTTCCCTAACTTCAGCTCGGGATGCAGCCAGCTGATGCTGCAGAGCCTCGTTGGTCCTCCTTGTCCTGTCCACGACTTCTTCGAGCTGACGGATGCGAACAGTGTTGAGATTGGAGTTGGCATCCACTTCTACAACTCGACCAATAGCAGCTTGACTTTGCTCAACATTCCTGGCAATCCTTCGGAGCATGATGGGCAGAACCCGATCAGCTGATCCTCCTTCGCCTATGTTGTAGAAGCTTCGGTCTCCATTGAAAGGCAAGGGCTGACCCTGCTCCTCGCTCCATCAGTGCAAGGATATTGCCCACATAGGGGTGGGGCCCTGAAATGCCGGACGAGGGTTAGGGTTTGGAGCTTCAGGGGGTTGGTTGTTGACTTCTGGCTCGGAGCTCGAGCTACCCGAGAAGCCTTCAGCATGATGATCATCCAAAGGAATCGGGTGATCGTCGTCTGACTCCTCTTCGAGCCATCCTCCATTGCCCTGATTCGGAAAGTACGGATCGCCGGGTAGGTGGAAGCCAGCCATGCTATCTACGCGAGAAAGGGGGAAAAGAGGATTAATAGACGTACTATTCTAAGATACTTATAGGATGAATCATTATTAGTCGACCCAATACTTGCATAGTGCATACCGATTACATGTAACCAAAGCAAGATAGTCCTTCGAATAAACCACCCTAACTTCAGACCCCCAATCAAACAAGAACATGGAATGAAGCAAAGGCTGCAGATTCTGAGTCTATAACGCCCTAATCACATGTAATCGTGATGTATCCACTTAGCAACTATTGTCCTACTAGTAACGATCCCTTTTTATTATCACATACGTATAATCTAGAGATACATAATACTCCTATAGCATTCTTATGGTAGCGTTATTATGATATTGTTGGTAAGTTTTAGACTTGTTGCAACATCACAACCAAACTTAGGCACATGCTAGTCACTCTCAGGAAAACGTAGTTGATCAGGATACATCACCCTGAATGTGACTATATGTCTCTAAACCCATTTGTGCTGTCCAACAATCTTAATACTTTCGTTTTGTTCTAGGATGATACTGACTTCGGTGTTTTATAGTGATGTGTGTATATATAAACATATACTTAGTTAGAACTTTTAGATACTTAACAGTATATATTTTTGGTCAGAGTGTTTTAGTCCCGAAGTATTTATAGTTCGTATATCTTTTATAGGTTGATATACTTGATTCACTATAAACAATGCTCTGATACCAATCTGTCACACCCCAAAACCGATAACGGCGGAATACGTTTCGGGGTGGATGACGTAGTGTACGGTATCATCACAGTTGCATAATAGTAAAAACAAGAAACATACAACCATTTCATTTACATAGTGAAGTTAATTACAAGAGTGTTTTATATTGTTCAACAAACACCAAAAGTAATTCAAAAATAAGAGATGGGTCTTGTATGCTCCACCTTCTCCACAAATGCTGCGTCTGTACCTGTCTATCTTTGACCTGAAGATACAAGTTATTTTGAAAACGAATATCAGCATAAAGCTGGTGAGTTCATAAGAGTTTAGTGTGAGTTTTTGTATAAAAAGCAATAGCGCGAAAACTGTGCCATTTATATTCATAAGCAGTAGAAAACCTAGAAAATCCCATATTTTCCAGAAAATACATTGTAAGTGAAATCTGTGAAAAGTATACATTCTTCATTTTTGAAAACAGTTTAATGTAAAAGAATACTAGAAATCCCCAAATAGTATTGTGATAGATTAGGTTAAGCCTGAAATCAGTGATAGAGGTGCAAGCTTCCTTTAGTGCTAGATACTTACTTTCTTCGGGATGTAGTTTGGCGTTTAGTGTAGTATTTTAGAGTAATTATAGTGTATTCCTTGTATATTACTAATAGTGAGGATGATAGAGGATCCCATGACCCTCCCAGTCATGCACAGTATAGTGAAGTAGTGTCATCCCTGGGCCTGCACGGCGCGGACTGAAATTAACAGTCGGGATATAATAGCGTCTTCCCCGTATAGATCTATACATGTAGTGTCGTCTTCCAGTCGGAAAACTCCGGGCATAGTGGGTAACGAATAGAGTAACCCGTAGTGAGTTAGTGTATTATTGTTTGTCTAGTGTTTTCTCTTTTGTTATGGTGTAGTAATCTTTTAGTATTGAGCATAGTGTATTCTCTTACTAGTGTATTGTCTAGTAATAGTGAGTATCATAGCGTAAGGAGTAGTGACTTTAGCGAGTAATAGCGGTAGCAACATTAACTATACCTATTATAGTTAGCTTAGTGTGGATGGTTCTTGACATGTTAGTGACTTTAGTATTTAGTGAAAAGAGAAATATTCGTGTCCCATACTAATATACATGTTATATAACTAAGAAATCGGCGACAGTCGGACGGATAACTACTACCCTAAACCCACAATCAAACAAGAACAGGAAATAAGGCGAGATATCGGTCCTAAGTCCTCCAAGTCTTACTTATATAAATATATCAGAATGGTTACATTTCATAAGTAAATTGATTTAATAAAAGTGTTTACCAAAAGAACATTTAAAATCTGGCTTGTTGTCCAAAAATAGTTTTGAAAATGTATAAATTTGTATTTAAGGCATAGTGATAAATCACATGTGATTTGAACTAAGGATGGTGAATCACATGTGATTAATCCTTGTAACATTGAAAAATCGTTCTGTAAAACTTTCCATAAACATATATAAGCAACTTGTATCTCCCCCCTAAAACATTTAAAACATTTGAAAGGTTCATTAAAGGGGTATGAACTCACCTGAATTCGCGTAAATCGGGTGAATCGGGTAAATCGGGTAAAAGTGTCAGTTGAGCGTTTTGTTCCAAACAATGACTTGTACACCTTTTAGGACCCTAATGTCATATGAAAATATGTATTTTACAAGAAATTAATCATTTTATGCTTTTCGTTTAAGTATTGGGGCATTCTAGCATCAATTCGGGGTTTTAGGGCCTAGAAGGGGTTCCCGGGAGTGGTTTAAGGCTAAGAAGGATTTACGGGAGGTTCCATGAGCTCACTCCCTTGGAGTTTAAGGCCTAAAGGCCACTCCTTGGGAGTTTACGGCCGTAAGCTCCCTAGGCTTGGCCGTAAGCTCATGTGGTCTTCCAAATTGCATGTTTAAGGCCTTATTTCACTTCCTTACTTTAATGGTATGTGTCTTGGACCAATATGGAGGGATTAAACTCTTATTTTGTGACATTTTGGGGAGTTTACGGCCAAGGCTTGTTCTTAGGCCGTAAACTCCATTTAATCCATCAAAATGGTTGTTTAAATGGTACAACATGTTCTCATTCACCTTAGGTAAATTCTAGAAGTCCTTAAAATGAGTTTTGGGACAATTTGGCATGAAAATTTGGGAGTTTACGGCCCAAGAATATCCTTGGCCGTAAACTCTTCATTTGGCCTCAAAATGGGAAGTTTAATGGCACAACACACATCCAAGGGCCTTAGCTAAATTCCTTACATGCATTAGAGAAGTTTTGGGACTTGTTTGACACAAAAACTTGGGTGTTTACGGCCCAAGCTTAGCCTTGGCCGTAAACTCCTCTTTTTGTCCTCAAATGATGATGTTTGATGCATTTAAACCTTCCTTAGTGTCATGTCTAAATCACCAAACACCTTAGATGAGTTTTTGTGACTTTTAACAAGGGTTTTTGGGGTGTTTACGGCCTAAGCACAAGCTTGGGCCGTAAACTCCTTTAAGCTTCAATTCTTTGTGTTTTAGTGTCCAAACTCTCCTAGGTATATGCCTTAATTAGTCCATAAGCTTAAAGGAAGGAAAAATGAGGTTTTTGGCAAGTTTCTAGGGGTTTACAGCGAAGTATGTCTAGATTAAGATAGGGAATGAGTCCTTATGTTTGGAAGCCGGAAATTCGCGGATTTGGGGTCGATTTCGGGTCTAGAGAGAGAAAGTAGTGAGAGAGAGGTGAGGGTGTGGTAAAAGAGTTCAATTGTAGTGTCCCTTTGTTTATATATGTCTCGGGTATTGCACCCGATACACGGCTACCCGATGCTAACGTTTAACGGGGTTAAAACTTTTTACCCGGGTGAAGTGGTTGAAAAGTAATATAACTCTATTTAGTTAAATGGGGTTAACATTTACAAGTTATAATTACTTATGATAATATCGTGACATATGAATAACTAGATATTTGTTTATTGACGACTCCCAACCATTACCGAAAATAATATATAGTGACGCATTCCGTTAGTGAAAGTAGGGTTTGTAACGGCAATATATTTGTGGTTGTCACAAGGCATGATTCTAAATTTATGGCATATGTTAGTTGTTATAGTAAATTTTGAGTTTTACTTTGATACTTTAATTAAGATATTTAACTAGATCAAGAAAACAAATCAAACAAGCAGCACAATAAACATTAAGATCACATAGTTTTCATTAATTTTCACAAACTTTTTACATCAGATTTCCAAAAAACATACAAAGATGTGGTTTGAGCATGAAAAGTATCCATAATACAACAAAAGACGTAATGGTTTCCTATCATCTGATACACTACTTTTCCCTCCCAGAAACTGTAAAATCATAGTTTATAGCTTCCCAAAGCTAGAACTATCTACCACAACCCATAAAATCTAACATCCAAGCTACTATCTATGATAACTAGTGCTGCAGACAACTGTAATGCCTGCAGATTCGGGCTAGTCAATTAAGACATATTTAGCATTAAAAATGACTTTTTTTTATAGAAAATTATTTTTGATAAATAACCTTAACCAAAGTTATGGTGTATATGACAAGGGTTCTGTACATATAAAAAACGCTAAAATCCGACGTCATACAAAGAAATTATGCTTCTTCGAAGTTTCGCGATTAAACCAAAACTGTTAGGTTATAAATTGTGGTTTATACTTTGCTTTTCATAAGCTATTAAAGTTCTCGGTCTAGGACCGAAAAATCATGTTTTGGTGTTGTTTCGACTGAAATCAAATGTGATTTTAGTTAGGCTTAATATTGTCTTGTTTGGGTTTTGGGCTAGGCTTTGGTTATTAGGTCTATGTATAAAAAGTGTTATTTTAGCCTTGTGATAAGAGAGGGACATTTTCGGGGGCTGCCATAAACCAAGAATGTGATTTACAGAGAAACAGAGAAAAAACCTAGTGTAATCAAGAATCTTATGTACCCGACTATTCATCTATAATAGTGTGCATTGAAGATTAATCATCTTGTTCTTATTCCATATTACATTTTTCATCATTCACTTGATTGGGATTCCGCACCATCATAGTGAATCTGATTGATACATAGCGATTTCGGGTCTTACAATTGGTATCAGAGCAAGGATTGGTAGCAATCGGGTTATTGCAAAATATTTTTAAAAGTTTTTCTTGGAGCTTCTTGGTGTTTTTAATTTATTTTTGACAAAACTTTGGTCATTGTTCTTCGTGTTCTTGATATTTTTAAGTCTTTGATCGAGTTTGTCATTAAAGATTTGAAAATAACGTGTTTTTGGCAACTTTTGGGAGTTTTAGGTCAAAATCTGTGAGATTTCGACAGCCAGCCTCGTACTCGGTCAAACCCTAGAAGATCTCAGTGGCACATCAGCGTTCTCAGTTAGGGCGAGGGTTCTCGGTCCGCAACCTCGTTCTCAGTCTGAAGCTGCGAAGGTTCTCGGTTCGGACTTCTCGGCCTCGAATTTCGGTCATCGTTTTTGGCCTACGATGTCAGTCAGACAAATTTCGGTCTCGCGTATTCGGTCTGAGAGATTTCAGTGCGAGTCTTCTCGATTAGGTTAAGAGGCTTCGCATTTTTGGTCCAAAAACTCACTTTTCGGTCCAAAAGTCACGTTGTTGGTCCAAATCCTTCGTTTTCTGTCTAGAAACTTTTATTCTCGGTCAAGGTTTTTTTTTGGACAAAAAGTTTGACTTTCAACTTTGACCTTCAAATATGAATTTTGACTTTCAAGTTTGGCTTTTGACTTTCAAATTTGACTTTTTACTTTCAAGTTTGACTTTTCAAGCTTGTCTTTCAAGTTTGACTTTCGAGGTTTCAAGTCAAAGGGCATTTTTCTTGGCTTCACAATCAGTTCTACTTTTTGGTAAATTATCCTTTTTGGTGAACAATGAGTTCTTCAATCATCAAGGTTAATGAAGCCTCATGCTCTCAGTCCTATGAGGCTAAAATTAAACATTATCATGATCAATAAGAATTATTAATTAGGGAAATTGAGGACCTTAAATATGAACGATATACTATCAGAAAGGACCAAAACCCTTGAAAGAAAAATTAGAGGCCAAAAACAAGGACTTTAGAAAACTTCAAGCAGAATATAGCACTAAATGTGAACACTATGATTATGCTCAAGAAAAGATTGCCAGTGTAACTAAGTTTGAATATAACACTAAATGTGAACACTATGATTATGCTCAAGAAAAATAAGTTTGAAAATGCAGACTTTAATTTTAAAAAGTTTGATGTGTCAAGTAAGAAAGTTGAGTCCATGATTGAAAAACAATTAAAATTTAAAGATAATCAGAATAAGGGTCTAGGGTATCACAAACCTCCCTTCAATGACAACTATACACCAGCTCAGTGTGGCCAGCCCCCTATACTAGCTTCAGTTAAGACTGAACAATCTGGCCCAACTGAGAGTATTGAGGTGAGCGATACTAATGCTTCTACTTCATGCAGGTAAAGTAGTGAAAGATGAGAGCAAGGAGAACATAAATAATTGTAGTTTTGTTAATTTTGTTGATTGTCAAAGCAATGTCTCTTTGAACTCTGAATATGTTGCTTCTAATTTTGTTACTTCTAATAAACATGATGTTGGTAAATACAGGCCACCAAAACTAGCAAAACAGACTGCTTGCTATAAGTGTGCTTGTGGGAACAATCAGAGACAAGGCATGGGCACGCTACCAGGGACAAGCAGAAACAAATTCTACGTGAAGAAACAGACATGTTTCCACTATGGAACACCTGGTCACATTGCCAAAAATTGTCCATATCGTGCATATGTTCCATACTATGCACAAGGTTGGCAGGATATGCCAAGAGGGAGATCCTCCAGAAGAAACCCTTCGAGGTCACGTTCAAACAATGGTGACTGAAATACTAAAAAGCGCAAGAAGGGAATGTCAGACAAGATGCCAAATTCAAGAGATGGTTCAGTAAAACCAAGATCAGTTAGGTCGACATCATCTCGGCGATCGTTTTCAAGTTCTAAAGCAAGTGATAAGGCATCCATCCGATCAAACAAGAAATGGGTTAAACCAGACTAGAGATTGGGAAAGAGTACCGTATGTAGATAGTGATGGTCAACCGAGCTTCAAAATGAAATGGGTTCCTAAAACCAACTAATCCCGCACTATGTGTCGGAGAAGCTATGGAGGAATATCATCAGACTTTGGTTTGTTGATAGTGGCTGTTCCAATCACATGATAGGAGACATCTCTCATTTTTATGACATTCAAAATCTTCATTGAGAGCATGTTTCCTTTGCGGGAAGGAAGAAGGAAAGGATCACAAATGGGGATCTCATTTAATGGCATGATGAATACTGAATATCTTAACTTCGTTCTGAAATTGAAACATAACTGAGGCTGAACATGTTGCTGCATCTGCGTGTTGTTCTTAGATCATCTGGATACTGTTGGATAAGGTGTCTAAGTCCATAACTATTTCAGGTGTGTATTTGACGCGACCCGGCATGGTCCATTTGGGTTGCATGGCACCATGCAATTGGATAGACTAAATGAGAGAAATAACACTTGGAGATTATTAATATATTATAAGTTCTAATATATTAATAATAATATTTGATTAGTTGATCAAAGAATTAATTTGGAATTAATTAAGTGATCAAAGGATAACTAATTAAATATATGGGTTGATTATGTAAATCATCCATATCTTGTATAGTGGGCTAAGAGGCTCCATGGGTTATCAAGTTGGGTTCTACCCATAGGATGCTCCATGGATGCTCCATGGGAGTTATAAACCCATGGGTCATGGAAATGAAGAGTCATGACACATTAGGGTTTACATGGTGTAACCCTAGATGTGTCAACACTATATAAGAGTCCCATTCTCCACAAAATTGGGTACACACTAAGAAACTAGAGGGCTTGGCCGATTTTGAGAAGTGTGTGTTATCTCAAGAGTCTTTCCAAGAGCATTTGGTGTTGTGTGAAGCATTTGAGGCATCACACTTGGGGTGCTAGGCTCACAAGGTTTCAAGGAACACAAGCAACAACAAGGTAAGTTATTCTATCTATGATTCAAGTTAAAATTGTTCCCCATGTATGCTAGATAGGAATATAACCTTGGAATTCAACTTTGCATGATAATTAGACAAACATAGATCCAAGGTTATTAGGGTTGCATGTACACTTAGGAAGTGTTAGAATGCTCAAAACCCATCAGTGGTATCAGAGCCTAGGCTTGTTTGTTTGTTATTTGTGCTTAAAAGTTGAAGAAAGTCGAAAATTCTGTTGTCTGACTGATGGACTCGGCGAGTCCATGGGGAGGACTCGTCGAGTTTATGTGTATCTTCAACCTACTCGGCGAGTAGGTTTATGCACTCGGCGAGTAGGGTCGACAGAGTGCAGAATTTCGACTTGAGTTGCTGGAAATGGATTAGAATCATTACCCTAAAATGTTTTGGTACTTGAAAACTTGTTTTAGAAGGTGTAATGTCTTTTCTAACTCATTTACAACAACTAGTTATCAAAATTACAAAGATTAAATGTGATTTTGATTCTTGAAAGTGTTCATATACATATTCTTGTTCTTATGATGTTTAGATGATCATAGGAATTATTTGTAACCTATGTGGTAGATTAATTCATGATCATAATGTGTTTTAATGGAGTCCATAACTTGTCCTCAAGTTATGGAAAACCAAAAGTCTCTTGGATTAAAAACCATTAAAAGAACACAAGAGTTAGGAAAAATGAAAAGTCCTCATTTTATTACTCTATTAAACTCATAAGTTACAAGAAATGAAAAGTTTTGAAAGTTTACAAAACTTGCCCTCAAGTTTTGGAACAAGTAAAGTTAAGTTAAAACTTTAGTTCCAACCCCTAGAATTTTAAAAGTTAAAATTCAACCCTTATACTTATATTATTATGATTTAATAATTATATATATATATATATATATATATATATATATATATATATATATATATATATATATATGTATAAGAACAAAGTCGTCTTACCGCTAGTACGCCTCATTCACGAAGGCGGTCTATAAGGTGGGTATAAGGTTGTTGCCTATAAAATGGTGACTTAATGGGTGTCCACTCTCATCCACCGCTTGCTTGATCGGTGGAGGGTCGTTAGCCGAACGGGTAAGACAAGGACTTATTAATTCTCATTCAAAGTATGATGAATATTATAAAGTAACTAAATGTTTTATTAAATTCCCAATCTTAGTTACTTTAGGAAAAATGTGAATAAGGTGCTATTCCATGAAATTACACTTTACACTTTGATTAAGTCGTTGGTGGAGCGTGTGTGGTTAACCGGCACACTAACTTGGACTTAACAAGGTAGGTAAAGGGTGACTTAGGGTTTATTATAGTATTGATGGAGTGTGTGTGGTTAACCGGCACATCGATTGAGTGATAAACTTTAAGGGTACCAAGTGATTTGCATGGTTACTTCACACCTCGTTTTGTGATCCTCGGTATCCCAGTCACAAAACTTGGAGGGCACACTCGAGATTGAAACATGCCTTTGAAAAGTTCATTGAATCTCAAAGAATCTAGGAATTTCTAAGAACCATTCAAAAACCTAATACTAAAATATTGCGGTTTTCGTGGCGGAAATTGGTGAATCGTCATTCACCTACCTTTCAAATATGATATAGCTTAGATTACGGCATACCTCTTCTAAGTTATATTATATTGTGATTGGATCCTAGCCTTAATATTACATTTGGGTGTTTTATTAAGGACTCTCTTATATCTAAACTAATCTTGTTCTCTTTTCTTCAGATGTCTTTCAACAATGCTTCTGGCTCTAATCCTAATGGCTCCTTTACCCTTATGAATTTGTGTGGGAAAGTCACCTTTGATGGATCCAACTTCAATGAGTGGATCAGAAACATCAGGATGATTACCCGCTACGAGGACAATGAATATGTCCTTGACAAGGAGCTTAAGGAGATTGATGAGTCCACTGCAACTCCTCAGGAGATCGCTGAATTTCGGGCACATGAAAGGGATGCTACGAAAGTGGCTTGCATCATGATGGCCACGATGACAGCAGAACTCCAAAAGTCTTATGAGGATTTCTACCCTTATGAAATGCACCAAGATTTGATGGAAAGATACCATCAAAGTGCACGACAAGAGAGGTATGAAATCATCTGCTCCATGATAACAACCATGATGAAGGACGGGGAATCCGTCACGAGCCACATGCAGAAAATGCAAAGGTATGTGGATCGTTTGCTGAAGCTTAATGTGAACTTCCCAGAGGATCTTGCAATAGATATTATTTTGCATTCCTTACCATCGTGCTATGATCAATTCCGCATGACATATCACATGAACAAGGAAGAAGTCACCCTCAGCAAACTTCAGGGACTTCTCAAGACCGCAGAACAGGTCTTAAGGGGAAGTCGGTTGCTATCACTCCTACTCAAAACTCTACTCCGGTTTTGGCAATCGGGAAAAGTCGAGGGAGGAAGAGAAAGAGCTCTTCTAAGGGTACCAAGGTTCGGACCCTTGATGGCTCTTCTTCAAGTGGAACCAAGAAAGGTTTCATTACTCCTTCTTCTGACCCAAAGGAGGCTGAATGCTTCTATTGCCATGAAAAACCTCATTGGAAGCGGAACTGCCCAAAATACCAGCAAGACGTGAAGGATGGGAAAGTTAAACCCAACCATGCAGGTATTTACATTATCATTTCTAATAACTCACCCCATTCTAATTCTTGGGTCCTTGATACCGGGTGTGGTATTCATATTTGTTGTGACTTGCAGGGACTAAGAAGAAGTGAGGATGTGGAGCAAGGAAGGATAAACTTGATCATGGGGAATAGGAAAGCTATACCTGTTACCAAGATTGGAGTTTATACTTTATCGCTAAGTAGTGGGTTTAGTTTAGATTTGAATAAATGTTGTTACTCGCCAGGAATGGCAAGAAATATTATTTCCTTTCATGCTTTGTACAAACAAGGGTTTACCTTTTCATTTAATAATGAAGTTGGTTCTATTGATGCTTTCTTTAATAATGTTCTTTATTTTAAAGCATTACCTTGTGATGGTGTGTATGAAGCTGTATCTGTTGTAGATAACTTAGGAAATAATGTTTTGTGTATTGATTCTACTAATAATAACTTGGATAAAGCATCTTTATGGCATTGTCGTCTTGGACATATAAGCAAGAAACGCATAGGCCAACTCCAAAAGGGTGGAGTCTTGGAGTCGTTTGATCTAATGTCAGATGATAGTTGCGAATCATGCTTACTTGGAAAAATGACAAAGTCACCCTTCACAGGTTCGTGTGAGAGGGGTGAAGGTTTGTTGGACCTTGTACACATGGATGTGTGTGGACCATTCAAACATACCACAAGGGATGCTAATCGTTATTATTTGACTTTTACTGATGATTACAGTAGATATGGATATGTCTACTTAATCAAGCATAAGTCAGAGACTTTCGAAAGGTTTAAGGAATTTAAACAGGAAGTCGAGAATCAATTGGGCAGGAACATTAAGGTGCTTCGATCCGATCGTGGTGGTGAGTATCTTAGTTCAGAGTTCCTCGACTATCTAAGGGAATGTGGGATAGTCTCACAATTGACACCTCCCAGGACACCACAGTTTAATGGTGTGGCTGAGAGGCGTAATCGAACCTTGTTAGATATGGTTCGTTCCATGATGAGTCGAGCTTCGCTAGCAATCTCATTCTGGGGGTATGCCTTAGAGACTGCCGCCCATATTCTTAATCTAGTCCCTACAAAGAAAGTTGCCAAAATTCCTCACGAGATGTGGACTGGTAAAGTAACTAAACTAGACCACATCAAGATTTGGGGTTGCGAGGCTTTCGTGGGACGCGAGACTCATGATAAGCTCGAACCTTGAAGCGAGAGGTGTATTTTCATCGGTTACCCACAGCGATCCTTTGGTTACCTCTTCTACAGACCTAGTGACAATGTGGTCTTTGTAGCAAGAAGAGGAGTCTTTCGAGAAAGAGAGTTTATAAGCCAAGGAGACAGTGGGAGGCAAATTGATCTTGAAGAAATTCAAGAATCAAGTGGTGAAGGAACTTCAAACTCTAGCCCTCATCTTGAGGAGGAAACTCCTGTTGAGCGAATTGACAAATCTGTACCTCTGAGACGTTCCACGAGAGTTAGGAGTGCACCTGAGCATTACTATGGATTCCATATTACTGCAGAAGGTGAGACACTTATTAGTGATGGGACACTAGTAAGTCAAGATGACCCTAACAGCTACGAGGAAGCCATGGCAGGCCTCGAGTCTGCTAAATGGAAAGAGGCTATGGATAGCGAGATACAATCCATGTATGACAATCAAGTTTGGAACTTGGTTGAAAATGTACCAGGTCGTAAGACAGTAGGGTGCAAATGGGTCTTCAAGAAGAAGACCGACATGGATGGTAAAGTACACACTTATAAGGCTAGACTGGTTGCAAAGGGCTTCTCTCAAATTCCTGGAGTGGATTATGATGAGACCTTTTCTCCAGTAGCCAAGATTAAGTCTATTCGGGTTCTGTTAGCCATAGCTGCATTTCATGATTATGAAATATGGCAGATGGATGTCAAAACCGCTTTCCTTAATGGAAAGTTGGCTAAAGATGTTTACATGAGTCAGCCAGAGGGTTTTGTCAGCAACGAGTACCCTAATAGAGTGTGTAAGCTTGAGAAATCCATTTATGGATTGAAGCAAGCACCTCGCAGATGGAATCTTTGCTTTGATGAAAAGGTCAAGGAATTTGGCTTTTCTAGGAGTGAAGATGAATCTTGTGTGTATGTCAAGGCTAGTGGGAGTATAGTTAGCTTTTTGGTATTGTATGTGGATGACATACTACTCATAGGAAACGACATTCCAACCCTGCAGGAAGTAAAGTCCTGGCTTGGGAAGTGTTTCGCTATGAAGGACCTTGGTGAAGCTGCCTATATTTTAGGGATAAGGATCTTGAGATATCGGAGTAAAAGACTAATTGGACTTAGTCAGAGTACCTACTTGGATAAGGTGCTGAAGAGATTCAGCATGCAGGATTCCAAGAAAGGAGAGTTACCCATCCAGAGTAACACCAGATTGAGTAAGACACAAAGCCCTAGCACTGAGGCTGAGATAGCAGAAATGAGTCGAACACCTTATGGTTCGGCTGTAGGATCGATCATGTATGCTATGACGTGTACTCGACCCGATGTAGCTTTTGCCTTGAGCATGGTTAGCAGGTATGAGGCGAACCCTGGCAAGGCACACTGGACTGCGGTAAAGAATATCCTCAAGTACCTACGGAGGACTATGGACTGGGTTCTTACCCTCGGTGGGAGTGATGACTTGAGAGTTGTAGGGTATAGTGATGCTAGCTTCCAAACTGATAGGGATAATTTCCGCTCTCAGTCGGGCTGGGTCTTTACCCTAAACGGAGGAGCAATTTCTTGGAAGAGTTCCAAGCAAGAGACAGTGGCAGATTCTACTTGTGAATCAGAGTATATTGCAGCTAGCGAGGCAGCAAAGGAGGCGATATGGCTGAAGAACTTCATTGGAGACCTTGGAGTTGTATCAGCTATTAAAGAGCCAATGGAAATTTTCTGTGATAGTGAAAGTGCTGTTGCCTTAGCCAAGGAACCAAGGGATCATGGGAGTTCCAGACACATCGACATAAAATACCATTTCATTAGACATCGGATCGAAAAAGGACACCTCGTGGCAAAGAGGGTATCATCAGATGAGAATCCGGCAGATCCCCTCACAAAGGGATTGACTCGGGTTAAGCATCTTCAGCATGCTCGGAGCATAGGGCTGAAGGATGATATTAGATTTAGTAGTTAGATAATCTCGAAATTTGTAAAGTGTAATTGATATTTGATGATGAATAAAAGTGTTTTATTTATGAGTAAAGTGTTGCTATCTCTTGTCGATCGTTTACTATATTTCTTTTGCATGTTTTGACTTCCAGAATAATTTTTGTTTGGTATAACATATTATTCAAACCTCCACAGTCGGTCATATGTTGGAAGTAGATATGAATCAAGACTCTCATGTTTGGTTGTAGAGGTCTTGGACAAGGCTACAACAATCATGAGTGCTCATAAGTTCTGAGTATTGGACTCAACCCACGCTCACTGGAATCACTTCATGGAATTCTATCTCGAGTGATCGTGAGACGGTAATATCATATAAGTCTTCAAACCTAGATATATGATTTGTTACTTACAAGTTGGTTATGCATTGACTGTACGAAACCGCATTGGTAACTCGATGTTATAAAACGTACTTTTGTGTGTAATTCAATGAGTGGTAGAACAAACATATGAGTCGAAGTTTATCTGTTCCTTCTTGGAGTAGAAGCTGATATCTGGGTCCCTCGATGATTTTGTTTTGACCCATGTACCGGGCCCGGTCAGAACTAAGTTGATGTGTTCAATTAAGTTCTATGTCAAACAAATCGGAAATCGGGAAACAAATGCTGGACAATAAGCAAGACAATGTTCCATGTATTTGTCCGGCTGATATCTAGAACGGAGGATTATATGATCACTTATCTTAAATGGCGTATCATCATCTTCTCAGTTCCGAGAGACCTTGAAAGAGCTACGATTGCTGGTCGGTTCCTGAAGTACTAGAAGATATAGTTATTAGACTTATCCAAGTGGGAGACTGTTGGATAAGGTGTCTAAGTCCATAACTATTTCAGGTGTGTATTTGACGTGACCCGGCATGGTCCATTTGGGTTGCATGGCACCATGCAATTGGATAGACTAAATGAGAGAAATAACACTTGGAGATTATTAATATATTATAAGTTCTAATATATTAATAATAATATTTGATTAGTTGATCAAAGAATTAATTTGGAATTAATTAAGTGATCAAAGGATAACTAATTAAATATATGGGTTGATTATGTAAATCATCCATATCTTGTATAGTGGGCTAAGAGGCTCCATGGGTTATCAAGTTGGGTTCTACCCATAGGATGCTCCATGGATGCTCCATGGGAGTTACAAACCCATGGGTCATGGAAATGAAGAGTCATGACACATTAGGGTTTACATGGTGTAACCCTAGATGTGTCAACACTATATAAGAGTCCCATTCTCCACAAAATTGGGTACACACTAAGAAACTAGAGGGCTTGGCCGATTTTGAGAAGTGTGTGTTATCTCAAGAGTCTTTCCAAGAGCATTTGGTGTTGTGTGAAGCATTTGAGGCATCACACTTGGGGTGCTAGGCTCACAAGGTTTCAAGGAACACAAGCAACAACAAGGTAAGTTATTCTATCTATGATTCAAGTTAAAATTGTTCCCCATGTATGCTAGATAGGAATATAACCTTGGAATTCAACTTTGCATGATAATTAGACAAACATAGATCCAAGGTTATTAGGGTTGCATGTACACTTAGGAAGTGTTAGAATGCTCAAAACCCATCAGATACAACTTCAATTGTTGAATTACGGTTTGAGTTTTCTTCTCGATACTTTTAAGTTTTTTTCTAAAATGATTCGTATTGAAGACAAAATTTTAAATTTGCGTATTTATTTTATTTTCTTTCTTCCCCATGCACAAATTAAGGGGGAGAAATCAAAATACATAAAAATTATAAAATCAAAAAAAAATTCCAAAAATATGTCCTCTTTCGTTAGTATTATTGGGAAGTGATATGAAGTTTAGTGTTAGAGGGTAATATGAAATATGTGTATTGCACAGAAACTAAATTGTTTAGACTTTGTGTTCAATGTGCTGGTAGGCACGGAGGACTCAAATGGACTAGACATAGCTGACAATGAAAGGACTTGACAATGTTAACTCATCTGGACTTAGATAGTAACATTTGGACTGACAATACGACTCTTGGATAGATTGAGCAGTGAGATAAACAAGAAGAACCTACGAGATACAATAAAGTTACTTATCATCTAGAACCATGGCTCAACACTTCTTCGACGTACGGACTTATGTCGTTAATTCTGGTGCTGATAGGGTGACTGGGGGGTTCTGATAAGGTAGGTCGGTGTGATATTTTTTTTTCTTATCCTCTATGTCAGTCATATGTTGCCCCTTTGCGTGATCAAAAGATATGACCTGGGACCCAATATATGCATCTCTACTTCTATGCATGTCTATCTATGCTTCTCTTTATCTATCTATGTCAGTCATATGCTGTCACCTCTACGTGATCGGAAGATCCGACCTGGTACACAAAATATGCACCTTTCTATCTCTCTATCTGTAACACTCTAGAAATTTCAACCAATTTAAACTTTTCAAAAACAACCCAGATTCATAAAGCCATTACAAAAAGGTTTTCAATATAATTATTATCAGAGTCTTCCCAGAACAACATTATAAAACATGATCATGAGGAGCGGTACGATCACGCCTTTGCCTTTCCACAGTCTCCTGAAGAACCTGAAAAACATTAAACCACAACTGTAAGCCCGAAAGCTTAGTGAGATAACCAACCACATATACCATACATGCATAACATGCCATAACATAACAAAACACAAAACAACCATGCACTTCGGGTCTACTGTGTGACTGGTCCGCCGTACCGGCCTTCAGTCCACCTGATCTACCCTCCGAGTCTAACCATATACATCGAGTCTACAGTGTGATTGGTCCGCCCACACCGGGCCTTCAATCCACCTGGTCCACTCTCTGAGTCTACAGTATGACTGGTCCACCAGCACCGGGCCTTCAGTCGGCCTGGTCCACTCTCCGAGCCTCGGCACGTCTGGTCAGCCCTCTTAGGGCCTACAGCCTATCCGGACAGCTCGCTAGGCCTTCGGGATAACCGGTCCGCCCTGGGTATGTTGCCCTACAGCACAAAGCAGGACCCGCCTTAACCCAACCCCAGTCCAACAACCATGTGCACATAAACATTCAATCATATAACAATTCACATCCAATCAAACCGATCTAGATGATCACATAGCATACCATCATCCTAACCAAGATACCGACATAACAGGTCACTAGCATAACATCATCCTATATACCAGGATATCGACCATAGCCAGGTCTCTAACATATACCATCCTAACTACCAGGATGCAAACTTAGCAAAGCAATAACATAACAACGATACTCGGATTACAATCCGATAAAGGGTCGGCCTTGGTGCCGTAGACCCTGTCGATATAGTGAGGATAACTCACCTCACAACTGCCATCTGAAAAGATAAGACCAAGATGCTCCGACCACAGACACGATCTCCACCACTAGCCGACACCAACACTGAACTCAAAACAAAAGCCAACAATTACCAAAATGCCCATGGAAGTCAACTGGTCAACCCTTGCTCAAAGTCAATCTCCTGACTGACTCTACTCGCCGAGTCAACCCGATGACTCGCCGAGTCCCCATGCTCAGAACTTCCCCAATCCGCGACTCAACTCGCCGAGTCCCATAACTCTGAGACCCCTCGCACTCAACTCACCGAGTCCTCCCTTGACTCACCGATTCACGGCTCAACCAGAAGAAGGTTAGGATCTTACGACCAGACTCGCCGAGTCCAGGAACATACTCGCCGAGTCCAAGGCTATCTTCAACCAACTCGCCGAGTTCCTGCCCATCTTCAAGCTACTCGCCGAGTACACCTTTGTGACTCGCCGAGTACCTCTATATCTTAATCCATACAGAAGCTTTCCAGGCCATGCAAAAGATCCAAACCACAGATCTACCCTTCTACAACCCATCCATCATGTAAAGTGGCAAACTTTACGTGAATCCAAAGAGATCTAAGCATAAGACACTCTGGGGTTAGGGTTTGGGACAAGATGGCTTCACCAATTACTCAAGAACAGGGACTTTAATACACTCTAGACCTTCTCCATTCCAGGTCTGAGGTATCAACCTCAGATCTAACCTCCAAACTCAAAACACCACATGCTATCTTTTCCAAAAACTCCAAAATGATGAATAATAGCCCAAGCAACGAAATAATACCTCAAAGGAAAGCTCCAACAGAAGAGAAATGCAAATCCTTGCAAAGCCCTTTGCTCCAAGCCTCTTTACTATCCAAAATCTCTTCTCTAAGGTTCAAAAGCTCTTAAACCACTCACAAACGCGCCTTAGGGTTTTCTGGACTTCAAGAGAGGGTAAAGAGGCTGGGGAGAGGGTATAATGTCCTTTACATAGGGCTCATCCTCCGAAATTAGGGTTTTCTCCACTCAGCACCAACTCGCCGAGTCCAGCCGCCGACTCGCCGAGTTGGCCACTTTGTTGGATTAGTGTCTAAGTTCATAACTATTTTGGTATGTACTTGACCCGATGGTGCATGGTCCTTTTCGGTTGCCTTCACCAAAGCAAATTGATAGGATGAATTATGGAGAGAAAGGATTAATTATGATTTATTAATATGTTATGAGAATAACATATTAAAGGAGAAATCATATTGTTTAATTAATATTAGTCAATAATTAATTAAACAATAATTTTGTGGCTAAAAGACATTAATTGAACTTAAGGGACTAGAACTGTCAATTGTATGATAGTTGAATATTGAGCTAATGGACTCCATATTAAAGGGGTAGACGAATTTTATGGGGAAACCCTTTAGAAATCGTCCTAGGCCTTTAAGGAAGGAGTCCATGGGTTGTTTAGGGCATAAGCATCCAAATTAGGGTTTCCTTGTTAGATAACCCTAATAGCCTCACTATTTAAAGGACCCTTAAGCTCCAAAAACGTGGTGAGCTTGTTCTCTAGGGTTTCCACACGTTTTGGGCAGCCTCCACTCTCATTATTCTTCATTCTCTTGTTCTTGGTGTTTGTGAGCCATTAGAGGAGTGAGATTTGTGACTCTAAGCTTTCTAAAGTCATTACTAGGAGGATTTGTGATTGTTATTGCTACATAACAATCAAGGTAATATCTTAAACCCATTATTATATATAATATTGATTATCATATGCTAGATCTAGGGTTTAAAGTCTTGGATGAATTGCATATACAATAGAGAAACCTAGATCCCAACATTAGGGTTTGCATGAGCACATAGGATGTTCTTATGGCCGAAAACCCATCAGTGGTATCAGAGCCTTGATTGGTTTCTATTGTATTGATGCCTTGCATGTTCATTCTTGTTGAAAAATCAAAATTTTGGCTTTCTGACTGCTGAATTCGGCGAATTGGCTCCTACTCGGCGAGTCCATAGAGGAACTCGGCGAGTTCGAGCGTCAGATGGAGGCAGTTTCGGGATTTCTTGTTGTTTTACTAGAAGATACTTGCCTTAACTGTTATGGGTTATTAAAATTCGAATTTTAATCACATTTTGAGTGTATCCTTGATTAAACAAAAGATAATTACCAATTGATTAGATAATAACTTCCTTATTTGATTAAAGTTTGATTATTTGTATTAATTAGGTAACTTATCTTGCAAGAAATTGCTTTTAGGTCAAATTAGATAATAATTAGATCAATTGTTTAATTTAAGTTATTTGCTATTTGATCCTTGTGTTTTGAAAAGTTTCAAAACTTGCCCTCAAGTTTTGAAATTTAAATTTTGATTAAAAGGTTTGATTTTGAAATATTTAAATTCTAAACCCTAATATTTTGAAATGTTTCAAAACTTGCCCTCAAGTTTTGGAATTTAAAAGTTTATTAATAGTTTAATTTAGAAATGTTAAATTCTAAAACCCTAGTATTGTTTTGAAAAGTTCAAATCACACCCTTATGGTTTTATTAATTATTTAAGTTGTATAATTAAATGAGATTTAATAAATCCTTATAATTTTTGGTCTACAATATAATTGAATTAAAAGTATAATTGTTAAATTAGAACACATAGTATTTTAAAAGTGTAAAATACACCCTATACTATATATAACATTAAAAGTCTAACATTATATATATATATATATGTATGAGTAAAAGTCAGTCTTACCGTTAGTAGGCCTCATTCACGAAGCTGGTCTATAAGGGTGTTTAAGGAAATTGCCTATAAAATGGCGATTGAATGGTTATCCACTCTTACCCACTGCACTCTTGACTAGTGGAGGGTCATTAGCCGAATGGGTAGGATAGGACAGAAACCTTCCATTGTAAGTATAATGAAGTACAACAGTAACTAAATGGTTTTAAAAATTCCCAATCTTAGTTACTCTAGGCAAAAGTGAATTGATGCAATTCCATGAAATTACACTTTGTACCCTTACGAAGACGTTAGTGGAGCGTATGTGGTTAACCGGCACACTAAATGGGTCTAAGCAAAGGTAGCAAAGGGTGACTCAATGTTTGTCATAGTTCAGTGGAGCGTGTGTGGTTAACCGGCACATCGAATAGGTGACCGTAACATGTGGGGGCACCATGTGAGTTTGCATGGTTATTCACACCCTGTTTTGTGATCCTCGGCATCCCAGTCACAAATCGAGGGGCATATCGAGATTTAAACATGCCATTGAAAAGTTCAATGAATCTCAAAGGATCTAGGAGTTTTCAAAGCATTTAAAAGTTAATCTGTTTTTCGTTTTTCATGGTGGAAAATTAGTGAATCGTCATTCACTTACCTTCAAATATTCTGCAACTAGATTACGACATCCCTTTTCTAGGTTGTAGCGTATTGTGTTGGGTCCTAGCCTTAATATCTCATTTGGGTGATTTATTAAGGACTCAATCAATCAACTAACTTGAATTTATTTTCTCCCATTTTGTAGATGTCAAAGTACGACAATTATGGTCTTCCCAAATCCCATGGAACAAGCATTCCACATGAAGATGATATTCCATGATTCAATCGAGGAACAAGAGATCATGCTTCACTTCCTCCACCTCCTCCAATTATTCTCCCTAACCCACAAAATCGAAGAATTGAAAGGTTCAATGTCACTAAAGCCCTATTGGAAATGAAACATGAAGATGGTAAACCCGTGTGTGCCCACGTTCTAGGAATGAAATCACACATCGATAGGTTGATAATGTTGGGTGCGTCATTCCCTGATAAGTTGGCTGTGGACTGGGTTCTGTAGTAACCCCCTGAATCATATAATGAGTTCAAAAGAAAGTATCATATGATGGATCATGACGCAAACCTCATTGACTTAACTTACATGCTCATTGCTGCTGAATCAGAAATGATTTGGCAAAGCAATGGACCATATTTGTTGGGAAAGTCAACCAACCATGCTTTCGAGGACGTTCTAGGAGAACCGACCTATGTTTGCTGCCAAGTGAAAGGGCGTTGGATACAAGTCTGCCCTAAGAGCCTGAAGAATCCAGAAAATGGGAAAGTCAAAGGGTATGGATGTGCTTCAGGTAAAATCCACTATCTAACTCCATTAAGTTCCTATTCATTGATTCTTAATAGATAATGTGATAAGATTGCATTTGAATGTTTTGCAGGATCAGTGAAAAGAGAGGAAGCCTGATGGAAAAGAAAGATGAGTCTGATCACGAAGAGATGGATCTCGATCACATGGATTCGAAGATTAGATTTTGAGCTTAGAAAGTTATGATAGAGTTGTTAGGAATATTTGATTACATAGTCTTTCAGTTGATTTTGCATTGTAAGGACAAATGTTTTTCGCTGCTTTTATGAATAAAATAAATTTTGTTTGACGTATTTATTTATTTCCTTGCAATGAAATAGTTATGAAAAATTGATGTTCACATATTTCTACAACAAATGGATTTGATTGTTAATTATGTTATTTATGGAAATGTCAAGGATTTACCAAATATGGAGAGTTTCTCATCACCCAAGTTTCAAATTGGACAGAAACTTGGAATCATGCAACTTGGTTGCATGATGAATGATAAACTTCATATTTGGAAATTGGACTAGTTCGTTGACAAAGTGTCAAGTGAAGGACTGGGAGATCAAATACACAAAGTTGTGTGTTGATCAAGTCCACCACAAGAGTAACAAAGATATTCGTCAGGATTTACTAAGGTTAAGTAAATATGATTACACTTATGAGATTAAGTGTAATTATTAGTTGATTGAAAGAGTTTAAATCAATAGCAGAACGAATAAGAAGAATCAAGTAGGCAGAAAGATAAAAGTTTCTCTATTCTAAGAAGAAGGGAGAGTACCTTTTATTATGTTTTATGATAGGTCTTAATGATTAAGAACCATATCTCAATTGATCCTCTAAGTGAGTCTTAGTACAATTGTATGTCTGAGAAGAGAAATCAAGAATTGAAGAAATGGTTAAATCAAGAAGTCAATCATACTTCGTTCCAAAACAAATCTTAAACTTAAGATTGTGACATTGAGTGACAAGTCTTAAGAAGGTTTATAACATTCATCAAATGTAGAATTTGGAAAAAGGTTTTATTATTCTTGCACATTTGAAATTGGAAAGTTGTGATGTCTTGGATAAGACAAAGACCAACTAGGACCAATTTATGAAGTGTTTTGTCTTGATAAAAGCTACACTAACTCTTGAATATTTGTTTGTCAAGAAATGTCTATTGACAAGAGAATCTTATATGTCAAGGAGTTAGTGGGAGTCTTAATGGTCTTGAAAGGTTTCAAGAACAAATCAAGAATAAACTTTATCGAACATCACTAGCATACGACTTGAGGTTTACAACCTATCGTGTTGACACTATTTTGTTTTCTGTGTCGTTCCAATTGAGTTAATTATGCATGTGAGTTCTATGAGTTCTCATTTGAACGCATAAAAGGGAGGCACCTTGATCAATGGAAAGTACATTGATAGGAAAGGGTGAGCCGCTTGGAAGACATGGTGGGCATTAGTGTTACCATAAGGCAAGAAATCAAGATTTAGAAGTTCGGTCCATATGAGTTTGGATTTGTCGCAAAATTTGGTTTGACAAATTCACATGGAACACATACACCATTAAAATGTAAGTGTCATAAGATTCCCTCCTTCATGATAATGACTGTGAGGAAATACTTTCACTAAGAAATATTTTAAGAAGATAGTGATTGTGAAAATTACATTCTTAAATTCAATTATGGTTACAGTATCCCTTTCCATGATTCGAATTGTGAGATTTGGCAATTAGTCTAAATTGTTTAAACACACATATGAGTTATCTAACGAAAAGGTGTATAAGTTTAAGAAGCCTTTATAAAAGATTATCAAAGCATTGAGTACTAGAAATATGAACTTAAAGAAATTCAATAGGCATTGTTTTCTGAAAATTAAGTTGTTTCTGAATACGTGTCAAAGCTAGTGGGAGCATAAGTGTTATGTTTATAATAATCATCGTAATAGTGGGAGCATAAATGTTATGATTGCATGATTATTAAGGCAAGTATTGCGAGTTAGCAATATTAATTATAGAAAACAACATTCATACTTTGCAAAGTTGCAAGGGTTGAATAGTTGTTTTTCTATAATTAAGGGAGAGAATATTATGCTTCATTTCAAAACTAAAGGCTTAGGTTATGGAATGTTAATAATTTTAGTCAAGGATACATAGTGAGTTCTTAAATATCGATTATTATTACGACATTCCTCTTCATAATTCGAGTTATAAGAACGTGACACATAAGATATTATGGCAGAAGATTGATAAAGTATCAAATCTTTATGTAAGACATTATGCATCGTGTCCCATACGCTTCGAGTATAGGATCGATTGCAAATGCTATAATATTTGACCATTCTAAAACTTTCCAAATGTCTAGTGCATTTAGAGGGAAAAAGGACAAGAATCGGCTTTGACTAAGATAATTAAACAACTATCAAAGGACGATCCAAAGCTCACTGAGGATTGGTTACTTGTGAGTAGTTGGAAGTATAATATTGGATGGAGAATATCGACATTATTATGAATAGATAAGATTCTATTAAGAATGAGTTGTCATATGGTAAGTATGGAAAGGTTTCCATATTGGGAGTTGTATATTAAGAATCTATGTCTAGATTAGAAACTTTATGCAAGAAGGATGTTCAAAGGAATGTACTTTGAGTGAGAGACATCACATCTATGGAATTGTCTTGTAACAATTTCCGATAGAGAGCTTTTAATTCATTGGCAATAATCATTGTGACCTTAGTGCAGTGACATTTCAAAAGAATAATTGCATAAAATGTTAGAATCTAACATATTCTATAAGTGGCAATTATTTGATATTCTTATACTTATGATAAGGATTGGGAGTTGTGAAATGAGTATGATTGGAAATGTCTTCATTTGATCTATTTCACAATATAAGGACCATAGGTTAGCATTGTGTGCATGCTAAGAGCATGGGACATGTGTAGTTATAATTCAAGTAAGAAGTTGATTACCTGAAACAACAAATAATGAGTAATCGATATGGTGATAAATAAAAGGTGTTTTATTTATACTTAAAGGTTTGAGGCCATATGGGATTAGTATTATTCTTGTGTTTTACTTTTCATGTTTTGACTTCCTGAATAATTTAATTGGTTCAGAACAGTCAAATTATTGGAACGGACCACAATCGTTCATATGTTGGAAGTAGATATGAATGAAGACTCTCATGAATTGGTGTGTGGATTGTCTAAAGAGTGTTGGACATAACCAAATGTTTGCTGTAACGTTCATGAGTGATTATGAATATGATTTGAGCATTGGATTAAACCCACGCTCACTTGGATCACTTCATGAATTGTATCACGAGTGATTGGTGAGACGATAATATCTTATATTCTTAAAAACCGAGATGTGTGAGTTGTATCTTGCGAGTCGGTTGCACATTGATAATATGTAAACGAACCAGTAACTTGGTGTTATAAAACATATTGTTGTGTGTAATTCGGTAAGTGAGTGAAAGCGAGCATGGAGTCAAAGTTTATCCGTTCCTTTTATCCAAAGTAGGATAAAAGCGATATCTTTGGGCCCCTCGATGATTTAGTGATGGCATTTAAGCGCTTGGCCAAGCCGGGACTAAATTGATGTGTTCAATTGTAGTCTGTTGTCAGTCATCATAAATCGGAAGTCAGGAAATAGTATAGAGGGAATGATTAAGTTCATGTCTCATATCTATATGATATCTAGAATGGAGGAATATATGATCCCTTATCTAAAGGACACGCGTATCTGATAAGATCAGAGTTGACAGCGGCTTTGGAAAGCTACGATTGCAGATCAAGATCTGAAGTCATACGCAGAATAGTTATTAGACTTATCCAAGTGGGAGACTATTGGATTAGTGTCTAAGTCCATAACTATTTTGGTATGTACTTGACCCGATGGTGCATGGTCCTTTTGGGTTGCCTTCACCAAAGCAAATTGATAGGATGAATTATGGAGAGAAAGGATTAATTATGATTTATTAATATATTATGAGAATAATATATTAAAGGAGAAATCATATTGTTCAATTAATATTAGTCAATAATTAATTAAACAATAATTTTGTGGCTAAAAGACATTAATTGAACTTAAGGGACTAGAACTGTCAATTGTGTGATAGTTGAATATTGAGCTAATGGACTCCATATTAAAGGGGTGGACGAATTCTATGGGGAAACCCATTAGAAATCATCCTAGGCCTTTAAGGAAGGAGTCCATGGGTTGCTTAGGGCCTCAGCATCCAAATTAGGGTTTCCTTGTTAGATAACTCTAATAACCTCACTATTTAAAGGAAGCTTAAGCTCCAAAAACGTGGTGAACTTGTTCTCTAGAGTTTCCACACGTTTTGGGCAGCCTCCACTCTCATTATTCTTCATCCTCTTGCTCTTGGTGTTTGTGAGCCATTAGAGGAGTGACATTTGTGAGTCTAAGCTTTCTAAAGTCATTACAAGGAGGATTTGTGATTGTTATTGCTACATAACAATCAAGGTAATATCTTAAACCCATTATTATATATAATAT
The DNA here is from genome assembly GCF_002870075.4 of Lactuca sativa. NCBI lineage: Eukaryota > Viridiplantae > Streptophyta > Magnoliopsida > Asterales > Asteraceae > Lactuca > Lactuca sativa. The sequence goes on along the minus strand of NC_056626.2, from coordinate 270,020,311 downwards.
TGATTATCATATGCTAGATCTAGGGTTTAAAGTCTTGGATTACTTGCATGTACAATAGAGAAACCTAGATCCAAGCATTAGGATTTGCATGAGCACATAGGATGTTTTTATGGCCGAAAACCCATCACACTTAACACGCGACCAGAGTCGCGACCCTACTCGCCGAGACCACCCATGGACTCGCCGAGTTGCCCTTTCACATTTACACTTTGAACCCTGAACTTGCACTCCTAAACTCGGGATGTTACAATTCTCCCCCACTTATATTAGGCTTTGTCCTCGAAGCCTGTGGCAAATCAACTCCAGAATTACTCTCGCAATGCACCTCCTGGCATTAACCAGACCATGTTCCTCAAAACACAACCACCGAAACCCAATTCTTTCCCTGCGACGTTCTGACCACTGCCTCAAGCCGGCCACCGACCTCATCCTCGGATAACCACACTTAACAGCCAAGTACCACTTCATGATACTTCACTCATTCCAGATCACAACATTCACTTGACTCATACGAGCTAGAAATAACCCTGAACCACCGAAATCCCGATCTGAGCCCAACTTTATCCACTCCATGCTGACAGGATGACACATCCTTCAGCTTCAGAGCAACTCCCATGAGTTCCTCACCAATCACATACACATGCTGAACTGGCTCTAGCATCCTCGAGTTGGGAAGATCCGACACACTAACGACACCTCGAAACATCCCCCAGGATGAATTACTACTACATACACAATTCCTTGATCAAAATCAAGTTGGGAAGCCAAGACTCCATCCCTGTATCCCTTTCGAGCCTCTTGGCTCGACACCCTTGGAATTTCTTCTGTGACCTCAGCAGACATCTAATCCGGATGTGATTCCATACCACTGCCGCAAACACGCTGCTCAATGACCATAATTGGAACACCCCAATCATAACTCCGCACTACTACTTTCACTTCCGTGAACTTACACTCCCTCTCGGAGCTACATTCTTTTCCCTTTCCTTACCAAGGAAAACCACTTGGCTGCCTTGACACTACCACAAGTGCCACGGTGCTCACCCATTACTACTCTATTTCCTTATAGCATAATCGCTATCCCATGCACCACACATACTCTGAATCCACTCGCAGGGAATCTCGAGTCCATGCACTACTTCCACTAATCGTGATCAATATTTGGGGCCAGAACTTCTGATGCTATCACATCGCGACATACTCATTCCATATCCTCGTACATATCTATCAACACATACAGTGTCTTCAGCATGACTGGGCCGCATTACCAGGCCTTCAGCCCATCTGGACCACTCTCAGAACCTTCAACAGGTCTGGACCACCCTCCAGGGCCATCAGCCTGTCTGGACCGTTTTCCGAGCCTTCGGCCTGACTGGTACGCCCACCGGCCTTCAGTCTATCCGGACCACTCAACTAGCATTCATCACCCCGCGATATCCCTCTAGAAAACTCTCCCATGCATACTGTTGTAGCCCTCTAGGGGTTCCGAACTCTATCTCCACCCTACATATTCAAACCCGGACTGATCCCAGGCCTTTCACAATCAATCACCCTTGGTCGGCATCCCGCCCCGCCTGTCTGAAACTTGCTCATACCAGCCTAAGCTCGGCTGACAGAACCACTGTTGAATCCCAACAGCTAAACAACCTCTCATGCTTATCGATCTTCCGGAGAATTCTACAATTCTCCCCCACTTAGAGCACTGACTATCAACCACCGGTCACCATCACTGACCTCCCTCGACAACCCTACACAACACAAATCCTTACACACGAATTGATTCCCACCAGAACGAGCAATCTTCACAAATTTATGTAACAACACTGATCATCCCGGGCTCGAAAGAAACCCGATCTTCAGCTAACCACTCCTCAGACTGCAGATGCTATCCGACATTTGGACCAAAAGCCAGATTCCCACTAATAATCCTCATGAATGATAACCAACGAAATTTCCAACACCAACACCAAACCCATAACCAAACCACAACCCTTAAGGACCAACGAATACAATACCAAAAATCACATAGCGAGACTAGCAAATAAATAATACTCCACAATAATCACCAAATAACAAGACATCAAGAAAGAAACATACCCGCAGCTGCATCCGACACTGCCCTGACCTCCTCCGCTGTAAGCTGAAAAGCAGGACCCAGAGCCCTTGGGGGCTCCGCTCCACCATGACCTCCACCCGTAATCCTCAAAGTGGCTGGTGCTGGAGCCTGCACCAGTCCTGCAGCAAGCTGTGGACAGTTGACCCTCAAGTGTCCAACCTGATGGCAATGATAACAAATCCTCAAATCCCGAACCGGGGCTGTCTGCCGACAATCCCTCGCATAGTGCCCCTCCTTTCCGCACTTGCGGCATGCACCACCTGACCTACAAACTCCGGTGTGACCCTTCCCACACTTCCCATAAGTATGGATGCTCTGATCTCCCAATCTATAATCAACCGTCTTGGACCGTTTCGGCGCCGGCTGCGACTGCATCGGAGCCTGCCTCTTCTCTCGCAGCGACAACTCAATCTCCAACTCATGCCGCCTGGTGGCCTCTTGCAACTCCAACAAGGTCTCGCATCTCTGCGTAGACACAAACTTCCTGATATCCCTCTTGAGCAAACTCAGATATCGGGACATCTGAGCCTGCTCCGAAGCGAACTCAGGGCAAAACATCACCCTCTCAGTGAACATCCTGGTGATCTCTGTCACCGACTCCGAATCCTGCTTCAGCTCCAGGAACTCCTGAGCCAACCTCTCTCTCTCAACCCGCGGAACATAACAAGTGCTAAACATCTCCCGGAACTGATCCCAAGAAACTGTAGCCCTCTGCGCATCCGAATATGACCCCGTGGTCAATCTCCACCAATCCTTCGCTTTGAGCCTCAATAGGTTCAGAGCACCCTCTGATCAGCAGGACATGAACACGTGAAGAAACACCCCTCCACGTCCGACAACCATCTCATAGCAACAATCAGGTCCTGAACTCCATCGAAGGTAGGGGGCTTCGTATTATCGAAGTCCCGATACTAAAAACCTCGACCGGCTCCTCCCCCTGCCGCTGCTATAGCCGTTGTAGCCGCCACGGCAGCCGTCTCTATGAGAGCCACATAGCGCTCATCAAAATACTCAACCATCGGTCTTGATTGACCCAAACAGCTCCGACAACTCGGTTCGGAACAATGCAGCAACCTCATCATGCAGGATCTCACGAATCCTAGCATCCAACTCGCCTGTTCTCATCTGACCAATAACCTCGGGCGGTACTGACCCACCCTGACCACCCTCTCCTGCTCCCGATCCTGACCCGGATCCGCTCCCAGCATGCCTTGTAACCACCATACTGAAAAACACCGCAAGATCACAGATACTTCCCACAAATCCGGGAACCAACCCCCAACCCAACCCTAGAGGTCACGGTTTCCTTGATACACGTATGGGTCCTGTGTTTTTAGTAGTACGGGCCCATACTACCTTCCACACCTACCCATATTTGTATCAAGTATAACCACAACACCCTAGTGAAAACATACATAACAAGCACTCAACCCTCACTCCTACAGGAACACCGGAAATCTTACACGGAAGAGACCCTAAGTTAGCAGGCATCATAAATCAGCCAACATTAACATGAAATTCTAAGGATCCCTAGCCTAGTACTAGCATGCTGTTCTATCATAGCTCAAAAACAATTATCATGTATGGTATTTTTGGGTTACTTATTGGCTGATCGTACCTCCGTGTCCTCCTTTACTCATTTTGAAAACCATTTTAAATTCTCTTTTGAAAACTCTCCTTGATTTGAGACTGGATTCACACGAATGTTCCTCCAATTCACTCAAAGCAAGGCTCTGATACCAACTTGTAACACTCTAGAAATTTCAACCAATTTAAACTTTTCAAAAACAACCCAGATTCATAAAGCCATTACAAAAAGGTTTTCAATACAATTATTATCAGAGTCTTCCTAGAACCACATTATAAAACATAATCATGAGGAGCGGTACGATCACGGCTTTTCCTTGCCGTGAGATACCCCCAAAATACCAACCACATATACCATACACGCACAACATGCCATAACATAACAGAACATAGAACAACCATGCACTTTGGGTCTACTGTGTGACTGCTCTGCCATATCGGCCTTCAGTCCACCTGGTCCACCCTCCAAGTCTAACCATATACATCGAGTCTACAGTGTGATTGGTCCGCCCACACTGGGCCTTCAATCCACCTGGTCCACTCTCTGAGTCTACAGTATGACTCGTCTGCCCGCATCGGGCCTTTAGTCGGCCTGGTCCACTCTCCGAGCCTCGGCACGTCTGGTCCGCCCTCTTGGGGCCTACAGCTTATCCGGACCGCTAGCTGGGCCTTCGGGATAACCGGTCCGCCCTGGGTATGTTGGCCTACAGCATAAAACAGGACCCGCCTCAACCCAACCCCAGTCCAGCAACCATGTGCATATAAACATTCAATCATATAAAAATTCACATCCAATCAAACCGATCTAGCATATCACATAGCATAAGATCATCCTAATCAGGATACCAACCTAACCGGTCACTAGCATAGCATCATCCTATATACCAGGATACCGAGCTTAGCCAGGTCTCTAACATATACCATCCTAACTACCAGGATGAAAACATAGCAAAGCAATAACATAACAACGATACCCGGATTAGTATCCGATAAAGGGCCGGCCTTGGTGCCGTAGACCCTATCGATATAGTGAGGATAACTCACCTCGCAACTGTCGACTGAAAAGATAAGACCAACATGCTCCGACCACAAGCACAATCTCCACCACTAGCCGACACCAACACTGAACTCAAAACAAAAGCCAACAATTACCAAACTGCCTCTGGAAGTCAATTGGTAAACCCTTGGTCAAAGTTAATCTCCTGACTGACTCTACTCGCCGAGTTAACCTGATGACTCGCCGAGTCCCCATGCTCAGAACTTCCCCAATCCGCGACTCAACTCGCCGAGTCACCCCGAGACTCGCCAAGTCCCATAACTCTGAGTCCCTTCGCACTCAACTCACCGAGTCCTCCCTTGACTCACCGATTCATGGCTCAACCAGAAGAAGGGTAGGACCTTACGACCAGACTCGCCGAGTCCAAGAACAGACTTGCCGAGTCCAAGGCTATCTTCAACCAACTCGCCGAGTTCCTGCTCATCGTCAAGCAACTAGCCGAGTACACCTTTGTGACTCACCGAGTACCTCTAGATCTTAATCCATACAGAAGCTTTCCAGGCTATGTAAAAGATCCAAACCACAGATCTACCCTTCTACAACCCATCCATCACGTAAAGTGGCAAACTTTACGTGAATCCAAAGAGATCTAAGCATAAGACACTCTAGGGTTAGGGTTTGGGACAAGATGGCTTCACCATTCACTCAAGATCAGGGACTTTAAGGCACTCTAGATCTTCTCCATTCCAGGTCTGAGGTATCAACCTCAGATCTAACCTCCAAACTCAAAACACCACATGCTATCTTTTCCAAAAACTCCAAAATGATGAATAATAGCCCAAGCAACGAAATAATACCTCAAAGGAAAGCTCCAACAGAAGAGAAATCTAAATCCTTTCAAAGCCCCTTGCTCCATGCCTCTTTTCTTTCCAAAATCTCTTCTCTAAGGTTCAAAAGCTCTTAAACCACTCACAAACGCGCCTTTGGGTTTTCTGGACTTCGAGAGAGGGTAAAGAGGGTGGGGAGAGGGTATAATGTCCTTTAAATAGGGCTCATCCTCCGAAATTACGGTTTTCTCCACTCATCACCAACTCGTCGAGTCCAGCCACCGACTCGCCGAGTTGGCCACTTACTCGCGACCAGAGTCGCGACCCTACTCGCCGAGTCCACCCATGGACTCGCCGAGTTGCCCTTTCACATTTACACGTTGAACCCTAAACTTGCACTCCTGAACTCGGGATGTTACACTATCCCTCTATCTGTGTTAGTCATATGTTGACCCCTCTGCTTGATTGGAAGACATACGACCTGATGCACAACATATGCATCTCTATATCCATCTTCTCCCTCAAATAATTGAGCACTCACCTAAAGTAAAGAGCTCTTTGGAATTCCTTGATTGCTAGGGTATGTCGTGAACTGGGGAACATGTTCTAGTGCACTTAAAATTGAATTAGCTAAATGTTAACTGTAGATCTCGCTGCTAAATTTAAATGGAAAACAATATCCTTGGTCGTCGTCAGCTAAATGGTTTATTTAGGAGTACTATTTAAGGAATATAATCGCAATGTATAATCATTTTTAATCTGTCCAATTTGTCAACATCCTTTGTGTTTAAGTGGACCAAAATATTGGTGATTGACCAGAGCTAAACATGTAGGTGTGTGCTGAAGAACGATATTGAATTGCTTGACAACTTCGATCCCAAAAGTTTTAAATGTATCCTATTATTGTTTTTGTTAAATTTGTTCATATTTTTCTTCTATGCACAAATTTAGGGGGAGAATTAAAAAATTATAAAATTAAAAAAAAATCCAAAATATATTTATTTCTGTTTTTATTTCTTGCAATCGTCTCTAGGTATATGATGCATCCAATTTTATAGTGTTTTGAAGTATTTGCAGGTGGTTAATGGAGTTTTCTGACGTGTTGACGGTGGTTTCCGGCATAACTGTCAAAAGTATTTAGATTGTGAATCGTCGGGTTTTCTTCGGGTTTTCGGTTTGACCTGGGTCCAACCAAAATCAATTAAATCAAACCGAATACACTTTGCTTGATCGAACACACCCCTTTTGACCGAAATCTCGAATTTGATCAACCGAAAACAACTCTAGACTGACTGGAATCAATTTAATTGGACCGAAAACGCAAATTTTGGATCGAAATCAACATTTTTGGACCAAACTTTGATTTTTTGAGAAAATAAATTTTAATCTTAATTTTATTGTTCTCATTTGACTCGTTTGGTGCATATAAATGGCGAATCAGTTAAAGTTTTTTGATAATCACAATGTTGCTGGATATCTTATGGATCCACCTGCTGTTCATCAAGAATTCAAATCCATGATTGTGGGTTTGAATAATTACAAAATTTCTCACGCTTTGCATTTTAATCGAGTCATCTACAAGGACCTGATTGCTAATTTCTGGAAAAATGCCTCAATCAATAACCAGGGAGCGGATGGAACTGGTACTGTTGAATCAGTGGTGAAGGGAACTCAAGTAGTTGGTTTTGAGCAAGTTATCCAAGAAGGACTTGAGTTTGGTGATGCCCCTGCATTCCCACTTGAGTATCTAATTGAGTAAAGCTTCATTTGTAACAAATTCAAACACTTACTAAAACAACAATCCCAAACTCAAAGACATGCTTGAATCATAAAGACATGAAGCACATTGAACTACTACATCGGACCGAATTTCGGAACTACTGCTAACTAACAGGCCGACATTGTGGCCGTAGAACCGTTCCTACTGGAAGGAAAACTCACCTCGTAACGCTGACCACTGAGATGCTAAATCTGAAACTGTCTGACTGCTGCTCCGGAATTCCCCGGCTACAAATCCCATTAACACTAAATCAAATACTGATAACTAATCTCAGTGTAAAATGACTATTTACCCCTGGTCAAAGTCAACATCCTGGTCAAAGTCAACAATCAGTTGATCGGACTCGCTGAGTTAGGCCACCAACTCGCCGAGTCCCTATCATTCTTTCTAAACCTCTACCCGCTTCTGCTCGTCGAGTTGGTAAAGACTCGATGAGTTCTTCTTCAATACTAACATCGAGCCTAACTACATCCGACTCGCCGAGTTGTATGAATAACTTGTCGAGCGATCCTTCATCATATGAACACATCTGCCTGTGACTCGTCGAGTTGTATGAACAACTCGTCGAGTCTGTTCTTGAGGCAAGAAGATTGCCTTGGACTCGCCGAGTCATGGCGTAGCACAAAAAGGGGAAAGTAATTTGGGGATCACAAACTGACTCGTCGAGTCATAAGAACAACTCGTCGAGTCTCATGCATGCTAATCATATACATTCGATTTCAGTGCATCCAATCCATAGATATGGGTCCCTAAGGTTGGTTTTACACGTAAAGTTTCCAACTTTACATGCATGCAAGATCAAATAGAGCTTAAATACCCAAAATAAGCTAAAAGTGGAGTTCTAGGTTTGGAATAGGAACTTGGCTCAATAAAGGTGGCAACCTTGAGCTCATGGAAATCTGAAATGCCTAGATTTGAATTCCATTCATCTCAACTACTTCCCAAATTGACATCAAAGTCAAGAAATGACTTAAATTAACAATAGCGAGCTTTTAAGGAGATCTAAATGCTAGGAAGTAAACATTCGAGTTTCATACCTCAATGGGAACTGAAATGTGACCAGAAACTCGGATCCTCTTTGGTCTCTTCAAATACCCCTTTTCTCTATTCTACTTCTAACCCCCAAAATGCACCAAAATCCAGAAATGTGCCATTACAACTTTCCCCCACTTATCTTAGACTTCATCCTCGAAGTCTGCTGCTGTTGAATCCAAAAATAACTCTGGATAATGCTCCCTCATCTCCTCCTCGGTCTCCCACGTCCACTTTGAACCCTTCCAGTGCTGCCACTACACCTTCACCAACTGGACCACCTTGTTCCTCAAGGTCTTCGTCTTCCAATCTAAGATCGCAACTGGCCTCTCGATATAATTCAGGTTGCTATCAACCTGGATATCCTCCAATGGCACCACTGCTGACTCATCCACCAAACACTTCTGCAACATAGAAATGTGGAAAGTGTTGTAGATCTGGCTAAGCTCCGCTGGAAGATCCAAACGGTAAGCAACCCGACCCTCCCGGGCCAAAACCCTAAAGGGACCAATAAACCTGGGGCCCAACTTGCCCCTCTTCCGGAACCTGATGACACCCTTCCAAGGTGACACTTTCAGGAGGACCATATCGCCCACCTGAAACTCCAAATTCGAACGCCTCCGGTCAGTGTAACTCTTCTGCCGACTCTGCGCAGTTTGCAGTCTGTTATAGACCTGCTGGATCAACTTCGTGGTCTTCAGCACCACCTCAGTGCTCCCGATGACCCTCTGACTGACCTCGCCCCAAGAAATCAGGGTACTACACTTCCTCCCGTAAAGCATGTCGAAAGGAGGGTGGTCAACACTGGCGTGGTAACTGTTGTTATACAAAAATTCCGCTAATGGAAGATATGTATCCCAATTGCCACCAAAATCTAGAACACATGCCCGAAGCATGTCCTCGGGAGTCTAAATCTTCCTCTCGCTCTGTCCTTTTGTCTGAGGATGGAAGGCGGTGCTGAAGTGAAGAAGAGTCCCCATCTCGTCGTGAAACCGCTTCCAGAACCTGGAAGTGAACCGGACGTCTCGATCTGATACTACTGATACAGGCAATCCTTGTCGTGCCACTACCTCGTGCGCATAAATATCGGCTAGCTTCTCGGCCAATATGCTCTCCTGAATCGGTATCAAATGCGCGCTCTTGGTCAACTGATCCACTATGACCCAAATCGAATCAACTCCACGTGCGGTCCTGGGAAGCTTAGTGATGAAATCCATAGTGATATCCTCCTATTTCCACACGGGAATGTCTAATGGCTGCATCTTGTCATGGGGTCTCTGATGCTCCGCCTTGACTTTCCTACATGTCAGGCATCTCTCCACATACCAAGCTACGTCCCACTTCATGCAGGGCCACCAATAATCGGGTCGAAGATCTTTATACATCTTCGTCGCCCCTGGGTGGATGGAGAAATGAGGCTTATGAGCCTCGTCCGTCAACACCTATCATACTCCACCCCAGTACGGTACCCAAACTATCCCATGAAGGGTCAACAATCCTCGACTGTTATAGTCAAAGGAGGCTACTCGGCCAACAATCCTCTCACACTTCTACCTCTCCTCCTTCAGGCCCTCAACCTGTGCCTCTCTAATCTGCTCCAACAAGGGAGTAATCACTGTCATCCTTAGACAAATATCCCTGATCGGGGTTGCTACCGCCTTGCGGCTCAGGGTGCCGTCCACTACATTGGCCTTGCCCGGATGATAAAGAATCTCACAGTCATAATCCTTTACCACATCTAACCATCGGCGTTGCCTCATGTTCAGATTCGGCTGATCCATGAGGTACCTCAAACTTTTGTGATCCATGTAAATGGTACAATGGAACCCATAGAGGTAATGTCTTTAAATCTTGAGGGGGAACACCACTTCCCCCAGCTCTAAATCATGCATCGGATAGTTAGCCTTGTGAGGCTTCAACTGTCTTGAGGCGTAAGCTATCACATGGCCCTGCTGCATCAACACTGCTCCCATACCTGTGATCGAAGCATCACAGTAAACTATAAAATCCTCTACTCCCTCTGGCAGGGTAAGAATCGGCGCCTCACACAATCTCTGTCCGAGGGACTCAAATGCTGCCTGCTGCTTAGGCCCCCAACGAAACACCACCGACTTCTTGGTCAGTCGGGTGAGTGGAACTGCTATCTTGGAGAAATCCTGGATGAATCTCCTGTAGTACCCTACCAATCCTAGGAAGCTCCGAATCTCAGATGGAGACCTCAGGACCACCCACTACATCACGACCTGTATCTTGGCTGGATCTACTAGTATACCCTTCTGGTTGACGAGGTGTCCAAGGAACTGCACCTCGCACAACCAGAACTCGCACTTGGAGAACTTCGCGAAAAGTCTCTCCCTCCTCAGCGTCTGTAGCACCTCTCTCAGGTGCTCTTCGTGCTGCTCTTGAGTCTTGGAATAAACCAAGATGTCATCAATGAATACTATCACAGACCAATCCAACATCGGTCTGCATACACGGTTCATGAGATCCATGAACGCGGCTGGAGCATTGGTGAGCCCGAACGGCATCACCACAAACTCATAATGACCATAGCGGGTCCTAAAAGTGGTCTTCTGCACATCCTACTCTCTGACCCACATCTGGTGATATCCTGACCGCAAATCAATCTTGGAGAACCAAGATGCTCCCTGAAGCTGGTCAAACAAGTTATCTATCCTCGGGAGTGGGTAACGGTTCTTCACAGTTACCTTATTCAGCTCCCGATAATCTATGCACATACGATGCGACCCATCCTTCTTCCTTACGAATAGGATCGGGGATCCCCATGGTGAAACGTAGCATCTCACCCTCGCTGCTGAACAAAGGACTGTTCCGCGCTGTGGCCTCTCGCCTTGAATCACTAACTCTCCCCCACTAGGAGTGTGAACCCTCACTAACTGCAGCTCACAATCAATCACTGCCCCATTGGGGCTCAACCAATCCATACCCACTATAACCTTATTCCCTCGCACGGGAATAGGAACCAAGTCCACTGAAAACTGCTCATAAAATAACTGCAATGAACATCCCCTATGTACTCTCGCGACCCTGTCGATCCTTTCGTCCGCTATCTCAACCTCAAGTGGACAATCCAGCTCCCCTGGAGCTCTACTAAACCTCTTGCTAAGCGCAAGTGAGACAAATGATCGGGTAGCCCCCGAGGTCAAACAATACTGTAGCTGAAATGTCGTTCACTAAGAACGACCCCGTCACCACATCAGGAGTCGCTCATTCCTCTCCTACCGTCATCTAAAAAGCTCTACTCCTCGCCACTGGCGTCTCACTCCGGCCCTGACGGCTGTCTGTAATCCTCAATGTTGCAGGGGCATGCGCGGCCACCTTCCCTGCTGCTGCCAAACTTGGACACTGGGACTTTTTTTGTCCCCTCTGATTGTAATGGAAGTAAATCAGATCAGACGTTGTGGTAACGGTGCGAGTAGCTGTACAATCTTTGCTCATATGCCCGGTCTCCTCCCACCAATCTCATGCCCTGTCCTTTAGAAGACATGATGCTAGTCTGACCTTGTCCCCCCTCGGGACATCTGCTGGTGCGGAATTGATAGGCTATACTTATGTGGTTTGGGCTAGGCATTCTAATGTATAGGTCTTGGTAGGATGCTAGAGTGTGTTGTGGTGGTCATAGCTTGTTAGTGGATGTGTGCAGCCATACACGTGTGTGCGGCCATACCAGTGTGTGCGGCCATACACGTGTGTGCGGTCGCACACGCTGTGTGTGGCCATACACGTGTGTGTGGCTGCACACTTGTGTGCTGCTTCATGTGGTATAAATAGGTTGTGTCAGTTTGTCAGTAAAAGTGACGTATGTGTGCATTTTTTTTAAGGTGTACCTGATATTTATACGTTATAGATGTGTGCATGCTTGACTTTATTCTCATTCTACTCCTTCTACACTCTGTTTGATTGTTTGCAATTCATTGATTACTGATTTGGATCTATAGATCGGGACTTACAATTGGTATCAGAGCCAATTCAATGTCAATGTTAAGAATCATAGAGTGTGTGGTTGAAGATAATTGTGATTTTTGAGGTGCATTCATACTTTTTGACTGAGAAACTGCTTTTAATCATCGCTTTTACTAGTTTGGAATCGAAAGTCGTTCAAAAATCTAGTATTTTTGGGTGTGCGGTTGGAACTTTGAAGGTGTGCAGTTGAGTCTTTGAACGTGTGTAGTTGAAAGTGTGCGGTTGAGGATGCGGTTGAAAGTGTGCGGTTGAGTGTGCGGTTGGGATGTGCGGTTGAAGTGTGTGGTTGACGTGTGCGGCCACACTCATATTAATTAACAAAACTTTTGTTGTTCAAAATGGAATCTCAAAGCATGTCTGCTCATCATGAATTGGATGCTATTATGGGTACCACTACTCGCATTCCCCGGTTGTTGTCAGTAGAAGGATTTCCTAAATGGAAATATCGGATTGAGAAATACATCAAAATGAAGGATTTTAAAAATTGGAGAAGTATTCTGAGAGGTCCAATCCATATCACAACAACTCTGGAAGATGGCACTATAATTGATAAGCAAGTTGAAAACTATACCGATGATGATTTCGAGAGAGTCGAGGAACAAGAAAAAGCCCTTGCCACACTCACTATGGCATTATCCCCAGAAATTGCTCAAGGTTTCCGTGAGTACACTTCAGCAAAGGCAGTATGGGAAGCATTGATCAAAGTTTACAAAGGAATGAAGACATGAAACATAGTCGCCAAGACATGTTGTAACAAAAGTTCAATATGTTTAACTATGTCTTGGGGGAGACTCTTGAAAATCAATTGCAAAGGTTTATCATACTCACAACCGAGATGACTTCTACTGGTGTTATGGTTGCAAAATCTAAAATCAATAAGAAGCTTTTGAATTCTTTACCAAAATCTTGGGATATGAACGTCTCAGTGATAAAGAAGACCAAAGATTTGAACCGTTTGAGTTTGGCTGAAACAATGGCGATCATTAAGGCTTGCGATCTCGATGATAAGCAAAGAGAGATTAATCATGTTAATTCATACTCTTTTGCAAATCTTGGAATCCAAACCATCAACAACACTGCTTTCTCAAGCTTTTCTACTCCTCAAGTTTCACAAGTATCTCATGTTCCTCAAGTTCAACCCTATGTGACTCATCAGTCCACTTCATACGTTTTCCCATCAATGCAAAGAATTCAAGTTTTTGAACCTTAATCCTCGCTTCAGCAAGCTGTTTCTGTTGTTCGTCCATCCTCAAATGCACCCATTCAGGCTCATGGAAATAATCCTCAATCTTTTTCTCTGAAAGAAAAAAAAATCTGGCCCTCGCCACTGGTCTAGTGAACTGTTACAATGCTTTTATGGCCGGAGAACTTTCCCCACAATTATCATTTGCTGACCTAGATCAAATCCATCTAGAGGATGTAGAGGAGATGGACATCACATGGCAAATGGCTATGACTGTTTTTAGGGCAAAACAATTCTCTAAGAAAACTAGGAAGAACAACTGGAGTGTGAACTCTGACAAGAAAGTAGGGTTCAACAAAGGAAAGTTGAGGTGTTATAATTGCCATGAGCCTGGACACTTTGCCCGAGAATGTCCAAAACCAGACTGAAGAGAGAATTTTGAGCGAGCTATGGTGCCAGTGAACAACAACAAGGGGTCCTCAGCAAACAATCAGCCTGCGAACTTGGCTATGGTGGCTCAATCCTTTGATTAAGAAGACCAGATTCAGGCTCTTAATATTTCAGGACCTGAAAATGCACATCTTGCCTAGATCAAGGATGGTGTAGAAGAAGAAGCAGAGAAGGATCCTAAACAGGAAATGATGAATCTTCAGTTTGTATTCATGGTTCAAACCACTCCAGAGCCTGCCAAACCCGAGGTCAGTGAAATTGGTTGCTCTCAATCTTGTATGAAAACTATTAAATTCATGCGTGACCAAATTGAACTAATCAAGAGAGAGAATGAGGACCTTAAGTACGAAGGTTATACCCTTAGAAAAAATCAAAATCCTTTGAAAACTCAATTAGAAAACAAAACAAAAGATTTTAAGAAATTGCAAGAGGATTACAGCAACAAGTGTGAGAATTATGATCATCTCAAAAGAAAACTTGCTGATGTAACCGCAGAACTTGACGCATTGAAAAACCGATTTGAAAATGTTGAATTTAATTACAAAAAATTCGATGGGTCAAGTGAAGTAGTTGCAAAAATGATCGCGAAAGAAATGCAGTGGAAGGACATTACTTGTGGTAACCAGATAAAACTAGGATTAGGATTTGTGAGTGTCCCTCCTCCCTTCAATCATAAGTACACTACTATTCGTTTATCTCAAGAAGAAATTGACAGAGAACCTTTCATGGTTTATGCGAAATCAGCTTCTGAACAAGCAACACGGTCTAACGATAAGATTTTGGATACTAACATTTCTACCTCAAGTGTAGATATGTCAGTAGTTCAGGGGGAGCATGAAGCTGAAAAGTCTGAGTCGAATAATTCTGTGTCTAAATTTGGTGTTGAATTTTGTGATGAATCTGTGTTAAACTCAAACACTAATGTTTATGTTTCTGGTGGTGTGTTGTTTCAGACTGATAATTTTGAAAATAATTGTGTTGTTTCTGATAAAGTTGCTAAATCTGAATCGAGTGCTTCTACATCTCTTACATTTGCTACACAATCTAGTACAAGTCCCGATAAATGTGAAAGTGCTAGAAATGATAATAAAAGATAGAAATCTGACAAAAGCAGTAGCAAGTCCAATGATAATAAACAAATTCGCTTCAATTGTGGTACTGCTGGTCATATTGCCAGAAACTGTTTCAATAAAATGTTTGTGCATTAGTTGGCACAAAGAGAAGATAATGAATCTAGAGGACGTTCTTTAATTAGAAAGTCCTCAAGAACTCACTATCGAGATGATGACTGGAAAGCAAATCAAAACAAGAAAATGTCAGTTCTTCATAAGAACAAACAGGTTTTTAATAAAAATTCAAAAAGTTTGCAAAAATCGATCAAAGCTAAGCCAAAGTCGATTTCGTCAAAATGCAGGTCTGGGTCTTCAACTTGTTCTAATAGAAAATCCACCTGCTCAAAGCAAACTGAAAAGAAATTTGTTTCAAAACCTAAATTTAAATGGATGCCAAAATTAAAGTCTAATAAGTCATCATCATCCTCTGTATCTGCTGTAAATGAGAATTCAGATTTAGGAAAATCAAACGAAAAATCTGTGGATGTTAAGAGTCAACCCAGGATTGTAATGACCTGGGTCCCCAAATCTAAATGATTCCACTCATCTTGCAGGGGCAGTTGCGGAGGAATGTCATTAGACCCTAGTATATCGACAGCGGCTGCTCCCAGCACATGACAGGAGACATCTCCCAGTTGAGCAACATTCAATCTTTTAATGGGGGTTATGTTTCCTTTGCAGGTGGAGAAGGAGGAAAGATCACTCAGAAAGGAACCGTTTCCAATAGAGTGCTAAGTTTTGAGAAGGTTAACTATGCTCCTGAGTTAAAGCATAGCCTGTTGAGTGTTTCCCAAATCTGTGACAAGGGTTATTCGACACACTTCACCAATAAATATTGTCTAATCTTAAAGCCTGGAATTGTCATCCCAGAAGAGTGGATTCTCGTCAAATCAAAGTGGGATAGGAATGCCTACATTATTGACATGAACAACAACATTCCCGATGAAGTCACTTGTCTCTTTTCAAAGGTTTCAGAACATCACGCTATGCTGTGGCATCATCGACTTGGCCATGCAAATGCAAAGAATCTGAACCATCTTGCCAAAAATGAAATGGTCCGTGGTCTACCCCTCAGAGTCATCATTACTTTTGAAAAATGTGTGTCATGTGCTCTGTAACACTCTAAAAATTCCAAGCAATTTAAACTTTTCAAAAACAACCCAATTTCATAAAGTTATTACAAAAAGGTTTTCAATACATTTATTATCAGAGTATTTCCCAGAAACCACATCGTAAACACATAAAACCTGAGAAGCGGTACGATCATGCCTTTTCCTTGCCACAATCTCCTAAAGTACCTGAAACATGTAAACCACAACTGTAAGCCCAAAAGCTTAGTGAGATACCCCTAAAATACCAACGCCGTACAAACATAATGATAACATATAACCGATACAGAACAGCCATGCACTTCGGGTCTACTGTGTGACTGGCCCGCCGCACCGGCCTACAGTTCAGCTGGTCCATCCTCCGTGTCTAGCCATATACATCGAGTCTACAGTATGACTGGTCCGCCCACACCGGGCCTTCAGTTGGTCTGGTCCACTCTCCGAGCCTCGGCACGTCTGGTCCGCCCACTTGGGGCCTACAGCCTATCCGGACCGCTCGCTGGGCCTTCGGGATAACCGGTCCGCCCTGGGTATGTTGCCCTACAGCACAAAGCAGGACCCGCCTCAACCCAACCCTAGTCCCACAACCATGTGCACATAAACATTCAATCATATAACAATTCACATCCAATCAAACCGATCTAGCAGATCACATAACATAACATCATCCTATATACCAGGATACCGACCCTAACCAGGTCTCTACAAATACCATCCTAACTACCAAGATGAAAACATAGCAATCAATAACATAACAACGATACCCGGATTACAATCCGATAAAAGGGCTGGCCTTGGTGCCGGAGACCCTGTCGATATAGTGAGAATAACTCACCTCGCAATTGCTGACTGAAAAGATAGGACCGAGCTGCTCCGACCACTGACACGAACTCCAGCACTGATAATCCCAAAAGACTGAACTCAATAACCACCAGTAATTACCAAATTACCCGTGGGAGGTCAACTGGTCAACTCTTGGTCAAAGTCAAAGTCCTCAGATATAGTCAACTCTCCTGACTGACTCTACTCACCAAGTTACCCCGCTGACTCGTCGAGTTCCCTTTCTCGGAAAACTCCCAAATCACGACTCAAGTCGCCGAGTCACCCCGAGAATCGCCGAGTTCCACAACTCTGAGTACCCTCGCACTCAACTCACTGAGTCATCCCTTGACTCACCGATTCACGGCTCAAATAGAAGAGGTTATGACCTCCCGACCAGACTCGCCGAGTCCGAGAATAAACTCGCCGAGTCCAAGGCCATCTTCAACCAACTCGCCGAGTTGTTCTCCCAACTCGTCGAGTTCCTGCCTATCTTCATGCAACTCGCCGAGTTCCTGCCTATCTTCATGCAACTCGCCGAGTACACCCTTGTGACTCGCCGAGTACCCTTAGGTCTTAATCCATGCAGAGGCTTTCCAGGTCATGCAGATGATCCAAACAATAAATCTACCCTTCCACAAGCCAACCATCACGTAAAGTGGCAAACTTTACGCGAATCCAAAGAGATTTAGGCATATAACACTATAGGGTTAGGGTTTGGGACAAGATGGCTTCACCAATCACTCGAGAACACAGACTTTCATGCACTCCAGACCTTCTCCATTCCAGATCTGAGGTAGCAACCTCAGATCTAACCTCCAAACTCAAAATATCACAAGATATGCTTTCCAAAAACTCCAAAATGACGAATCTTGATGAATAACAGCCCAAGCAACGAAATAATACCTTAAAAGAAAACTCCAACATAAGAGTAATCCAAATCCTTGCAAAGCCCCTTGCTCCAAGACTCTTAGCCTTCAAAGATCTCTTCGACAAACACTCCTCCAAGGTTCAAAGGCTCTCTAAATCACTCACAAACGCGTATTAGGGTTTCTGGACTTCAAGGGAGAGTAAGGAGACTGGGGAGAGGGTATTATGTCCTTTATATAGGGCTCAACCCCCGGAATTAGGGTTTTCTCTACACAACACCAACTCGCCGAGTCCAGCCACCGACTTGCCAAGTTGGCCACTTAACACGCGACCAGAATCGCGACCCTACTCGCCGAGTCTACCCATGGACTCGCCGAGTTGACCATCCACATTTTCACTTTGAACCCTGAACTTGCACTTCTGAACTTGGGATGTTACAATTCTCCCCCTCTTAAATTAGGCTTCGTCCTCGAAGCCTGCAGCAACACAACTCCAGAAACTACTATCGCAATGCACCACCTGGCATTAACCAAACCAAGTTCCTCAAAACAACCACCGAAACCCGAGACCCAAATCCTCCCCTGCGGTGTCCTGGCCACCGTTTCAAGCTGGCCACCGGCCTCATCCTCTGATAACCACACTTATCAACCGAGTACCATTCCATGATACTGATGGGTTTTGAGCATTCTAACACTTCCTAAGTGTACATGCAACCCTAATAACCTTGGATCTATGTTTGTCTAATTATCATGCAAAGTTGAATTCCAAGGTTATATTCCTATTTAGCATACATGGGGAACAATTTTAACTTGAATCATAGATAGAATAACTTACCTTGTTGTTGCTTGTGTTCCTTGAAACCTTGTGAGCCTAGCACCCCAAGTGTGATGCCTCAAATGCTTCACACAACACCAAATGCTCTTGGAAAGACTCTTGAGATAACACACACTTCTCAAAATCGGCCAAGCCCTCTAGTTTCTTAGTGTGTACCCAATTTTGTGGAGAATGGGACTCTTATATAGTGTTGACACATCTAGGGTTACACCATGTAAACCCTAATGTGTCATGACTCTTCATTTCCATGACCCATGGGTTTGTAAATCCCATGGAGCATCCATGGAGCATCCTATGGGTAGAACCCAACTTGATAATCCATGGAGCCTCTTAGCCCACTATACAAGATATGGATGATTTACATAATCAACCCATATATTTAATTAGTTATCCTTTGATCACTTAATTAATTCCAAATTAATTCTTTGATCAACTAATCAAATATTATTATTAATATATTAGAACTTATAATATATTAATAATCTCCAAGTGTTATTTCTCTCATTTAGTCTATCCAATTGCATGGTGCCATGCAACCCAAATGGACCATGCCGGGTCGGGTCAAGTACACACCTGAAATAGTTATGGACTTAGACACCTTATCCAACAGTCTCCCACTTGGATAAGTCTAATAACTATATCTTCTAGTACTTCAGGAACCGACCGGCAATCGTAGCTCTTTCAAGGTCTCTCGGAACTGAGAAGATGATGATACGCCATTTAAGATAAGTGATCATATAATCCTCCATTCTAGATATCAGCCGGACAAATACATGGAACATTGTCTTGCTTATTGTCCAGCATTTGTTTCCCGATTTCCGATTTTTTTGACATAGAACTTAATTGAACACATCAACTTAGTTCTGACCGGGCCCGGTACATGGGTCAAAACAAAATCATCGAGGGGCCCAAATATCAGCTTCTACTCCAAGAAGGAACAGATAAACTTCGACTCATATGTTTGTTCTACCACTCATTGAATTACACACAAAAGTACGTTTTATAACATCGAGTTACCAATGCGGTTTCGTACAGTCAATGCATAACCAACTTGTAAGTAACAAATCATATCTCTAGGTTTGAAGACTTATATGATATTACCGTCTCACGATCACTCGAGATAGAATTCCATGAAGTGATTCCAGTGAGCGTGGGTTGAGTCCAATACTCAGAACTTATGAGCACTCATGATTGTTGTAGCCTTGTCCAAGACCTCTACAACCAAACATGACAGTCTTGATTCATATCTACTTCCAACATATGACCGACTGTGGAGGTTTGAATAATATGTTATACCAAACAAAAATTATTCTGGAAGTCAAAACATGCAAAAGAAATATAGTAAACGATCGACAAGAGATAGCAACACTTTACTCATAAATAAAACACTTTTATTCATCATCAAATATCAATTACACTTTACAAATTTCGAGATTATCTAACTACTAAATCTAATATCATCTTTCAGCCCTATGCTCCGAGCATGCTGAAGATGCTTAACCCGAGTCAATCCCTTTGTGAGGGGATCTGCCTGATTCTCATCTGATGATACCCTCTTTGCCACGAGGTGTCCTTCTTCGATCCGATGTCTAATGAAATGGTATTTTCTGTCGATGTGTCTGGATCTCCCATGATCCGTTCGTTCCTTGGCTAAGGCAACAGCACTTTCACTATCACAGAAAATTTCCATTGGCTCTTTAATAGTTGATACAACTCCAAGGTCTCCAATGAAGTTCTTCAGCCATATCGCCTCCTTTGCTGCCTCGCTAGCTGCAATATACTCTGATTCACAAGTAGAATCTGTCACTGTCTCTTGCTTGGAACTCTTCCAAGTAATTGCTCCTCCGTTTAGGGTAAAGACCCAGCCCGACTGAGAGCAGAAATTATCCCTATAAGTCTGGAAGCTAGCATCACTATACCCTACAACTCTCAAGTCATCACTCCCACCGAGGGTAAGAACCCAATCCTTAGTCCTCCATAGGTACTTGAGGATATTCTTTACCGCAGTCCAGTGTGCCTTGCCAGGGTTCGCCTGATACCTGCTAACCATGCTCAAGGCAAAAGCTACATCGGGTCGAGTACACGTCATAGCATACATGATCGATCCTACAGCTGAAGCATAAGGTGTTCGACTCATTTCTGCTATCTCAGCCTCAGTGCTAGGGCTTTGTGTCTTAGTCAATCTGGTGTTACTCTGGATGGGTAACTCTCCTTTCTTGGAATCCTGCATGCTGAATCTCTTCAGCACCTTATCCAAGTAGGTACTCTGACTAAGTCCAATTAGTCTTTTACTCCGATATCTCAAGATCCTTATCCCTAAAATATAGGCAGCTTCACCAAGGTCCTTCATAGCGAAACACTTCCCAAGCCAGGACTTTACTTCCTGTAGGGTTGGAATGTCGTTTCCTATGAGTAGTATGTCATCCACATACAATACCAAAAAGCTAACTATACTCCCACTAGCCTTGACATACACACAAGATTCATCTTCACTCCTAGAAAAGCCAAATTCCTTGACCTTTTCATCAAAGCAAAGATTCCATCTGCGAGGTGCTTGCTTCAATCCATAAATGGATTTCTCAAGCTTACACACTCTATTAGGGTACTCGTTGCTGACAAAACCCTCTGGCTGACTCATGTAAACATCTTCAGCCAACTTTCCATTAAGGAAAGCGGTTTTGACATCCATCTGCCATATTTCATAATCATGAAATGCAGCTATGGCTAACAGAACCCGAATAGACTTAATCTTGGCTACTGGAGAAAAGGTCTCATCATAATCCACTCCAGGAATTTGAGAGAAGCCCTTTGCAACCAGTCTAGCCTTATAAGTGTGTACTTTAGCATCCATGTCGGTCTTCTTTTTGAAGACCCATTTGCACCCTACTATCTTACGACCTGGTACATTTTCAACCAAGTTCCAAACTTGATTGTCATACATGGATTGTATCTCGCTATCCATAGCCTCTTTCCATTTAGCAGACTCGGGGCCTGCCATGGCTTCCTCGTAGCTGTTAGGGTCATCTTGACTTACTAGTGTCCCATCACTAATAAGTGTCTCACCTTCTGCAGTAATATGGAATCCATAGTAATGCTCAGGTGCACTCTAACTATCGTGGAACGTCTCAGAGGTACAGATTTGTCAATTCGCTCAACAGGAGTTTCCTCCTCAAGTTGAGGGCTAGAGTTTGAAGTTCCTTCACCACTTGATTCTTGAATTTCTTCAAGATCAATTTGCCTCCCACTGTGTCCTTGGCTTATAAACTCTCTTTCTCGAAAGACTCCTCTTCTTGCTACAAAGACCACATTGTCACTAGGTCTGTAGAAGAGGTAACCAAAGGATCGCTGTGGGTAACCGATGAAAATACACCTCTCGCTTCGAGGTTCGAGCTTATCATGAGTCTCGCGTCTCACGAAAGCCTCGCAACCCCAAATCTTGATGTGGTCTAGTTTAGGTACTTTACCAGTCCACATCTCGTGGGGAGTTTTGGCAACTTTCTTTGTAGGGACTAGATTAAGAATATGGGCGGCAGTCTCTAAGGCATACCCCCAGAATGAGATTGGTAGCGTAGCTCGACTCATAATGGAACGAACCATATCTAACAAGGTTCGATTACGCCTCTCAGCCACACCATTCAACTGTGGTGTCCTGGGAGGTGTCAATTGTGAGACTATCCCACATTCCCTTAGATAGTCGAGGAACTCTGAACTAAGATACTCACCACCACGATCAGATCGAAGCATCTTAATGTTCCTTCCCAATTGATTCTCGACTTCCTGTTTAAATTCCTTAAACCTTTCGAAAGTCTCTGACTTATGCTTGATTAAGTAGACATATCCATATCTACTGTAATCATCAGTAAAAGTCAAATAATAACGATTAGCATCCCTTGTGGCATGTTTGAATGGTCCACACACATCCGTGTGTACAAGGTCCAACAAACCTTCACCCCTCTCACACGAACCTGTGAAGGGTGACTTTGTCATTTTTCCAAGTAAGCATGATTCGCAACTATCATCTGACTTTAGGTCAAACGACTCCAAGACTCCATCCTTTTGGAGTTGGCCTATGCGTTTCTTGCTTATATGTCCAAGACGACAATGCCATAAAGATGCTTTATCCAAGTTATTATTAGTAGAATCAATACACAAAACATTATTTCCTAAGTTATCTACAACAGATACAGCTTCATACACACCATCACAAGGTAATGCTTTAAAATAAAGAACATTATTAAAGAAAGCATCAATAGAACCAACTTCATTATTAAATGAAAAGGTAAACCCTTGTTTGTACAAAGCATGAAAGGAAATAATATTTCTTGCCATTCCTGGCGAGTAACAACATTTATTCAAATCTAAACTAAACCCACTACTTAGCGATAAAGTATAAACTCCAATCTTGGTAACAGGTATAGCTTTCCTATTCCCCATGATCAAGTTTATCCTTCCTTGCTCCACATCCTCACTTCTTCTTAGTCCATGCAAGTCACAACAAATATGAATACCACACCCGGTATCAAGGACCCAAGAATTAGAATGGGGTGAGTTATTAGAAATGATAGTGTAAATACCTGCATGGTTGGGTTTAACTTTCCCATCCTTCACATCTTGCTGGTATTTTGGGCAGTTCCGCTTCCAATGAGATTTTTCATGGCAATAGAAGCATTCAGCCTCCTTTGGGTCAGAAGAAGGAGTAACGAAACCTTTCTTGGTTCCACTTGAAGAAGAGCCATCAAGGGTCCGAACCTTGGTACCCTTAGAAGAGCTCTTTCTCTTCCTCCCTCGACTTTTCCCGATTGCCAAAACCGGAGTAGAGTTTTGAGTAGGAGTGATAGCAACCGACTTCCCCTTAAGACCTGATTCTGCGGTCTTGAGAAGCCCCTGAAGTTTGCTGAGGGTGACTTCTTCCTTGTTCATGTGATATGTCATGCGGAATTGATCATAGCACGATGGTAAGGAATGCAAAATAATATCTATTGCAAGATCCTCCGGGAAGTTCACATTAAGCTTCAGCAAACGATCCACATACCTTTGCATTTTCTGCATGTGGCTCGTGACGGATTCCCCGTCCTTCATCATGGTTGTTATCATGGAGCAGATGATTTCATACCTCTCTTGTCGTGCACTTTGATGGTATCTTTCCATCAAATCTTGGTGCATTTCATAAGGGTAGAAATCCTCATAAGACTTTTGGAGTTCCGCTGTCATCGTGGCCATCATGATGCAAGCCACTTTCGTAGCATCCCTTTCATGTGCCCGAAATTCAGCGATCTCCTGAGGAGTTGCAGTGGACTCATCAATCTCCTTAAGCTCCTTGTCAAGGACATATTCTTTGTCCTCGTAGCGGGTAATCATCCTGATGTTTCTGATCCACTCATTGAAGTTGGATCCATCAAAGGTGACTTTCCCACACAAATTCATAAGGGTAAAGGAGCCATTAGGATTAGAGCCAGAAGCATTGTTGAAAGACATCTGAAGAAAAGAGAACAAGATTAGTTTAGATATAAGAGATTCCTTAATAAAACACCCAAATGTAATATTAAGGCTAGGATCCAATCACAATATAATATAACTTAGAAGAGGTATGCCGTAATCTAAGCTATATCATATTTGAAAGGTAGGTGAATGACGATTCACCAATTTCCGCCACGAAAACCGCAATATTTTAGTATTAGGTTTTTGAATGGTTCTTAGAAATTCCTAGATTCTTTGAGATTCAATGAACTTTTCAAAGGCATGTTTCAATCTCGAGTGTGCCCTCCAAGTTTTGTGACTGGGATACCGAGGATCACAAAACGAGGTGTGAAGTAACCATGCAAATCACTTGGTACCCTTAAAGTTTATCACTCAATCGATGTGCCGGTTAACCACACACGCTCCATCGATACTATAATAAACCCTAAGTCACCCTTTACCTACCTTGTTAAGTCCAAGTTAGTGTGCCGGTTAACCACACACGCTCCACCAATGACTTAATCAAAGTGTAAAGTGTAATTTCATGGAATAGCACCTTATTCACATTTTTCCTAAGGTAACTAAGATTGGGAATTTAATAAAACATTTAGTTACTTTATAATATTCATCATACTTTGAATGAGAATTAATAAGTCCTTGTCTTACCCGTTCGGCTAACGACCCTCCACCGATCAAGCAAGTGGTGGGTGAGAGTGGACACCCATTAAGTCACCATTTTATAGGCAACAACCTTATACCCACCTTATAGACCGGCTTCGTGAATGAGGCGTACTAACGGTAAGACGACTTTGTTCTTATATATATATATATATATATATATATATATATATATATATATATATATATATATATATATATATATATATATATATATATATAATTAAATCATAATAATATAAGTATAAGGGTTGAATTTTAACTTTTAAAATTCTAGGGGTTGGAACTAAAGTTTTAACTTAACTTTACTTGTTCCAAAACTTGAGGGCAAGTTTTGTAAACTTTCAAAAATTTTCATTTCTTGTAACTTATGAGTTTAATAGAGTAATAAAATGAGGACTTTTCATTTTTCCTAACTCTTGTGTTCTTTTAATGGTTTTTAATCCAAGAGACTTTTGGTTTTCCATAACTTGAGGACAAGTTATGGACTCTATTAAAACACATTATGATCATGAATTAATCTACCACATAGGTTACAAATAATTCCTATGATCATCTAAACATCATAAGAACAAGAATATGAATATGAACACTTTCAAGAATCAAAATCACATTTAATCTTTGTAATTTTGATAAGTAGTTGTTGTAAATGAGTTAGAAAAGACATTACACCTTCTAAAACAAGTTTTCAAGTACCAAAACATTTTAGGGTAATGATTCTAATCCATTTCCAGCAACTCAAGTCGAAATTCTGCACTCTGTCGACCCTACTCGCCGAGTGCATAAACCTACTCGCCGAGTAGGTTGAAGATACACATGAACTCGACGAGTCCTCCCCATGGACTCGCCGAGTCCATCAGTCAGACAGCAGAATTTTCAACTTTCTTCAACTTTTAAGCACAAATAACAAACAAACAAGCCTAGGCTCTGATACCACTGATGGGTTTTGAGCATTCTAACACTTCCTAAGTGTACATGCAACCCTAATAACCTTGGATCTATGTTTGTCTAATTATCATGCAAAGTTGAATTCCAAGGTTATATTCCTATCTAGCATACATGGGGAACAATTTTAACTTGAATCATAGATAGAATAACTTACCTTGTTGTTGCTTGTGTTCCTTGAAACCTTGTGAGCCTAGCACCCCAAGTGTGATGCCTCAAATGCTTCACACAACACCAAATGCTCTTGGAAAGACTCTTGAGATAACACACACTTCTCAAAATCGGCCAAGCCCTCTAGTTTCTTAGTGTGTACCCAATTTTGTGGAGAATGGGACTCTTATATAGTGTTGACACATCTAGGGTTAGACCATGTAAACCCTAATGTGTCATGACTCTTCATTTCCATGACCCATGGGTTTGTAACTCCCATGGAGCATCCATGGAGCATCCTATGGGTAGAACCCAACTTGATAATCCATGGAGCCTCTTAGCCCACTATACAAGATATGGATTATTTACATAATCAACCCATATATTTAATTAGTTATCCTTTGATCACTTAATTAATTCCAAATTAATTCTTTGATCAACTATTCAAATATTATTATTAATATATTAGAACTTATAATATATTAATAATCTCCAAGTGTTATTTCTCTCATTTAGTCTATCCAATTGCATGGTGCCATGCAACCCAAATGGACCATGCCGGGTCGGGTCAAGTACACACCTGAAATAGTTATGGACTTAGACACCTTATCCAACAGATACTTCACTCGTTCTAGATCACAACAATCACTTGACTCATACGAGCTAGAAACAACCCTGAACCACCGGGATCCCGACCCGATACCATATTGCTATCATTTCCCTTATCAGACATACCTTTCACCGCAGTCACTGCTGAGACTTAACCTGCTCTTTTCCTGAGTCTGACTCTATTCCCTCCATGCTGACAGGATGACACATCCTTCAGCTTCAGGGCAATTCCCATGAGTTCTCCTTCACAATCACATACACATGTTGAACTGGCTCTAGCATCCTTGGGTTGGAAAACCCGACACACTGATGACACCTCCAAACATCCCCCATGATGAATTACCACTTACATGCATAATTTCCTGATCTCAACCACATTGGGAATCCAAGGCTCCATCCTTGTATCCCCTTCCGAGCCTCTTTAGATCTACACCCTCGGAATTCCTTCCGAGACCTCAGCAGACATCCAACCCGGATATGATTCCGCACCACCAACGCAAACACACTGCTCAATAACCATTCTTGGAACACCTCAATCATACTTCCGCACTACTATTTTTACTTCCATGAACCTACACTCCCTCTCGGAGTTACATACCTTCCCCTTTCCTTATCCAAGGAAATCTACTTGGCTGCCTTGTCACTACAACAAGTGCCTCGGTGCTCGCCCTCCGCTACACCATTCCTTTATAGCGTAACCGCTATCCCATGCACCACACACGCTAAATCTACTCGCAGGGACTCTCGAGTCCATGCACTACCTCCCACTAATCATGCTCAATACCCAGGGCCAGACCTTCTGATGCTATCACATCGCAACATACACATTCCATCTCCTAATACAGGTCTATCAACGCATGCAGAGTCTTCAGCATGACTGGACCGCCTTACCAGGCCTTCAGCCAATCTGGACCACTCTCAGAACCTTCAGCATGTCTGGACCGCCCTCTAGGGCCTTCATCCTGTCTGGACCATTCTCCGAGCCTTCGACCTGACTGGTACTCCGACTGGCCTTCAGTCTATCCGAACCGTTCAAGTAGCATTCATCATCCTGAATAATCCCTCCTAGAAACTCTCCCATGCGTACTGTTCTAGTCCTCTAGGGCTCCGAACTCTAACTCCATCCTACATACTCAATCCCGGCCTGCTCCTAGGACTTCCATAGTCAATCGCTCTTTTTCCAAAATCCCTTGGTCTGTATCCCGCCCCGCTTTCCTGTCACTTACTCATACCAGCCCACGCTTTTGGCTGACAGAACCGCTATTGAATCCCCAAACAGCTAATCAACTACTCATGCTTATCGATCTCCCGGAGAATTTTCCAATTCTCCCCACTTAGAGCACTGTCTATCAACCACCGGTCGCCATAACCAAACTCTCTTAACAACCCTACACAACACATTCCCTTACACGCGAACTGATTCCCACTAGAACGAGCCACCTATACAAAATCACATATCAACGCTGATCAACTCGGACTGCGGATGCTACCCGACATTCATACTAAAAGCCTGATTCTCCAGTAATGATCCTCATGGATGATAACCAACGACACTCCCAATATCAACACCCTTAACCATAACATAACCCTCAAGGAACAAACGAATACAATACCACAAATCACACGATGAGACTAGCAGATATACAATACTCCATAATAATCACAAGATAACAAAATATCAAGAAAGAAACATACCCACAGCTGCAACCGAAACTGCCCTGACCTCCTCTGCTGTAAGCTGAAAAGCACGACCTTGTGCCCTTGGGGGCTTCGCTCCACCCTGACCTCCACCCGCAATCCTCAACGTGGCCGGTGCTGGAGCCTGCACCGGTCCTGCAGCAAGCTGTGGACAGTTGACCCTCAAGTGCCCAACCTGATGGCAATGATAACAAATCCTCAAATCATGAACCAGGGTTGTCTGGCGACAATCCCTCGCATAGTGCCCCTCATTTCCGCACATGCGGCATGCACCACCGGACCTATAAACTCCAGTGTGACCCTTCCCGCTCTTCCCACAAGTGCGGCTGCTCTGATCTCCCAACCTTGAATCAACGGTCTTGAACCGTTTCGGTGCTGGCTGCAACAGCACCGGAGCCTGCCTCTGCTCTCACAATTGCAACTCAATCTCCAACTCACGCCGCCTGGTGGCCTCCTACAACTCTAACAAGTCTCGCACCTCTGTGTAGACACAAACTACCTGATATCCCTCTTGAGGATGCTTAGATATTGGGACATCTGAGCCTGCTCCGAAGCAAACTCAGGGAAAAACATCGCCCTCTCAGTGAACATCCTGGTGATCTCCGTCACCGACTCTGAATCCTGCTTCAGCTCCAGGAATTCCTGATCCAATCTCTCCCTCTTAACTCGCGGAACATAACGAGTATTGAACATCTCCCATAACTGATCCCAAGAAACCGCAGCTCACTGCACATTAGAATACGATCTCGTAGTCAACCTCCACCAATCATTCGCTCCGAGCCTCAATAGGTTCAGAGCACACCTCACTCTATGATCAGCAGGGCATGAGCATGTGAAGAAACACCCCTCCACGTCTGACAACCATCTCATAGCAACAATCGGGTCCTGAACCCCATCGAAGGTAGGGCCTTCGTATTATTGAAGTCCCGATACTGAAAACCTCTACCGGCTCCTCCCCCTACCGCTGCTACAGCCGCTGTAGCCGCCGCAGCAGCCGTCTCTACAAGAGCTCCATAGCGCTCATCAAAATACTCGACCATGGCGGTCTTGATCGACCCAAACAGTTCCGACAACTCGGCCCAGAACATAGCAGCAACCTCGTCATGCAGGATCTCACGAATCCTGGCATCGAACTCATTTGTGCTCATCTGTCCAATAACCTCGGGCGGCGTTGATCCATCCAGACCCGAATCCACTCCCAGCATGCCTCGTAACCACCATACTGAAATTATCACAAAACATCAGACGCTTCTCAGTAACCTGAGAACCAAATCTCGACCCATCCCTAGGGGTTGTGACTTCCTTGATATGTGTATGGGTCCTGTGCTTTCAGTAGTACGGGCCCATACTACCTTCCACACCTACTCGTATTTATATCAAGTATAACCACAACACCCTAGTGAGGAACAGGCATAACAAGCACTCAACCCTCACTACTAGAGGAACACTGGAAATCTCATACAGAAAGAAACCCTAGGCTAGCAGGCAACATTATCATGAAATCCTGAAGATCCCTAGCCTAGTACTAGCATGCTGTTCTATCATATCTCATAAACAAAAAATTTGTACGGTATTTTGGGGTTACTTACTGGCTCCGGCTGATCGTACCTCCACATCCTCCTTTACTTATTTTTAAAAACCCCTTTTAAATTTTCTTTTTGAAAACTCCCCTTGATTTGAGACTGGATTCACACGAATGTTCCTCCAATTCACTCAAACCAAGGCTCTGATACCAACTTGTAACACTCTAAAAATTCCAACCAATTTAAACTTTTCAAAAACAACCCAATTTCATAAAGTTATTACAAAAAGGTTTTCAATACATTTATTATCAGAGTATTTCCCAGAAACCACATCGTAAACACATAAAACCCGAGGAGCGGTACGATCATGCCTTTGCCTTGCCACAATCTCCTGAAGTACCTGAAACATGTAAACCGTAACTGTAAGCCCGAAAGCTTAGTGAGATACCCCCAAAATACCAATGCCATACAAACATAATGATAACATATAAACGATACAGAACAACCATGCACTTCGGGTCTACTGTGTGACTGGCCCGCCGCACCGGCCTACAGTTCACCTGGTCCACCCTCCGCGTCTAGCCATATACATCAAGTCTACAATATGACTGGTCTGCTTGCACTGGGCCTTCAGTCGGTCTGGTCCACTCTCCGAGCCTCGACATGTCTGGTCCTCCCACTTGGGGCCTACAGCCTATCCGGACCGCTCGCTGGGCCTTCGGGATAACCGGTCCGCCCTGGGTATGTTGGCCTACAGCACAAAGCAGGACCCGCCTCAACCCAACCCCAGTCCCACAACCATGTGCACATAAACATTCAATCATATAACAATTCACATCCAATCAAACCGATCTAGCAGATCACATAACATAACATCATCCTATATACCAGGATACCGACCCTAACCAGGTCTTTACAAATACCATCCTAACTACCAAGATGCAAACATAGCAATCAATAACATAACAACGATACCCGGATTACAATCCGATAAAAGGGCCGGCCTTGGTGCCGGAGACCCTGTCGATATAGTGAGAATAACTCACCTCGCAATTGCTGACTGAAAAGATAGGACCGAGCTGCTCCGACCACTGACACGAACTCCAGCACTGATAATACCAAAAGACTGAACTCAATAACAACCAATAATTACCAAATTACCGTTGGGAGTTCAACTGGTCAACTCTTGGTCAAAGTCAAAGTCCTCAGATAAAGTCAGCTCTCTTGACTGACTCAACTCGCCAAGTTACCGCGCTGACTCGTCGAGTTCCCTTGCTCTGAAAACTCCCAAATCACGACTCAACTCGCTGAGTCACCCCGAGACTCGCCGAGTTCCACAACTCTGATTCCCCTCGCACTCAACTCACTGAGTCATCCCTTGACTCACCGACTCACGGCTCAACCAGAAGAGGTTAGGACCTCCCGACCAGACTCGATGAGTCCGAGAATAGACTCGCTGAGTCCAAGGCCATCTTCAACCAACTCACCGAGTTGTTCTCCCAACTCGGCGAGTTCCTGCCTATCTTCATGCAACTCGCCGAGTACACCCTTGTGACTCACCGAGTACCCCTAGGTCTTAATCCACGCAGAGGCTTTCCTGGCCATGCAGATGATCCAAACAATAGATCTACCCTTCCACAAGCCAACCATCACGTAAAGTGGCAAACTTTACGTGAATCCAAAGTGATCTAGGCATATAACACTCTAGGGTTAGGGTTTGGGACAAGATGGATTCACCAATCACTCGAGAACAAGGAGTTTTACGCAATGCAGACCTTCTCCATTCCAGATCTGAGGTAGCAACCTCAGATCTAACCTCCAAACTCAAAATATCACAAGATATGCTTTCCAAAAACACCAAAATGACGAATCTAGATGAATAACAGCGAAGCAACGAAATAATACCTCAAAAGAAAACTCCAACAGAAGAGTAATCCAAATCCTTGCAAAGCCCCTTGCTCCAAGCCTCTTAGCCTTCAAAGATCTCTTCCACAAACACTCCTCCAAGGTTCAAAGGCTCTCTAATTCACTCACAAACACGTATTAGGGTTTTTGGACTTCAAGGGAGAGTAAGGAGGCAGGGGAGAGGGTATTATGTCCTTTATATAAGGCTCAACCCCCGGAATTAGGGTTTTCTCCACACAGCACCAACTCGCCGAGTCCAGCCACCAACTCGCCGAGTTGGCCACTTAACACGCGACCAGAATCGCGACCCTACTCGCCGAGTCCACACATGGATTCGCCGAGTTGACCATCCACATTTTCACTCTGAACCCTGAACTTGCACTTCTGAACTTGGGATGTTACATGCTCAAGGAAAACATCATCGAAACCCACATCTGTCAAAGCAAGTCAACTCCATCAGCCAGGTGCTCCAATTGTTACACATGGATTTGTTTGGTCCAGTCAACGTCCTCAGCATTAACCGAAATTCATACTGTCTCGTTGTGATAGATGACTTCTCTCGCTTCACGTGGGTTTTCTTTCTATCCAATAAAGCTGGGATTGCTGACCTTATCAAGAAATTCATTGTAATGATCGAGAACCAAACCAACCATCGAGTGAAAGCTCTACACACAGATAATGGAACAGAATTCAAGAATGCTGTTCTTGATCATTTTTGCGCTGAGAAGGGAATTGTGCGTCGGTATAGTTCTGTTCGGACACCACAACAAAACGGTGTTGCTGAGCGGAGGAATCGAACGTTACAAGACGCAGCGAGGACGATGCTATGTGATTCTAAACTTCAAGTTTTCTTTTGGGCAGAGGCGATCAACACTGCTTGCTAAGTTCAAAATCGTGTCCTGATCAACAAAGCCTGGATGAAAACTCCGTATGAGATTCTATTTGGACACAAGCTATCTGTCAGGCATTTCAGAGTATTTGGTTGCCCTTGCACCCTTCTTCACTTGGAGTCCAACCTAAAATTCAATGCAAAAGATGATGACTGTTATTTCGTCGGATACGCTGCTCGTACTGCCTACAGGGTATACAATAAGAAGACAAAGCAAATCGTGGAATCTTTTGATGTTCGCTGGCTGGAAGAGAAGGAAACGGACGCTAGGGTGGGTCCTGATTGGCTATTTGACTACCCATCACTATTCAAATCATTTAGTGTATCATCTGATAACCAAGCTGGTTCTACCTCTCGCTTGAAGAATATCATTGAAGACGATGATGAAGAGGTTGTCTGTAGAACGTCATTGGTTTCTTCTATTGATCCCCTGGTGGTGTCATCTGTTCCAATCACTTCTCCAGAGTTCTCAACACATCAATCTGCTCCAGATGCTGATGCTACTCCTCTAACTCTAGTTGAAAGAGAGTTCATGAACCAAGATGCTTCCGTTGTTACTCAAAATCTGATGGAACTTGTCTTTCCCGATCAAATTGCTGATGAGTTTGTAGCAAATCCATCAAACGAAACTGTCTCATCTACGGTGGACTCTTCAGCAAATGAAGGAGCTATTAATATTCATAATCTTCCTGTTTCACTCAATGACATCAGTCAAGATATATCCTCTTGCATACAGCGCGATCATCCGATAGAGAATGTCATTGGCCAGCTGGGCAACGACGTTAGAACTAGAAGCCAGAGTGGAGACATCAACGAATGTCTTTATTCTTGTTTTATTTCTCAAATAGAGTCCAAGAATGTTGAAATGGCTTTGAATCAGCCCAGTTGGGGGGACGCAACGCATGACGAGGTAAATCAGTTCGAAAAGCTTAGGGTTTGGACGTTGGTGGAATTGCCTAAAGGCAAGAAGTTTCTCGACACAAGATGTGTATTTCAGAATAAGCAGGACGATTTGGGTGTAATTGTAAGAAATAAGGCGAGATTGGTTGTACGTGGGTTCGGACAGGTAGAGGGTCTTGATTATACTAAAGTATATGCTCCGGTGGCACGCTTGGAGGCTATTCGTATCTTCCTAGCTTATGCCTCCTACATGAACTTCACTGTCTATCAAATGGACGTCAAGACGGATTTCTTGTACGACAAGGTGAAGGAAGAGATCTATGTTGATCAACCTCTTGGGTTTGTCAGCTCAAAATTTCCCAACCATGTCTACAAGTCAGACAAGGATCTGTATGGGCTACATCAACCTCCTAGAGCCTGGTATGCTACTCTCATAGAACACTTGCTCAATCATGGCTACTCACGCAACACTATCGATCAGACCCTATTCATAAAGCATGTCGGTGCGGATTAGATTCTTGTACAAATCTATGTAGACGACATCATTTCGGGTCAACTAGTCCACAATTATGCAAGGAATTCGAGGCCGTTATGAAAAAGAGATTTGAGATGAGTTCGTAGGGCGAAATGACCATGTTTTTGGGGCTTCAGGTCCCACAACGTTCATCCAGAATCCTACTCCATCAAGCCAAATATGTGGAGGATATGTTTGAGAAGTTCGAGTTCAGAGACGCCAAACCTGCCTTGACACCCATGGCGGAGAGACCCCTGCTGACCCCTGATATTAAAGGCGAATCCATAGATCAAACATACTACAAATCGATGATCGGTTCGCTGATGTATCTGACTGCAAGTTGCCCAAACATTATGTTTGCGGTCTGTCAATGTGCGCGTTATCAGGCTAATCCTAAACTTTCTTATCTTACTGCTGTCAAAAGGATTTTTCGGTACCTCAAAGGCAGCCCAAAACTGGGTCTTTCGTATCCGAAAAATTCGGAATTTGATTTGCATGCTTTTGCTAACAGCAGTTATGGAGGTTGCGAGCTTGACAGGAAATCGACTTCAGGCAGATGTCAATTTCTAGGTGATCGGTTGGTGTCCTGGCAGTGCAAGAAACAGAACACTGTCTCAATCTCAACAGCAGAAGCGGAATATGTGGCTGCATCTGCTTGTTGTTCTCAAGTCATATGGATCCAACATCAGCTGTTGGATTACGGTTTGAATTTTCAAGAAACCCCTATATTCTGTGATAATGAGGTTGCGATCCAAATTGCTAAAAATCCGGTCTAGCACTCAAAAACCAAGCACATCGACATCAAAATTCATTTTATCAGAGATTGTTATGAGCACTGGCTCATTCGGCTAGAACAGGTTCCCACTTCTAATAATGCGGCGGATTTGTTCACAAAGCCATTTAACAAAGCTCGATTCGATGTGCTGGTAAACTTTTTGAAAATGATTCGTTTTGAGGATTAATTTTTGTTTAGGTTAGTTTAAATTTGCGCATTTTAGTGATTGCATTCTCACCCATGCACAAATTTAGGGGGAGAAATAAACAAAAACCAAACAAAAATTAAAAAATTTCAAAAATCCAAAAACAATAAAAAAAAAATCAGAAAATCAAAAAGATGTTGCTGATAGTCTTGTTTTTAGGGGATGTGTTGGGAAGTGATATCAACAAGTGATAATAGGCAATCTGAATCTGTGTAAGGTACCAAAGTTGAATTGTCTAGGCTCTGTATTCGATGCGCTGGTAGGAACGAAAAGTTTAACGGACTTGACTAGGTACATATGAACTTAAGGAATCTAGAGACTTGATCAATCTTGACCTAGATAGTTCCGTTTAGCCTCACTATATGACAGTTGGGTAGGTTGAGCAGAGAGATATTCATGAGAATCCATCAGTAACATTAAAGAATCCCATATCTAGAACTGTGGATTAACTTTTCCTCGATGTATGGATTATGTCCTTAATTCCGGTATTGATGGAGTTACTGGGGAATTCCGATAAATTAGGTCTGTAGAAAGTTATTTTCTTTCTTTCCTATTGTTAGTCATATGTTGCCTCCTTTGTGTGATCGAAAGATCTGACCTGGACCACAACATATGCAACTCTGTCTCTTTGCATCTTCTATCTATACTATTCTTTCTGTCTGTTACTCATATGTTGTCTCCTTTACGTGATTAATAATCTGACCTAGTACACAGCATATGCAACCTTCTACTTCTCAATTCCTCTAACACTCTAGTTAGTCATATGTTTCACCCTCTACGTGATTGGAAGAGATCTGACCTGGGTGTACTACATATGCAGTCTAAATCAATTCTCTCTCCTAATAGTTGTCTGCTCACCTAAGGTAAGGAGTATCTCGGATGTTCTTGATTATTGGGGTATATCAGGAAGCGGGAAACACATTCTAATACAATTAAAATTGAACAATTATAGATTGTCTGTATATCTCGCTGGTCAATTTAGGTGGACAACAATATCCTTGGTCGTCGTCAGATAAATGGTCCTTAGGAAGTTTTATCTAGGAACATAGGATCAACTTGTCTTGTCACTTATAGCTTGTCCAAAATTTTTCACAATTTTTCGTGCTTAAGTGGACCACAATACCGGCGATCGACCAGATCTATTCATGAAAGGAGAGGTACTGATAAATGAAGAATGATTGTCCAACAACTTTGATCCCACATCACAAAAGGTTATTAATTTCATATAAAGGCGAAATTTAGGTTAAATTCAAATTTTAGTATCATTTTATTTTTATTTTTAATTTTTATTTTCATTTTAGGATTGGTAAATCTTAGAAAATATTTTAATTTTAATTTTAATTTTATTTTTGTTTCTATTTTGTAATTAATCCTCAAAAAGTTTTATTTTTAAATACATTTCGGTATTGGGCCTTTATTTTTAAAAGGTGGTGAATGGAAGCCTACATAAAGTAAGGTATAAAAGGGGGTGTGTGGTCAAAACCCCTCATTTTTTTCCTCCCCTTGAGATCGGACGCACACAGCTCCCTTCCATCTCTCTTTCTCTCAAAACTTCAAAAAACCCTCATTTTTCGTGAAATTGAATCGTCATAATCGTAAGAACTATGAAATCGACTCCCATTATGCAGTTCTTAAACAAAAACGATCTTGAATCGATGGTCAATTGAAGGTTTCGGTATCAATTGTGTGTGCGCAGTTGGACCATGTGTGGCTAGCACTATGTGCAGTTGGAACCTGTGTATAGTACACCATGTGCGGCTGCACACATTGTGTGTGGCTGGATCTAGGTGTATGGCTGTACACCTAAAATTGACATAAATTTTTGTTTAATGGAAATCTCTTAATTTTTCTAATGCTTTAATTTGTGCTTGTGTTTTTTAGAACATCATGGGAGATCTTGAGTTCGCAAAAGTGCACAATTCAGCCATCTTTCTAGAAGATCCTCCGGTGGCCCACAACGATCTCAAATTCATTGTTGATGGTCTAAGGAAATGTTGCTTGGTCTCTGCTTTCACCACTAGTCCAACGATTTATGAAAGATTGATTAAAGAGTTTCGGAGAAGCGCGTCCATGGAAAGAAATGATAACGATGAGAAATATCTTGAGGCCACTGTGCAAAGAAAGAAATTCCTGATTATCGAGCAAATCAATCGAGAATCGTTGGAGATTAATGACAGACCTGGATTTTCAATGGAGATTGATCTGGAGGAAACCCAAGAAATACTGGATCATATGGGTTATGAAGGAACATTTCCTCCTACTATCAAGAAGTTGTTACCTCCTTGCTGGAAGTACCTAGCTCATGTGTTTATGAGCTGTATTTCCGGGAGGAGATCAGGACCTAATGAGATTTCCCTCTTCAACACTGGAGCCATTGCAGCTTTAGCATCGAGAATTGAGTTCAACTTTTTGAAGTTCATTCTGCATGAATTAATTCTAAACATTGAGGGAAACAAGCGGGACAAGTTCTTGATGTACCCTAGGTTCCTGCAATTCATCTTTAGTGTCATGCACCCCGAGATTGAGAGAGGAAATGAAACTTTGGATCTCAAGTCTATTAGTCCCAGCGCTTTCGGTTTAATGAAACAAAATCGAATTGGAAAATTTGTCTTTGAAGGAAATTTCTGTTGATAAAATTTGTGATCTTTGCTGACGATAGTGATCAATGAGGATCTGAAAATCTCTCTAATCCCACAAAAACCAAGGATGTCGTAATCTCGGTTTCAGAGCCTAAGAATGAAGAAGGTCATGATTCTCCAGTGGCAATTATGGCTGAAGAACATGACCAACTACATAATGTGGAGGTTGAGGGACATTTTGATCAAGAGGGAGGTGACGAGGATTTCAATGGAGATTATGATTTCTTAAAAGACTTCGATTTTACTGGTATCAACAACGACGACATTCCTTCGGGCCTTGGTCTTAATCTAGATGATGATGATTTTGGTCCATTACCGGGATTCGATGACAGGCACTTTAGAATGGTCAATGAAGTTGCTCAACTAGCAACTAAGATTGGGGATGATGTTAATGCTCTCAAGATTCTGGTTTCTTCTTCAAAACCAATAGAAGATTCTTCAAGTCTAAGAGATGTGGTTTCAGGGATTCCTCCCCTTGATACTAATGTCTCTACTTCTGTTCCATCTCTGAGTGAACCGACACAACCACAAACCTCCTTGTCTTCTCTGAGGCAGGGAGTGTTCATTCAAATCCAAGCACCACCGGTTTCATCGATTGCCACCATCACAACTGTCTCTACACCACCACTATCAGCTGAAGAAGGTCCAAGCATTGTGTATGAAGCAGGCGGATCATCTACTATTCTGGAATATACCCCCACAAGGCCCTCGCTAGATGAAGCTTCTATCAGGCTAGCTAAGCATTTGGCTCAAAACATTTTAGATTCTCCCTCTCAAGGAAAAGGCATATCTTTTGAGGAAGAAAATTCGGGAGATGACAAGACCTTAGTGTCTAAGCTTCGAGAAGAGATTGGAATTCTGAGACAAGAAGTCATTCAAAAGAACATCTTGATTGAGCAACATGATTCCTACATCACTGAGGTTCGAGAAAGAGATGAACTAAAGACAAAGCAGATTTTTGATCTGCAAACCGATCTTGGTTCTTTAACTGCATTTTATTTAGGGTTAAAGAAAAAATTGTTTGAAGCTTTTGGCGATCAATTCCAGTCTCTTTTTCAACAACCTCATGGGATTGAAGATCCTCCCATCGTTTCGATAAAGAGCTTGATAATGCCAGATCTCGGATCACGATCAAGCATGGAAAAAGGACCGTCACTGCCAATAAAAGTGAAGGATTACTTTTTATGAAGAATTCGAACGAAAATCGCAATGCAAAAGATCTTGTGTTGATAGTGACGGATCTTAAGAAGAGAAATTTTAGTGACGAGTATGGTGATTGCTCTGGGATCAAGATGTGGGCTTTTAACCATGAAGTGAACATGTGGGTCATAAAGAGAAACTCTGGAGTTCTTGAATACTACTAGAGCATCCATGACTTCAACTTATCGATGAAAGTTGATATTGCCGAACTTTCAAAGGCACCATTTAACAATCCTTCACAAGATCCCAGTACGGCCAACTTCAAACGATTTCTAGATAGGTAGGTCAAAGAAAATTTCTCAAAGACGAAAATTGCAAAAGCCCTGTACAAAAAAGATGCGGATGTTATTGATCATGCCAATGAAGATCATATTATGGCCAGCAACAAAACAATTGAAAGAAATTCCTATCCCTGAACACTTCCATGAAGGATTTCTTGACAACATGGAATTTTGGGTATATGATGATGAAACTGCTACTGCTGCCATCAAGTTCAACAATAGCGAAGAAGTACTAAGGCTTATCAGTGAAAAAGATCTCAGATTCAGATAAAGAGACATTCATACCTTGGCTCGTCATCAAATCATTTGCAGAAAAGAAGTCACGGAGGCTGTTGCCACGGAATTCACTGGAATGGTCGCCACAATCATCAATGGAAAATTATGGATGGGATCCATGGGAAAATCCGACCTGGCTATTCGAAAATCCTGGAGAATGAAGACCAAGTCTATGCTAGTGTAACGCCCGCAAATCTGGGCTAGTCAAATTAGAGGCAATAGGGGTCGAAAACGACTTTTCGACAAAAGATTATTTAGAATAAATAATCTTAATCAAGTTGTAGATTATGTTACAAGGTTTTCGTACATATAAAGAACGCCGAAAACCGAGTTATAACGAAGAAGTTATGACCCGTTGAAGTTTCGTGACGGAACCGGCACGATACCGGGAAGCGTAAATAGTGAATTTACGATAGGGCGAGATTTAGCCTTAGCGATCTAAACGAAAGTCGTAGAATATGTTAAACTAAGAACATCGATAAAAAAGAACACCCAAATCTGACTTCGTATGAGGAAGTTATGATTTTTCTAAGATTTAGCATAGCAGTGCACAGCCCGAAATCTGAATTTTAGATCGGTCGATTTTTAGCCGACGGGATCTAAATGAAAGTTGTAGTACTCGTAAATACCAACGCGTGGATATAAAGAACGTCGATAATAGAGCTCGTATGCAAAAGTTATGGACGAAGCTTAGTCCCTACTTTTCGAGCGCGGCGAAATCGATACAGTTTTGTAAATACGAGATAGAATGAGAATTAGCCAACGAGGTCTAAATGAGAGTTGAAGATCTCATTAATAGGAACTCAACGGTAAAAAGACAGACAAAAACGGAACTCGTATGCGAAAGTTATGGACGAAGCTTAGTCCCTACTTTTCGAGCGCGGCGAATTCGATACAGTTTTGTAAATCCGAGATAGAATGAGAATTAGCCAACGAGGTCTAAATGAAAGTTGAAGATCTCATTAATAGGAACTCAACGGTAAAAAGACAGACAAAAACGGAGCTCGTATGCAAAAGTTACGGACGAAGCTTAGAGACTACTTTACTATAAAACTCCTATAAATACAAGGGTGAACTCCTCATATTTTCTTCACACCATAAGCCTCTCTTTCTCTCTCTAACTTCTCTCTAGCCTCCCTAAACCCCTCCCAAGTCTACGGAACCTCCCTAGCACGAGAAGAAAGCCCCGGAGCGCCCGACGGCTTCGAGAAGAAAAGCTTTCGGCTTGGAAACGCTGCTCCAGCGAAGCCCGGTTTTTAATAAAAACTCGTTGTAAGTGAGCTACACCTATACTATATTTAATATAGATTTTATTTAATTATAGTAACATTATTAGGACCTTAAAAATAATTATTTGGGCTATTA
Source organism: Lactuca sativa (assembly GCF_002870075.4). Taxonomy (NCBI): domain Eukaryota; kingdom Viridiplantae; phylum Streptophyta; class Magnoliopsida; order Asterales; family Asteraceae; genus Lactuca; species Lactuca sativa. The sequence continues at coordinate 269,979,602 of NC_056626.2, read as the reverse complement.
TTATGAGTTATATTGAGTGTTATTTAACGCTTATATAATAGTAATAATAGCTAGACTATTAATTAGGCGTGGTTAACGTTAAAAACTAAACCCTAGTGGTATTGATACTAGGTTTTGTCGAGGAAAATTGTTTTGAGATAACGAAGTGCTGTCTGAGTTCGGAATCACCACCTAATCAGGTGAGTGCATGGTCCCTTTCATCTTACACATAGATATGAAGTATTTTAATATAAATTACGTGCTATGTGTGCATATTGTTTGAATACTTGTTGTCTATGCTGGATGAATGATTTATACATGTTTTAAATGATTTAAACTGTATAATTATTTTATATCTACGAATATGTTGGGATAAAACATGGGTAGATGAAATAGTTGGTGAGTGATGAAATAAAATAATGAGAGATAGGTGATGATAGGAAGATGATGATAATTAGGTGAGGATAGATAGGTGATTTATGAATCGGTGATGTAGGATACTACAACCTTGTCCGACAATTTGGAGATGTAGTCATCTACTAGACTATAGATGGCGACCACGGACTGTTATAGACAACCCCGTGGAAACACCAGCAGGCTAGTAACCTATAGGTGATGAATTACGAGTTCAGGCGATGTTGTAACTACGTATTCATGCGATGATAGTCTAACCCTTATTATGAAGTACGAGTCCAGGCGATGTTGTGGCTACGTATTCGTGCGATGATAGACTAACCCTTATCATGATTTACAAGTCCAGGTGATGTTGTGGCTGCGTAATCATGCGATGATACCCTAACTCTTGCTAGACACATATTGAGGGAGTAATCCCCGGATTAGTATTGTCTATGCAATGTGGGCGATGATCCTTAGGTAAAGTTCGTAGGAACACTCAAATAAGGAAATACGATGTAAGGAGATGAGAAGTAAATATGATATAAGAGATGACCCTTGAGATAATATCCTTAGGGAAGACTAAAAGAAGATAATGGGGATGGGTAATTGGGTTGATTGTTTGATTGTTTAAACATAATAACTATATTATTGTGGGTTGAAAACCCTATGTACTCACCAGGTTTCCCAACCTGACCCACTCAGTTTATTTACATCACAGGTGACGATATGAAGTGACATTACACTGAGAGATTTAAAGAGATGTAGAACACTAGTGTAAATAATTGTAAGTTCTGTTTATGCTTATGTTTCTGTATTAACAATGACATCCCAAACGTTTTAAAATGAAATAAATACGTTTCTTCGAAAATGTTTTAATGACGTATTTATCGTGTTTTTCTGGGAACAAATTCCGCAACATTTTTATGAAAAGAAGTACTCTGATTTTTATAAAGCATAAACAAAATCGGTCTTTTCTGGCCGTGATTTTGGGGATGTCACAGTTGGTATCAGAGCATTAGTTTAAGCGAACTAGGAATATGGATTTATTTCTAGACTTAAACTTAGAATGCTAAGCGATGATTGTGAGGTGTGAGCACTAGCTTATTTTAGGAATTGTGCCTAAAATGCTTTTATGTGCTAAATGCTTGTGCCTGATATGCTGTTATTTGTTCGGATCTATGGTCTGTTGCCGACCGGATCTGGAAACCTTATGTGTTTAGGATTCTAAGCGTTTAACTACGATATTAGAACTAGCATATAAACGTTTCGGAGTGATAAGAATGATTTAAACGTCAATCCTAAGTAAAGGTCTAGATTCACCTTATTCGGCGTATAGATCAAGATGGCAAGAACCCGTAGTGGAAACGTGAATGCAAATGGGAACCGAGATCAACCCCCAGCGATTGAGCAAATACCGGTTGTGGTAGCCGCTGCTGAGCCAATAACGATGGCAGGAGTGCAAGCGATGATCCAAGCAATGTTGGATCGTCAAATGGAGGAAACCAGACGTTTGCTCCAGCAAAATCGAGAGGAAGCGACTATTCAGATCGAACAGCCCAAGTTGAACGAAGGGCAGACTGAGGAAGGAAACTACAGTGGGACTGTTGGTCAAGTCAACCCACCAATAGTTCGACAAAACAACCAAGATGACGAAGTCAAGAGGAATGGATGCAAGTACAAGGATTTTCTGACTTGCAAGCCATCGACTTTCACTGGAAAGGAGGATCCGATCGGGGTCATGGATTGGATCTCGGAGATGGAATTAGCTTTCATGACGTGCAGTTGCAAGGGAAACCAACAGACCACGTTTGCAGTGCGTCAGTTTCGAGGAGGTGTTGTACGATGGTGGAATACCTTGGGAAAGACGCTGAGCCCCAATGAGCCCCTGCAACTAACATGGGTAGAATTTCTGGTGCATTTCAAACGTAGGTACTGCTCAGCCCAAAATCTGCTCGAGCTAGAAAACCAACTCCTTACCTTAAAGAAAGGAAGCATGTCTATTGATAAATACACCAACAACTTCACAGAGAAGATGGAGTTCGCCTTACGTCTTGTTCCGGATGAGCTGACAAAAATTGACAAGTACGCAAAAGGACTTCCATGGGAATATGCAGTGCCAGTGTGTCAGGCACCTACTTTGGAGGCAGCTATCTGGGCTGCCAAGTCGGTTGAGGAGATGATCAAGGGAAGAGCCGCCAACAAGACCGAGGTTGGCAAAAAGAGGAAGTTTGAGGGGTCTGCGAAGCCCGATGAGAGAAGCAAATCAAGTACCAGGAAGTTTAGAGGAGGAGGGAGTGAAGAAAGATGGTGCGAGAAGTGCAAAAAGAAACACTCTAGAAAATGCAGTGAGGAAGTAACTTGTTTCAAGTGTGGGAAGCATGGGCATTATGCCAACGAGTGTAAATTCAATAAAAGGGTGTGTTACGAATGTAATGAGGAAGGACACTTCAAGCAAGATTACCCAAAGAGAGAGGGGGCTACAAAGCCAAATGTGCCGCCAAAGCCAAAGGCGAGAGCATTTCAAATGATCCTTGACGAAGCAGATGACAATGCAAGGATTCAGGAGTGACAACTTGACATCCAAAGATCGAGTTATGAGGTAGCCATAGAATCGTATGATGTAGCCTGTTAGAGGCATATTCTAGGGTGAACTTGAACACCTATGTAATAGTTTCAAGGAATAATAAAAACCTTCGTTTTGATATCTGATGTGTTAAGCTGTTATATGATTTTCTTGTGTGGTGACTTGGAAAACTGTGGGACAATACCTGAGACGAGTATGAGTAGGTGTGAATGGTAGTAGAGGCCTATACTACCAGAAGCACAGGACTCACACTTGGATCAGGGAAAGTCACAAGGTTACCAAGAAGCTAGTAATTGATTTCGTTTTATTCAAGTGTGTTGTTACCATCATTTCGGTAATGACTAAGAAGATTGTTGATATTCCGACCCTAGTGGTCATATCGAATCGAGTCCGACTACGATAGGTATGTTGTGTGGTTCAAAGAACCAAGTTTGATGTAGCGTCCGACTTAAACCAAACGGTTGAAATCAAAGCGATCAATAGAAGTATCGCACTCGTTGTTAAAGAAGTTGGTGGCTAGAAATGCCTAATGTTAAAGTGTGATTATATCACATTAGAACATGAAGGAAGGCATAGTCTGTTTTAGAATTTAACTCTAAGAGACCTAAGTCTAAGTGTTGCAACATACGATGATAGGTCATTAGAATATGACACATCGATCTATAGTAGTAATAAAAGAACTTATCTCAAGTCCGTATCCAGCAAGGATCGAGATTCTGACTTGAAGGTCATAATTTGGAGTCTAACCTGAGGTAGAGAGCAGGTGCACGATCGAGTACTCTTACAGTCAATGAGTTTAAGAGATAGAATTGAAGGAATGTAGAAGTTATAATTATTACCTAGGATGAAGAGATGACGTATGGAGTCATTATACAACCCTGTTTCGTTGATGATTCCGGGACGTAATCATCCTAAGGGGGAGATAATTGTAACGCCCGCAAATCTGGGCTAGTCAAATTAGAGGCAATAGGGGTCGAAAACGACTTTTCGACAAAAGATTATTTAGAATAAATAATCTTAATCAAGTTGTAGATTATGTTACAAGGTTTTCGTACATATAAAGAACGCCGAAAACCGAGTTATAACGAAGAAGTTATGACCCGTTGAAGTTTCGTGACGGAACCGGCACGATACCGGGAAGCGTAAATAGTGAATTTACGATAGGGCGAGATTTAGCCTTAGCGATCTAAACGAAAGTCGTAGAATATGTTAAACTAAGAACATCGATAAAAAGAACGCCCAAATCTGACTTCGTATGAGGAAGTTATGATTTTTCTAAGATTTAGCAGAGCAGTGCACAGCCCGAAATCTGAATTTTAGATCGGTCGATTTTTAGCCGACGGGATCTAAATGAAAGTTGTAGTACTCGTAAATACCAACGCGTGGATATAAAGAACGTCGATAATAGAGCTCGTATGCAAAAGTTATGGACGAAGCTTAGTCCCTACTTTTCGAGCGCGGCGAAATCGATACAGTTTTGTAAATACGAGATAGAATGAGAATTAGCCAACGAGGTCTAAATGAGAGTTGAAGATCTCATTAATAGGAACTCAACGGTAAAAAGACAGACAAAAACGGAACTCATATGCGAAAGTTATAGACGAAGCTTAGTCCCTACTTTTCGAGCGCGGCGAATTCGATACAGTTTTGTAAACCCGAGATAGAATGAGAATTAGCCAACGAGGTCTAAATGAAAGTTGAAGATCTCATTAATAGGAACTCAACGGTAAAAAGACAGACAAAAACGGAGCTCGTATGCAAAAGTTACGGACGAAGCTTAGAGACTACTTTACTATAAAACTCCTATAAATACAAGGGTGAACTCCTCATATTTTCTTCACACCATAAGCCTCTCTTTCTCTCTCTAACTTCTCTCTAGCCTCCCTAAACCCCTCCCAAGTCTACGGAACCTCCCTAGCACGAGAAGAAAGCCCCGGAGCGCCCGACGGCTTCGAGAAGAAAAGCTTTCGGCTTGGAAACGCTGCTCCAGCGAAGCCCGGTTTTTAATAAAAACTCGTTGTAAGTGAGCTACGCCTATACTATATTTAATATAGATTTTATTTAATTATAGTAACATTATTAGGACCTTAAAAATAATTATTTGGGCTATTATTATGAGTTATATTGAGTGTTATTTAATGCTTATATAATAGTAATAATAGCTAGACTATTAATTAGGCGTGGTTAATGTTAAAAACTAAACCCTAGTGGTATTGATACTAGGTTTTGTCGAGGAAAATTGTTTTGAGATAACGAAGTGCTGTCTGAGTTCGGAATCACCACCTAATCAGGTGAGTGCATGGTCCCTTTCATCTTACACATAGATATGAAGTATTTTAATATAAATTACGTGCTATGTGTGCATATTGTTTGAATACTTGTTGTCTATGCTGAATGAATGATTTATACATGTTTTAAATGATTTAAACTGTATAATTATTTTATATCTACGAATATGTTGGGATAAAACATGGGTAGATGAAATAGTTGGTGAGTGATGAAATAAAATAATGAGAGATAGGTGATGATAGGAAGATGATGATAATTAGGTGAGGATAGATAGGTGATTTATGAATCGGTGATGTAGGATACTACAACCTTGTCCGACAATTTGGAGATGTAGTCATCTACTAGACTATAGATGGCGACCACGGACTGTTATAGACAACCCCGTGGAAACACCAGCAGGCTAGTAACCTATAGGTGATGAATTACGAGTTCAGGCGATGTTGTAACTACGTATTCATGCGATGATAGTCTAACCCTTATTATGAAGTACGAGTCCAGGCGATGTTGTGGCTACGTATTCGTGCGATGATAGACTAACCCTTATCATGATTTACAAGTCCAGGTGATGTTGTGGCTGCGTAATCATGCGATGATACCCTAACTCTTGCTAGACACATATTGAGGGAGTAATCCCCGGATTAGTATTGTCTATGCAATGTGGGCGATGATCCTTAGGTAAAGTTCGTAGGAACACTCAAATAAGGAAATACGATGTAAGGAGATGAGAAGTAAATATGATATAAGAGATGACCCTTGAGATAATATCCTTAGGGAAGACTAAAAGAAGATAATGGGGATGGGTAATTGGGTTGATTGTTTGATTGTTTAAACATAATAACTATATTATTGTGGGTTGAAAACCCTATGTACTCACCAGGTTTCCCAACCTGACCCACTCAGTTTATTTACATCACAGGTGACGATATGAAGTGACATTACACTGAGAGATTTAAAGAGATGTAGAACACTAGTGTAAATAATTGTAAGTTCTGTTTATGCTTATGTTTCTGTATTAACAATGACATCCCAAACGTTTTAAAATGAAATAAATACGTTTCTTCGAAAATGTTTTAATGACGTATTTATCGTGTTTTTCTGGGAACAAATTCCGCAACATTTTTATGAAAAGAAGTACTCTGATTTTTATAAAGCATAAACAAAATCGGTCTTTTCTGGCCGTGATTTTGGGGATGTCACAGCTAGCCACAAACCTAGGGAGGATTGATAGGCTATTCTTTCTTGGTTTGGGCTAGTAATTCTAATGTATAGGTCTTGGTAGGATGCTAGAGTGGGTTGTGGTGGTCATAGCTTGTTAGTGGGTGTGTGCGGTCGCACACACTGTGTGCGGCCATACACGTGTGTACGGCTGCACATGCTGTGTGTGGCCATACACATGTGTGCAGCTGCACACTTGTGTGCTGCTTCATGTGGTATAAATAGGCTTTGTCAATGTGTCAGTAGAAGTGATTTATGTGCGTATGTTTTTCAAGGTGCACCTGACATTTATACGTTATAGATGTGTGCATGTTTGACTTTATTCTCCTTGTACACTTTGTTTGATTGTTTGCAATTCATTGATTACTGATTAGGATCTATAGATCAGGACTTCCAGGAATGCGTTGGCGACATCTGCCAACCACCTAGTACTCGTTATTGGGTCCCGCGCCCCATGGTTGTTTAGAGCTCTACAAGCCCGAAACTCCTTGAAGGTGAGTGTGCGCGACCCCATCATGGCCGTTACCTCAGCACGGAATGTGCTCAACCTCTCGTCCATCAACTCTAGAATACCCTCCTTGATCGAACCGAAGATCACAGGAGTCTGCCCAAGTATGGTGCGAGTAACCTCTGAGGTGAGGAACTCTCTGGTTTGCTCATCTGGATGCTCGGCCCCCGAGCCTGATCCCTTGCCGACTCCTGAACTGCTGACAACTGGCCTAGGGTGTAAGACCACCATTCTAAAAATGCGTCATGATAAATGTCAGAAACACTGATATATCTTGAGGGATTGCTACTACTACAAGTTTCCTGGTCTCATCTCAGCCTTCCTTGATTCAATTACAAATCCTCTGCTTTCAGTAGTACAGGCCCATACTACCTTCCACATCTATCCGTACTTTCCTCAAGAACTGCCTCGACTCCACCAAGTCACTTCTATTGCTATTGATCTCTACTACTCTCATCCTAGGCTTGCCCTAGGGAAATCTCTGACTCCACCCACACCAGTCCTCAGTTGTTGAAGGCCTTATTGTAATGCCAACTAGATAATCCTTTGAGTAAAAGACTCGTCCCCACAACGGTTAGACTAAGATAAGAGCTGGGCAATAGAGCCAAACCCAGCACTCTGAGATTATTCAACCCTGATCACATGTGACGTGACGTATTCACCTAATGGCTAACCCCCATCACTCAGAGTCCCACAAAGCACAAAGAAAGCAGCATTTAGACACAGGAAACTACTCGAGCATATCTATCCTTATAACAAGAAACTGTACTAGCATGCAATGCTAAGCACATAATATCAAGCATAACCTTAATAGGCTATCCTACTACTGTCTACTCAATACTAGCATGCAATTCTCATGAAGCTGAAGCACATATGGCAGGCACATAAGGCATCCTCCTAGATCCTTAGTCCTATTCTAGCATGTTGTTCTACTGAAACTGAAACAAATAATCATATTATAAACTTGTATGGGTAATTTGGGAGTACTTACTTGAGCTCGGCTGATCGCATGCACTACACCCTTTTCTCTTTCTCAAAAACTCTTTTCATTTTAAGTTTCTTTTTCAAAAATTCTTTTGAAAATATTTATCTTTTTGAAAACCTTTCACCATTTCCTTACTTTGAGTCCATTCATACCCGAAAGTGTTCCTAAATCCCTCAAACCAAGGCTCTGATACGAACTTGTAACATCCCAAAAATACAACCCAAAAATTTTTGTTTTAACATTACCAAAAACCACAACATCAAATATTATATAATAAAACCATATATCGTATGTCTCAAAATGCCATGGTAAATGTATCAAATCAAAACTGAAGTCAATATCATATCAAAATATTTGAACAAAACTCCTAGGATAAAACTGTAACTGTGGTGTTTGCCATGCCATCATCCCGAGTTCTTCCCCTTGCTAGCAGAAGTACTTGAAACCAAAGTTGAAACTGTAAGCACAAAGCTTAGTGAGCTCCTCCAAACTACCACATACCATATAATAACATATAAAGCACATATTGCGCCTCGCCCACTGCATCGGGCCGAAATCAGAACTGCATCGGACCGAAGTCCAGAAACTAACCAGGGCCTTGCCCTCTGTATCGGACCGAAGTCCAGAACTAACCGGGGCCTTGCCTGCTGCATCGGACCGAAGTCCGGAAACTGTATCGGACTGAAGTCTAGAACTAACCAGGCCATGCCCTCTGCATCGGACCGAAGTCCGGAAACTGACTGAACATAGCATAGCATAATCATGTCTACTAACATAACACATAAACTGCATATTGCTTCGGACTGAAGTCCGGAACGCATAACACAAAGACATACTTGAATCACAAAGACATCAAGCACATTGAACTACTACATCGGACCGAAGTCCGGAACTACTGCTGACTAACGGGCCGACATTATGGTCGTAGACCCGTTCCTACTGGAAGGAAAACTCACCTCATAACGCTGGTTGCTGAGATGCTAAATCTAAAACTATCTGACTGCTGCTCCGAAATTCCCCGGCTACAAATCCCCTAAACACTAAATCAAATACTGATAACTAATCTCATGGTAAAATGACTATTTGCCCTTGGTCAAAGTCAACATCCTGGTCAAAGTCAACAAACAGTTGACCGGACTCGCCGAGTTAGGCCGCCAACTCGCCAAGTCCCTATCATTCTTTCTAAACCTCTACCCGCTTCTGCTCGTCGAATTGGCAAACACTCGACGAGTTCTTCTTCGATACTAACATCGAGTCTAACTTCATCCGACTCGCTGAGTTGTATGAACAACTCGTCGAGCGCTCCTTCATCATATGAACACATCTGCCTGTGACTCGCCGAGTTGTATGAACAACTCGTTGAGTCTGTTCTTGAGGCAAGAAGATTGCCTTGGACTCGCCGAGTCCCTCTGTTTCTAATTCTTCTTCCTAACTCACCGAGTCATCCAACTCGTAGCACAAAAAGGGGAAAGTAATTTGGGGACCACGAACCGACTCGTCGAGTCCTAAGAACAACTCGTAGAGTCTCATGCATGCTAATCCTATACAGTCGATTTCAGTGCATCCAATCCATAGATCTGGGTCCCTAGGGTTGGTTTTACATGTAAAGTTTCCAACTTTACATGCATGCAAGATCAAATAGAGCTTAAGTACCCAAAACAAGCTAAAAGTGGAGTTCTAGGTTTTGAATGGGAACTCTGCTCAATAAAGGTGGCAACCTTGAGCTCATGGAACTCTGAAATGCCTAGATCTGAAGCCCATTCATCTAACCTACTTCCCAAATCGACATCAAAGTCAAGAAATGACTCAAATTAACAATACCAAGCTTTTAAGGAGATCTAAATGCTAGGAAGTAAAGATTCGAATTTCATACCTCAACGGGAACTGAAATGTGACCAGAAACTTGGATCCTCTATGCACTCATCGAATACGCCTTTTCTCTCTTCTACTTCTAACCCCCAAAATGCACCAAAATCTAGAAATTAGGCGTTACAAATGGGAAAACCGAATCAACCAAAGATATTTATGTAGGGTACACCTTAACACTAAACCACTATTCATTTCCAATAGATTTAATAACAGTAAATATTAGGAGTTTTGATGTGATAATCGGCATGTTTGGGTTAAGCCCCCACGATGCTGATACTATGTCTCGCGAGAAGGCCATTTTCCTTCACCTCCCTAATCATGAAACTCTAATAATCTATGGTGATAAACCTGGCCCCAATCCTTGTCTCATCTCATGCATTAAGGCACAAAAGTGCCTGCACATGAAGAACTACATTTTCCTCACTCACGTTGTGGACAAGGCCAAGGAAGAAGTAAGCATACAAGACATCCCAATGGAATGCGAATTTCTGGATGTATTTCCTGAAGACCTTCCAGGAATACCTCAGAGAGACAGATCGAATTTCTAATCGACCTCATACCGGGAGCCACATCAATTGCCAATTCACCCTACAGGTTAGCTTCCGCCAAAATTCGGGAGTTATCCAGTCAATTAAGAAAATTTTTGAGCAAAGGATTCATTGAACCAAGCTTCTCACCCTGGGAAGCTCCAGTCTTGTTTGTCAAGAAGACGGATCCTTTAGAATGTGCAGCGATACCCACTTTCTCGGATTGACGTCCTATTTGACCAGCTTTAAGGAGCTAGTTATTTCTTTAAAATGGATCTAAGAACCGGTTATCATCAACTTCGAGTCCGAGAATAGGACATTCCAAAAACTGCTTTCCGAACTCGATACGATCATTACGAATTCGTGGTTATGTCCTTTTAGTCTGACGAATGCCCCGTGATATTCATGGACCCTCGAACCGAGTTCTCCCAACCATTCCTAGTCAGCCTTTTAATTATTTTCTTCGATAACATACTCATCTGCTCACAAATCAAGAACAAAACATTGTCAACACCTACGACCGACCTTGGAAAGCATCAAAGCCGGAGAATATCGCAGAGGAAGCACTGCATGGATCGAGATAAAGGAATTACTTCAAGATTTTGACAGTCACTTCAGAAGGTTATGGGAACATAGCGAGACATGAGCGTTGTTTACCACCCTCAAACCAATAGCTAAAGCGAACGGACCATTCAACCACTCGAAGTCATGCTCCAAGTATGGGTGTTTGAATTCAACAAGTCATGGGATACCCAGTTGCGCATGATTGAATTGTCATAGAATAACGGCTATCGCACGAGCATCAAGGTTTCCCCTTTCGAGGCTCTTTATGGTCATAAATGCAGATCACTCGCCAGTACTCTCACGGGACCAGAAACCATTCGCAAAACGACAGAGAAGATAATTGTAAATCAGAACTCGACTTCAAGCGTCACGAGACAGATAAAAGAGTTATGCTAACAAACGACGAAAACCTCTGGAATTCCAAGTCGAAGATCGGGTACTATTGAAAGTCTTTCCCTAGAAAGGAATGATTCGCTTTAGGAAACAGGGAAAACTAAACCCGCGATACCTTGGACCGTTTGAAATTCTTGTCCGGATTGGTCCACTGGCTTATAGGCTGCAGCTACCATTGAACTCAGCAACGTACACCCCGTGTTCCATGTCTCAAATCTGAAAAGATGCCTATCAGATGAGACTCATGTCATTCCTTTGGAAGAGATCGAGATAAACAAGAATCTTTTGTTCGTCGAAGAACCAGTCGAGGTTATGGACAGGGAAGTGAAGCGTACTAAATGAAGTCGCATTCAGATTGTGAAGATTCGATGGAATGCTAAGCGTATACCGAAATTCACATGGGAACGCAAGGACCAGATAAAGCAGAAGTGCCCTCACCTATTGTCTCATTCATGAACCTATCTTTAGAAATAATTTCGGGACGAAATTCCCTCTAACGGGGGGGATGATGTCACAACTAGCACTTTTGCTAGGAAATTATACTCTCGTGTAATCATTCACCTAGTGTAATAACTTGTAATCTAAGAGAAAATCATACTCTATCAATCCCGGTTTGAATCCATATTGGACTAGGGTTTCCTTATTAGGCCTAATGGACCCTACGAATCCCGGTTCGAATCCATATTAGACTAGGGTTTCCTTATTGGGCCTAATGGACCAATAAATATTCAATTCAACTATTTTGGGCTTGGAAACCCTATTTGGATTCTAAATGGACCCAATTTATAAACCTATAACATTTTGGACCATTGGACTTAGAATGATTCATTCTAACCCTAACGGGCCTTATTGGGCCATAACAATTCCAATTAACCCTAATAGGCTACAAATCCATTCTTTTATGTCAAATTGGGCTGTAAATACACTTAAGGGCCCAATGGGCCGAAACATATTTATTAGGCTTCACCAAATCGAGCAAAGCCAAGAGTGGGCCAAACTAATTCAATTTTATCCATCTTAAGCCCAATTCTCGGCCCAATGAGGAAAAGAAAAGAAAAATAAAGGGAAATTAGAGGAATTATGAGAGCTTGCCACCTCTTTATTGCATGGATGATCTCCATGCACATCACCTCACTCCCTATCTCCTCTCTTCTTCTTCTTCTTCTCGGCCAAAACACCTCATACCACCCTCATTCTCTCAAAAATCTTTCAAGAAAACTCTCTCAAAACACTCAAGAACATCCTCCTTCCTTCCATCCAAATTTTCGAGATCTTTAGGTGTTTTAAGAAGATCTTCACTAAAGATCATCAATCTTGGGTACGTCATCACACATTCAAGCTAAACAACTTCATTTTTGTGTTAGAGCACTCCTTCTAAACACTTGTTTGTGATCATACTCTTAGAAACCTTCTAAACTCAAAAACCACACAAGGAAAGCTTGCTAAGGACGAAAACCAAATCATCTTCTCATATCCCTTCATCAAAACCGATCCATCACCCCAAGGTGAGTTCATACCCCCTATTTTCAATTTTTACTTGGTTTTAGGGAGAGAATACAAGTTTCTTTGTGTAGATCTATGTGTATATCCATGAATATGTGTATTTTTCATGACTTATTTGTTGATTATGTGCTATTTACTTCATAAATCTAAAAATATGTTAAGAATATCAAGTTTATCACTTGGATCTACATGAAAACCTTGAGAAAAATATGTGTTATCACATATAATACATGTAAACTAGTAGATCTGGGATTTATACACTTAAAATAGCAAAAATGAGTGTTGTGTTCAAAGATCTATAAACTAAACTAAAAAATCAGCCATTGATAGAAAAATTTTGGTCCAATCTCGAAGTGTTTTGACCACCTTAATGATGATATTTTTCAAAACTGTTTTACATGCAAAAAGTTCAGGTTTATACCTCTAAAATGACTATGCTCACGTTTTCATACGATTTTTCTACAATTTTTGGAAAAAATTACAAAACTGCCTATCAGATTTAAAAAAATTTCAGACCAGCCTGTGAAAGTGAGCAATTTCACACTTGTTAGAGGCCATTAAAAGTTACGAGAAAAAAATTGTGAACAAAGTCGACAAAATTTCCAAACTTCCAGAATTTGTGGATCCAAATTTCGACTTACGATGATTTTTGTACAAACTTTCCAACAACTAGGTCGGAAAAGACAAAAACCAGAAAAATGAGTATTGTCACAAAAATCAAGCCAAAAATGATATTTTTTTACCAAAAAAAGCGTTTAAAATGTTATTTTTACCAAAAACTAGCCATAAATACAAGTTTTGAACAAAATGGGGACTAAAGTGTTATTTTTACTAAAATTGGGCCTTACTTGTAAATTTTTGGCTTATTGGGCCAAGAACGTCATTTTTACAAAAAGTGGGCCTTTTATTCTATTTTAGTGAATACTTGAACCAAAACCAACAACAAACTAACAAACGGATTAATTTTGATCATCTTTAGGTTATTGGGCCTTAATGGATCATTTATATGTTTGATAGGTCTTGAATACTATGTACTTGTTTATTGGGCCTCACTGACCCATTAACATGATCGACGGACCTTGTATATTGTTTGCGTGCTATTTGGGCCTATAAATACCTTACATGTGAAATGGGCCTTAGTTATCCTTTTACATATATTTCGGGCCAATGTTATATAATCCCATTCATATTAGGTTTTGAAATGACTCACATGTTTAGCGATGCCCTAGTGGCTCACTTACATTTGTCGGTTGACACCTATTGAGTGTACGATCGTATCCTGTAGTTATAATCAGAGTCTCTCTGAGGGAGAGCAGGGTTTTGTGTATAGATCTATACGAGGATGACACCCCACACCTAGCTGTTTGCTACAGTTAGACTACATCCGTCTAGGGTGGCTATAACCTTATTCTATTTTTCAGTCGGCGTTCACAAATGCTAAGACAGGAGAAATTGTCATTATTTACTATGGTTATAACGACTCACTTAGAGGAATTAACGTTATGAAGTTTGCGGAAGACTATTTTCTTTTATGTTGGATTACTCGGAAACTTACTCACACTGGTACTCAACCTCGGTGTTGGTACGATAGCATTATCTATTCTTCTTTTTCGGGCAACATCGGGTTGTCTGGGGGCATTCTATTTACATTTTCTTCTATCACTTTTGGTATTCTATTAAACAATAGCACACATGCATTAATACAATATCGGACATATACATACCAAACTAATTTAAGAAAATACAAGATTTTCTTGTGATTACAAAGTTTTACAAATCATTTTCTCAAATATACTTATGAACTCAGCAACATTATATATGTTGACGTTTTCAAAATAACTTGTATTCTCAGCGACTTGTTAAGTAGAAGAATCAACAAGAATATGGGATTTTATATTGTGTACTGTTAAACATCATACATTGAATGTGTTGGTCATGTTATTTAAAAGATTGTACTTGATGTAAACAATGGCAGTTGTATTATATTATGCATGGTAATGATGATGTTATGTTTCATTTATATTCACTGTAATGATATTTCAAGATGAAGTCACGCACAAGCCCCCAGACGTTTCCGTCGTTTGGTTCGGGGGTGTGATAACATGTGGCACCATCAAGTTCAAATCTCAGTTTTAGGTTGAAGTTTATGATGATGATGATGATAATGATGATGATGATTCCGATGATAATGACGATGTGAATTTTCGTCTGTTCATTCTACCGAAGGAGCCAGTCAATGAAGCTGTGATTACTCCAGCTGAGACAGATTATGTAATTAATATTTTCGAGCAACCGAATAATCCAACACTCGAACAGATGGAAGCGCTTCTTAAAAAATTACAGTCAACTGCAAGGAAGCCTCCCCAAGTAGTTTCTGTTACTGTTGAATATCCATTCAAGAGTGATAAAGACGAACCAAAGAAGTGAAAATGGAGAGATCCAAGGCCGGGAGTGCTTATCACTGAGCCAGTACAACAATCAGCTTTATTAGTTGAAACAACCCAGGTTTGTGAAGATGTAGCCTAGGTTCATGAAGACATTCAAAGTCTTATCACTAAACCAGCCCAGACTGATCGAGATGAACAAAGGCCAATAATTGATGAATACTTCTTGGTTAATGAAGAAGTTTTTTCCTCAGGAAGTTCCTCTGATCCACCACCTCCAGAGGCACGATGTTGCATCTATTAAGCTAGCAAAACTTTTTGCTTTTCAAGACTCTATTCCTCAGTCACGAGGAAAGGGTATATATATTGGCTTAGAACAAGGAGGTGATGAAGACTCTCAACAAACCATCTCTGCGCTCAGACATGAGATACTAATTTTGAAGCAAGAATCCATTGAAAAGGATCTGCAGATTGGGAACTTGGATGTGAGAGTTTTGGAACTTGAAACGGAGAATTCTCAGAAAAATGAAACATGTCTCTGAACTTCAAGCCAACCTTGGCGGACTAACAACCATTTACTTTGATCTCAAAGAGAAACTAATTAGAAAGTTTGGTGATGAATTCAAGATGTCCAGTTCTGATGATGGAAAGGCTCCTGAGACATCTGAAAGGGTGTGATTAGTCCAGCTCCGGATTCCAACATTGATCAATATTTGTCTTCTGGGCCTGTTATAGCTAAAGAGAGAAGGGAGAAACAGAAGAAAGTAGAAGCATTGAAGAAAGATCAAATGTTTCTGATGAAGAATTCTGATCAGAATGCAACTGGTGATCAACGTTATATGTTTATCAAGGAAGTTGGAAAAACAAAATTTGCTGATAGATACGGGGATCGTTCTAGTATTCGCATGTGGGGATTTGAAGCTGATAAGAAAATGTGGGTTGTGAAACGGAGGAGCGAAACATTGAATACTATGAGAAGAAGGTTGATTTTTTGTCTTGGACAAAAGTTGATCATGCAGAGCTGGTACACGCTTCTTTTCACAATCCAACAAATGATCCCAATGCATGGGCATTTAAAAAATTTCTAGAACACAAATCGAAGCATAACTTTGAAGGTGTGACAACAGAGTCATAATTTGTCAAGAAGGTCAAGGACATCCTTAATCCCCACACCAACAAAACCATGGTAAACGTTATGTGGCTGCCTACAAAGAAAACGAAACAGATCCCTCTCTCTCAGCCTATACTTATTAAAAAAAATCAAATAAAATTCATAAAAATTAAAAAAAAAATCCAAAAATATGTTTATTTCTGTTTTTCTTTCTTTTTCAGAAAAATCAAAAATCCAAAAATATTTTATTTTGAGTGTACTTTAAACTTTTACTTTTATTTCTTAGTTATTTCTATTGCGTGTTAGTTTATTTTTACTTTTAATTTTTATCTCAAAATTTCATTTGTCTTAAGAAAAAGAGAATTCGAAAGGAAGAAGAGACTCAAGGAGAATCCAAAACGAAGAAGAGACTCATGGAGACTGTACTAGAATTTTCTGAGCAAGAAGAAGAAACTTGGAAAGGAGTTGATGGTCATTACACTTCACTCTATTTTCAAAAGGAATTGAAGGATTCAAACTATACAAATTGTCAGTTAGGTAGTATCTTTCTAAGAACTATCGTATTTAATGAATTAAAAGTCTAAAACTGTACAAATGTCATGGCACCAGGGTGACGTACCTCGCAAGGCACGATTATCGCTGAAAGTCTCGCCAAGGGCCAAGGTAACTTGTGGACTTGAAAAACTGTATTGAAATCTTTGATCTAGGATATGCAAGGGCTAACATCAAAACTATCCTTGAGTAGTTCTTTGATAGTTAACGAATCGTAGTGCATTCCTACGTTTTTACACAGATACTGCGAGAAGTCTTCTTATGAGCCAAAGTTGGGTCCTTGAACAACTGTGGTGAGAAGGTTCTTTATGACTCTGTGATCCACAGGGACTCTTTAGTCATGGTTACTTTTCAAGACGCATCGGTGATCGTTGAAGAACATTCATTCGAAAGAACTGGTAGTGAAGATTATTTTTCAACATTTAGTCTTTCAACCCCAGAAGCAAGGTGAAGCTATACTTGAAGTTATGTTACAGATTGCATTGAAGCCTCCTCAATCAATTTGTTGTTATCTATGAACTTGTTGATGTGATCCAGAAGAATCAGTCTCTCTATTATTATCTATGAAGTTTTACAAAGGTGAAAGTGCTAATTTTCAAGAATATTTACAAGAAGCCTCGACACCCAATGTGTGTTCAAGGTCAAATCTGTGAAGGAAGTCCAACTGTTCAAGATAAAGTCATTCATGTAGAAATTCATATGTTCATCTTGAAGTTGTGAAGAAATTGAAGATAAAAGTTGAAGCCAAGCACAAAGCGAAGATTGAAAGGAAAAGAAGGCTACAAACCCAAGGGGAGATTGTTAGGACATAAGAAAAGAAAGCTATAAACCAAGGGGGAAATTGTTACGTTATAAATTGTGGTTTATTCTTTGGTTTTCATAAGCTATTAAATTTCTCAGTCTAGGACCGAAAACACCTTGTTTTGGTGTTGTTTGGACCAAAATCACATGTGATTTCGGTTAGGCTTAATATTGTCTTGTTTGGGTTTTGGGTTGGGCTTTGGTTTTTAGGTCTAGGTATAAATAGTGTTATTTTAGCCTTGTAATAAGAGAGGGGCGTTTTTGGGGGCTGCCATAAACCAAGAACGTGATTTACAGAGAAACAAAGAGAAAACCAGGTGTAATCAAGAATCTTATGTACCCGACTATTCTTATATAATAGTGTCCATTGAAGATTAATCATCTTGTTCTTATTCCATATTACATCTTGCATCATTCACTTGATTGGGATTTCGCACCATCATAGTGAATCCGATTGATACATAGCAAATTCGGGTCTTACAGGCATGACTCTACATATTGTAAAAAGTGAATTTTCGATAGATTAATTTTTGGCCTAAGTGATCTAAACGAAATTCATAGTAATCGTTAAACTGAGAGCGTGCATATAAGGAACGTCCAAATCTAATTTCGTAAAAAGAAGTTATGATTTTTCGAAGTTTTCAGCGCAACAGTATACGACTTAGAAACCGAAGAAGAGATTGGATGATTGTTAAGATAAACAATCTAAATGATATTTGAAGATCTCGTCCATATGGTTATATAGATATAAAGACAGTTGAGAACGGATATCATATGAGACAGTTATGATTTTTTAACGGACTTTAACAGTCTAAGCATGTTAAAAATATAACTTTAAAAATAAATTCAAAATTAGCCGACAGATTTTAAATGGAAGTTGTTGATCTCATTGAGAGATTTCTAGGGATATAAAGAACATAGAAAACGGAGCTTGTATGAAGAAACTATGCTATTTTTAGAAATCTGGAAAATCATGTGCGCAAAGTGCGCGATGCGCCGATGACATGGCACCACGAGAGGGCGCCACATGGAATGGTCGGGATCCACTTCCTATGAAAGACACATCGACGTGGCCCCATAATAACATGGCACATGGCTCCAAAAGAGTGTGACACATTTCACCTTCTAGAAGGGGGCGTGGTGGGCGAACGAAGACACTACATGGGGCAGAAACCTATTGGAGCCACCTATGCCCTAGTATGTGGCGCTCATGATTTTTCTTGCCTATTAATAGCTAGTTTCCTATATGCTTTCACCTCCACACCCTTACACACTTTCTCTCTCGAGGGATCTTACCTTTTAAGCCATTTTTCTCTCGTTTCTGACTTGTGGCAAAGCTCTGCGACACCCCTGAGTACTCATCTGAGTAATAGCCTTTGAGTAGGAGATCCTGAGTCAGTATTCTACCTGCTTAAATTCTGGTTTTCATCAAGAACCTATGTAAGTTAAGCTACACTTAGTTCATGTTAAGTATGACTTTTAATTATAGTCATAATCATTATTATGAATCTATAATTAAGGTTTATCAATAATTCCAAGTCGTTATAATGATTGATCTACTTATGAGAGTGATGTCTAGGCTGGATTTAGTGAGGTGTTTAAATTGGGATTTCCAAACAGTATACTTTGTATACCAAACGGACCCTACCTCCGATATGATCCTACCTGGTTATTCCTTGTTTAAATCTTGAACTAGACTTTGGGATTGTTGAGGAATCTAAATCCTTAGTATAATAGCTCCATGAAGTATGAAATTAGACTAAGACCTAGCGTTATGTACATCTAGGTCTTTTGGAAAAAGGTGTAAGGTGAAGCTCTGCCCAATTCACCAATCACCGGACACTTTGTCAAGTGAGTTCATAGTCCCTTTCATGAACATGCTTTAATACAAGTATTAATTAAAATATTAAATATTTGATGGAAGTCATATGTGAATTATGTGCTTAATGTTTGGATTATGTGTTAGGATACATAACGTTCTATGTGCGAGCTATATATGGTTTAATTTTATTTAAGAATAAACAAATATTATTATATAATAATATTAATGGTAAAAATTGTTGAGAAGATAAATGATTAGTAATACCTGATACTCTTATTGAATATATATTAACTAAGATAGGTTTGTGTCGCCCACAAGAATAGAGTTGGTATTAAAAAGTTGGCTTCATGCATTGTAATCTAGTCTAGGGATAAAAGTTGGCTTCATGCATTGGCTTCATGCGCGTCGGGTAAATATATGTGTGCATTGTACATGATCATCGTGGATCCACATGAAGTTGCCACGTGTCACTCCCCCACTCGGCCACATCTCTCGTAATCTACCCAAATCCGGTACCAGGTGCGCGACGTGCAGAGACGTGCACCTCGCGCGCACGAAAAGATTTTGTAAAAATCATTACTTCTTCGTGAGAGCTCTGATCTAAGCCTTCTTTATATCTATGTGATGATCTCAATGGGTACTACAACTCTCATTTAGGTTGTTTTTCCTAGTTTTGACTTTCAGTTTCATTCCTTGCGGGGGTAAAAATAAATGATTTTACAAAAATCATATTTCTTTCATACGGATCCCATTTTCGGCTAACTTTTTCCTAAAGTTTATATCTTGAGGAGTAATAAGAAACTCCTTTTTTCACTTTTAGTCATAACTCAACCAGTCTCTAAGTACTGTTTTGAAGTAATTAATTTTAGTTACACGGTCGATTTATATTTCTATAAAATCCATAACTCTTTCCTTTGGATTCAGATTTTTATGAATCTTATATCCTTGAGATCACGTTAAAAAGTACTATCCAAGTATGTTAACCAACTTAGAAAATAGTACAACTTTTTGGACGCTAATTTTTGAGCATAATGGACGTTTTAACAAATAAATATAATGGCACATTTGATTCTTATTATCTTAAAAATCAAATATTACAATACTAAACTATTGCATCTATTTTCCTACTCTTTCCTAATGGTGATCAGTGACGGAAACCTCTCGGTTGTCATAACAATAATACAAGTATTTTATTCAATATAAAATAAAATAATAAAAACAAAAAATGCTATGAATTTTCAAAGCGTTTTCATGTCCCCTACAAGATTTCCATATTTTCTTAAAATTATCACTTTTCACCTCTTCAATATTCTCCACAAATTCTTCCAAATCTACAAGAAAGTTAAAAAAATATTGATTAATGCAAGAACACTTACAGAAATGCATATGTATATGTCATGTAAGATTCACATGTGATTATATCATGTAAGATTCACATGTGATTATATAATGTTGTGACAACCCGAAATTTCCATTCTAAACAAACCATATCAAGCCAATAGAAGTAGAATAGTTACAGTGAAAATTCAGAATTCGAGTATAAGTTTTGCAATTTTTCAGGATTTACACTTAAGGATATACCAAGAGAGTGGATGCACTAGGGTTTTGTGCAAAACTGTTATTCCAATACTCTAGGATAGTAGAGTTTATTCCGGGAATAAAAATATTTTCTGCCAAAAATATCTCAGGACTATAAATAGCATTCTGAACCAAATTCATTCATTATTCGCATTTCCAACTAGAGAAAAGCCATTTTCTCTCTCACGGATCTTCGGGTTTTTATCCCAAATCGTGAGTACACTTCTCTAGTTGTCTTATAATGCTTATTATGTGCTTAATAACTTAGATTACATATCAAATCTGTGAGATTCGGGAGTTTACCGCCCAAGAACGTTCTTGGAGAGTAAACTCCAAAATGAGGCTTAAATGCTACCTAGTTTTTTTCCCCATGACAAGTAACGAACTTAGGCTTATTTATAAATGTATTTAGGACTAGAAAACAATCCAAAACCCCAAGATTTGGGAGTTTACCGCCCAAGAACACTTGGGGAGTAAACTCCATTTTAAGGGCCAAAAGTGTCCCAATGCTCCTTAAAGCCTCAGATCTCAAACTAGAAGCCTACATTACATGTTTAGACCACCAAAACAATTAAGATTCAAGGGAGAAAGAGAGTTCACGGCCCAAAAGGTTCTAGGGCCGTGAACTCCATAAAATGGTGCCAAAAGGTGCCATAAACTCTTCCAAAGCCTTGTACAATAGCCTAGTTTAGTTCCTAGTTAATTTAGGGGCATGAAAACACCTTAAACATCCTCCCAAGGGAGATTACGGCCGTAATCTCCAAGGGAATATGGTCCAAGGTCCATAAACTCATAAGAGGAGTTATATTATGCCCTAAACTCTTCCATAGACCAAGCCATTAAGTAGAAATGCTTATTAGGGCCTTATAGAGCAACAAACATCAAATGGACACATAGGTATGAGTTCACGGCCGTAAAAACATGAGTTTACCACCGTAAACACATGAGTTTACCACCGTAAACTCATGATTTTATGACCGTAAACTCATTTGGTAGTGTCATTAGGGCCGTGAACTTCATGGTGGAGTTTTCCTTGAGCCCTACACACAATAGCTTCCCCTACAAACACTTAGATGCAATCCTAGAGGCTAATAACACTTGATAAAGGTGTTTAGCATGTCCTAGGGTGTCTTGACATGTTTATTAGTTGTTTATAGACTAATTTGTTACATATATGTGAAATTATATGTTAACTAGGATCATAAGTGTGTTCAAGATTTCACTTGACACCTAGCAGTCCTACCTCTTCAGTTCATCCGTATCACCCACAACAGGTGAGTTCATACCCCTTAATCAATGTTTTAACTATTTTAAATGTTTTATGGGGGGATACAAGTAGAATCATGCTACTTATTATATCAATCACATGTGATTAATAAGCAGCATTTAAATGATTTACCACTCATTAGCCGTTTTACCAAACAGTTTCCTTCAAATGATGTTCATAAACATTTTATATGTTTTAAAACTCCTTATTACACTGTACATTTTACTCTGTATGTTTTATTTCAAACTTATTTACAATTGTGTTTCAAACAAATGTTTCCGTATACTTAAACTGTTTTATCAAACCCATGCCTACAAACCGTTTTATAGATCGACATCAAGTCGATCTTTTCTTAGATAATGATTATGTTCAAAGGTTTACAAAACTTATTTATGTTTTTATATTATAAATTGCATGCCTCTATATGTATATTTATATAAGAAATGTTTAAAAGATTGAGGAAGGTTATCCACCCTATTTCCTTTTCGCGCTTGAGATGTGGTCTGGTGGGATATCGGGTACTCGTCCAAAGGTCGTTTAATTATTAGTTATATAACATATGTACATATATAGTCATAAAGGCCCTTCCAGTTCATCCCATGCCCTTGGGTAGCAAGGGTATACATCCATGTCCATACGTACCAGTTAGATTACTAGTAAACTACCATATGGGTAGTTTAGGAAGATACTAGAACGCGATATCATACTATGAGTCAGTTCATTCATGAGTCAATACTTACTATTAGAAGAACATATACAACTATACTAGAGAAGAACATATACAACTATACTAGAGAAGAACCTATACAACTATACTAGAAAGAGAACATATACAACGATACTAGAACGATTACATTACTATACTTGCTAGGTAGAGAGCATGTACATTAAAGCTAAAACAGTTCATTACATTAGATATACATGAATACTTTAATAATTGTGATCCACTGTATCGGAGCATGCCTTAAATGTCATGGCCCGAGTTGTAGCCAGAATTCTCTTGGAGGGAGAGCGTGAGTTTGCATATAGATCTATACTGGATTGACTATCCTACACCTTGCTGCTAGCTATAGCCGGACCTGCAGGTCTGTGGGTGCCAAACGTCATTCCGTTTTACGACCATTCGTATGTCGTTCTCACTAGTCAATAGTATGGTGCAATTAATCACATGATGCCTTAATATAAATCCGGTTTAAGGTAGTTAGTACAGCAGTAGTTCCTATAATACAACAATATAGTACTACATTTATTTTCCCTTGCATATATTTAGTGATCTTTTCACTTAAACATTTAATATAAAAACTATATTTTGATAATGATAGTTACACTTGGGAAAATTACACACGTTTACAAGAAACGAACATATAGAACAGTTAGGTCTTGGTAGAAGACTACATTGAGAACATTTAGGTCTTGGTAGAAGACACCCTTATATAATAGTAGGAATCATAGGGATTTCTAGAGTTTTTCAAACATTTACAGTTGTTTTACAAACATTTTTATACTTACAGTTCATTTACATTTTCCATACTTACAGATCATTTACATTTTCCATACTTACAATTCATAAACTTACAAATTCTTAAATACAAATTAAGCCACTAAAGTACTTATGATCTCACCAGCTTCAAAGCTGATACTCGCTTTCAAAATTACTTGTATCCTCAGGTCATCATAGACAGGTACCGATGCAAGGAGAAAGGAAGATGGAGCTTGTTCAAGACTCATCTTTCATTTTGATTTATGCTTTAGTGTTTATCAAAATTTGACAGAACACTTGTATAATAA
This sequence comes from Lactuca sativa, assembly GCF_002870075.4. NCBI lineage: Eukaryota > Viridiplantae > Streptophyta > Magnoliopsida > Asterales > Asteraceae > Lactuca > Lactuca sativa. The sequence continues at coordinate 269,955,487 of NC_056626.2, read as the reverse complement.
TTATATTATTAATGCAATGGATGATGTTTTTGTTTACTACTTTTCATTGTTGTGATACTGTACATGACGTCCTCCGCCCCAGAAAGTTTCCGCCGTTCTTGGTTTTAGGGTGTGACAGATTGGTATCAGAGCATTGTTTATAGTGAATTAAGTATATCAACCCATAAAAGATATACTAACTATAAATACATAAGGGAAAAAATACTCTGACCAAGAGTTTATACTTTAAATAATAAAATATTTAATAAAGTATACGTGCCTGAATTCATACTAAAATCAGTGTCACTAGGACAGTACAAAAGAATTATGATTGTTGGGCAACGCAAGTGAGCTTAGAGACATATGGTCAAAACTGGGAAGATATAGCCTGATCACGTATATTATCCGAGGGTTGACTAGCATGTGCCTAAGTTTAATTGTGTGGTTGCAACAATGCTAAAATCTTACCAACCCTACCACAATGAGAACAATAGAACATAACATTAAACTTAAAATACTATAGGAGTATTCAGTGTTACTATAAGTAAGTTATACTTGAGAACTAAAACGGGATCTTCATTACTAAGTTGATAGTTGCTAAGTGGATACACTAAGGCTATATGTAATTAGGATGTTATAGACTGAGAATCTGTGAAAATTTTACTTCACCCCTATTCTGTGTGAATATGGAGTTAACGTCACTTATTCGATGGCCTATCTTGTTTCGATTACATATAACTGGTATGCACTTCACAAATAGCGATGTAATTGCTGAAGATTTTCTAAATAATTATCTATATAGTTCGTCTAATAATTATTTCTTACCGTAATTCTCGCATAGATAACAATGGCTGGACTCCATCCCCACGACGACCAGTACCTCTCGAATGAGGTCATTGCTAGTTGGTTTGGAGAAGAACCAGATAATGATCACCCTATCCCTTTGAATGATCACCATGATGAAGACCTTTTGGACGGTGCTAATTCCGAATCAGAGGTTGAGAACCTACCTCAAGCAACTCCCTTTCCAATTCCTAACCCTCGTCTGGCTTTTCATGGTCCGACGCCTCCATGGGTGGAATGTGTGGAAACATGGAGCCAAGGACAAGATCAGCCCATGCCTTATGATGGTGACCGAAGCTTTTATGACCTAAGCAATGGGGGCTCAGCAGACAGAACCTTGCCAATCTTGGGCCGCAGAGTGGCCCGAAATGAGATTCAAGGCAGGACAGGCCTATTTCAGATTACCGAAGTTGTCACCGATGCTAGAATGCATACCCTCTGCACCATACGTCTAGAAAATGCTCGTGAGAGATCAGAGAGAAACCATGAAACCCTGCTGCAAGCACTGGCTGAATCATGAGCTGAAGTCATAAAGCTCCGAGTACGCCAGAGGGTGTGCGACAGACTCCTACTTGATGTAGAACGTCAACTGGCTAAACTGAGAGTTCACCTGAGGGATGACCGTCGTCGGTAGTAGATTCTTTACCTTACTTACCTTGTTAGAAAGTAATCGTTTTCTGTCTTTGCCCGATGTGGCATTTTCTACGAAATTACCTTGTACTGTAAGTACTTTAGCTTAGGTCCTTATGCTGTCAAGAATTATCTTCTCTGGATATGATGTAAGACCTTTACAAGGTCGTTTTCCCGAACTTTGACGTCATGAATATCAAAGATTTTGACAGTCGGCTAACTTCTGTTTCATTCTTCATTCAAGTATTTTCATCATACTTTCGTTGGAGTCTATCTAAAACCTGCTTTAATCAAGTCATTGGACTATAGCAAGTTAGATCCGGAGACATTTCCAAGTCTCTTTCAGTGGTTGAATCTTGTATTTTCACCAACCCACGATACCTCGGCTTGAACGACAAACATCTTGAGACCATTCTACAAACTCACTTCCATTCCATTACTAGGACTGCATCATAGGGATGTAGGTCAAACCTCCATGAACATACTTCCATTTCGTGCTAGGACTGCATCATAGGGATGTAGGTCAAACTTTCGAGAACATAGTCTGACTCTTTGCCTGAACAATCGAAGTACATCTAGGGTCAACCAGAATCGCTCATAAAGTCCTTTTCTTTTGTATTGCAGAATCATGCCGCCATCCGGAAATGGTCACCCGAACAACGAAACCCCTACCCTTTATATCGATGCAACTACCTTTCTAGTTGCAGTCTTAGCTGTCGTGACAGTTGTGCTGACCCATCTTAACGCTAACAACGCAAATGTTGGTGGAATGGATATCAATGATTCCAATCCAAATGATAACCAAGTACACCCAGGAACAACGAACTACCACAACACTCCGAATCTAAAGCCCAAGGATAGAAAACGAATGTTCAGGGAGAGAGTCAAGGGAAAATCACCCCATGGAAGGAGCAAAAGGCAACAACCAGTGGCAGCCTTCGCAGCCACGACATTTGTACCTCCCACTGCCATTCCTTCTGGTGTCCCAGTTAACTCAGTCATACCTTATGCGGGAAAACTCCCAAAATGCATCAAATGCAATTATCACCACCATGGACTTTGTTGGGAAATGCAGTGCTTAAACTGCAACAAAAAGGGACACACCATCCGTTACTGCAATACTCCGAACCGACACATTACTTCAACCACAAATGTCGGAACTTCTCGAGTATGCCACCTATGTGGAGTAATGGGGCACTTCAAGAAAGACTGCCCATCGGAGAAGAACAACGGGGGGAACAGGAGGAGCCTGAACCCCGAACCTTGCTATAGCATAAGTTCACTTTCTTTTGGACAATATTTAAGTAAGCTTTCAAGCTATTTAAAGCTAGTGCAACTAGAGCCTCATCTTTTGCGGGATCCTGTCGGTATAGGGATGCTCATGCTGCGTATACTTTTCTTTTGTAGTATACCTCATTCGCAGCAATAGTCTTGTAGTAGGTCTAAAGTATTGTAACTCTGTTGTTGGTTGCACTGTGGTGTTTGCCTGTAACGCATTATGTTCAAATTTAATGTCTTTAGTTTCCATACGATTCTGACTTTATCATACGACTCGAGTAAATTCTATCCTCGCAATACCAGCTTCATACGTACATCTCTTTCTCAGTAAACGTCTTTTAGCGAAGCCATCATATCAGAACACCGAAGTACACATACATAGAGTACCTCATAGTTCTTTTTCTTTCCGAAGAAATCCCCGAAGTACCACTCGTGCAGTACGTCAAGTTCAATCCAAGGATTCATACGATTGATCTATCACCGAGGAATGTATACATAAGAGTGATATATAATCAAGGTTCTACAGGTTTCGAATTGATGATTCCACTTTAACTCCTTTTTTCCCCGATCGGATGTGAGCTTAAAGAAGAATCAGTTATTCGACTACCTTTTCAATCTTAATTATATACGACTCGTATACACGAAATTGTGATTGTGAACCATGTATGAGTTCTAATATGAACTTCAAGATGGAGAACTGCCTAAGCCTACGAGTAATCGCATTGTCATGTGAACAAACTTAGAACCCAATACAACTCTTGTAAACAGATCGCCCTATAGTCTAAACACCTACGGAGATACCAGAACAGTACAAACAACTTAACGAACTGCACAACGATAGAATAAGAAGACTAGGCTTCTCACCCTGGAGAACCCCCAGTCTTATTCACCTAGAGATCGATGGATTATATTGTATGTGCCTCGGATATCGAGGACTCCGTCAAGATTTTCATAATAAATCGTTATCTTTGCCCCACATAGATGAAATGGTTGAGCAAACGCAAGGAAAGAATTACTTTCAGAAATGGATCTGAGATCCGAATATCACCAGTTCGAGTGTTAGGGAAGGATGTTTGTAAGACTATCTTCCGAACTCGATGCGGACACTTCGAGTCCGTAGTGATACCCTTTTGATAGGACCAATACGCCCATAGCTTTCATGAGCTAAACGAATAGGGTACGTCTTTCTTACTTGGATCGGTTCGTCATTTCTCTAAGTAATGACTTACTTATCTACCCTTGTAGTAAGAAGGAACCCATGGAAACATTACCTTCAGAGGAACTTTTCACGAAGTTCTCTAGGCACGAGTTTTGAAATTGAAGAGTCGAATTTCTATGACACACTGTTAGTAATGTGGGAAATTTTGAGTACTTTTTCAATTTGTCAAAACCGTTGAGCATTTGTCGACACCGGAGACGCCGACAGACATTCGCAAAATTCTAGGTCTTACAGACCTACTGTCATAGTTCATTCAGAACTCCTCGCAAGTTAGAGAAACCCGTACGACATTGACCCACCAAGGAGTGGCCTTTGACTGGGAAGTTAAACAAGAAAAGGAAACCTTGGAGATTTCAAGTGAGAAACCATGTTCTTTAGGAAGTCTCACTCCAGGAACGGCTTAATGCGCTTCGTAAAGCATGGAAAGCTAAATCCAAGATAGACAGGACCTCTGAGATTCTTACCAGAATCAGTCGTGTATCTCGCACACTAGACCTACTCCGCGAACTCAGTAACGTACATTCTACTCTTCGCGTCTCGATCGTCAAACCATACCTTTCCGTTAGGACTCTAGTAAGTCCACTCGTCGAGATCCTCGCCTTCGTATTAGAATCGTAGTAACCCTCGACCCAGAGGTTAAGCGGACGAAGCAACGCCATCGCCCGTTAGTGAAGGTTCATTGGGATTCCAACCAAGAACCCGATTTCACTTAGGAGCCCTAGAACTCATCGATTAGGAAGTTTTCACCTCACGACTCGATCATTCATGCCTACTTCCTTACCTAAATTCTAATTTCGGGACGAAATTCCCTTCAACAAATGGGATGATGTGACAACCCGAAATGTCCATTCTGAACAAACCATATCAAGCCAATAGAAGTAGAATAGTTACAGTGAAAATTCAGACTTCGAGTATAAGTTTGGCAGTTTTTCAGGATTTACACTTAAGGAGATACCAAGAGAGTGGATGCACTAGGGTTTTGTACAACACTGTTATTCCAATACTCTAGGATAGTAGAGTTTATTCCGGGAATAAAAATATTTTCTGCCAAAAATATCTCAAGACTATAAATAGAATTCTGAACCAAATTCATTCATTATTCGCATTTCCAACTAGAGAAAAGCCATTTTCTCTCTCACGGATCTTCGGGTTTTTATCCCAAATCGTGAGTACACTTCTCTAGTTGTCTTATAATGCTTATTATGTGCTTAATAACTTAGATTACATATCAAATCTGTGAGATTCGGGAGTTTACCGCCCAAGAACGTTCTTGGAGAGTAAACTCCAAAATGAGGCATAAATGCTACCTAGTTTTTTTCCCCATGACAAGTAACGAACTTAGGCTTATTTGTAAATGTATTTAGGACTAGAAAACAATCCAAACCCCCAAGATTTGGGAGTTTACCGCCCAAGAACACTTGGGGAGTAAACTCCATTTTAAGGGCCAAAAGTGTCCCAATGCTCCTTAAAGCCTCGGATCTCAAACTAGAAGCCTACATTACATGTTTAGACCACTAAAACAATTAAGATTCAAGGGAGAAAGAGAGTTCACGGCCCAAAAGGTTCTAGGGTCGTGAACTCCCTAAAATGGTGCCAAAAGGTGCCATAAACTCTTCCAAAGCCTTGTACAATAGCCTAGTTTAGTTCCTAGTTAATTTAGAGACATGAAAACACCTTAAACATCCTCCCAAGGGAGATTACGGCTGTAATCTCCAAGGGAATATGGTCCCAGGGCCGTAAACTCATAAGAGGAGTTATATTATGCCCTAAACTCTTCCATAGACCAAGCCATTAAGTAGAAATGCTTATTAGGGCCTTATAGAGCAACAAATATCAAATGGACACATAGGTATGAGTTCACGGCCGTAAAAACATGAGTTTACCACCGTAAACACATTTGGTAGTGTTAATAGGGCCGTAAACTTTATGGTGGAGTTTTCCTTGAGCCCTACACACAATAGCTTCCCCTACAAACACTTAGATGCAATCCTAGAGGCTAATAACACTTGATAAAGGTGTTTAGCATGTCCTAGGGTGTCTTGACTTGTTTATTAGTTGTTTATAGACTAATTTGCTACATATATGTGAAATTATATGTTAACTAGGATCATAATTGTGTTCAAGATTTCACTTGACACCTAGCAGTCCTACCTCTTCAGTTCATCCGTATCACCCACAACAGGTGAGTTCATACCCCTTAATCAATGTTTTAACTATTTTAAATGTTTTATGGGGGGATACAAGTAGAATCATGCAACTTATTATATCAATCACATGTGATTAATAAGCAGCATTTAAATGATTTACCACTCATTAGCCGTTTTACCAAACAGTTTCCTTCAAATGATGTTCATAAACATTTTATATGTTTTAAAACTCCTTATTACACTGTACATTTTACTCTGTATGTTTTATTTCAAACTTATTTACAATTGTGTTTCAAACAAATGTTTCCGTATACTTAAACTGTTTTATCAAACCCATGCCTACAAACCGTTTTATAGATCGACATCAAGTCGATCTTTTCTTAGATAATGATTATGTTCAAAGCTTTACAAAACTTATTTATGTTTTTATATTATAAATTGCATGCCTCTATATTTATAGTTATATAAGAAATGTTTAAAAGACTGAGGAAGGTTATCCACCCTATTTCCTTTTCTCGCTTGAGATGTGGTCTGGTGGGATATCGGGTACTCGTCCGAAGGTCGTTTAAATATTAGTTATATAACATATGTACATATATAGTCATAAAGGCCCTTCCAGTTCATCCCATGCCCTTGGGTAGCAAGGGTATACATCCATGTCCATACGTACCAGTTAGATTACTAGTAAACTACCATATGGGTAGTTTAGGAAGATAATAGAACTATTACTAGAACGCGATATCATACTAAGAGTCAGTTCATTCATGAGTCAATACTTACTATTAGAAGAACATATACAACTATACTAGAGAAGAACATATACAACTATACTAGAGAAGAACATATACAACTATACTAGAAAGAGAACATATACAACGATACTAGAACGATTACATTACTATACTTGCTAGGTAGAGAGCACGTACATTAAAGCTAGAACAGTTCATTACATTAGATATACATGAATACGTTAATAATTATGATCCATTGTATCGGAGCATGCCTTAAATGTCATGGCCCGAGTTGTAGCCAGAATTCTCTTGGAGGGAGAGCGTGAGTTTGCGTATAGATCTATACTGGATTGACTATCCTACACCTTGCTGCTAGCTATAGCCGGACCTGCAGGTCTGCGGGTGCCAAACGTCATTCCGTTTTACGAACATTCTTATGTCGTTGTTACCAGTCGATAGTATGGTGCAATTAATCACATGATGCCTTAATATAAGTCTGGTTTAAGGTAGTTAGTACAGCAGTAGTTCCAATAATACAACACTACAGTACTACATTTATTTTCCCTTGCATATATTTAGTGATCTTTTTACTTAAACATTTAATATAAAAACTATATTTTGATAATGATAGTTACACTTGGGAAAATTACACATGTTTACAAGAAACGAACATATAGAACAGTTAGGTCTTGGTACAAGACTCCATTGAGAACATTTAGGTCTTGGTAGAAGACACCCTTATATAATAGTAGGAATCATAGGGATTTCTAGAGTTTTTCAAACATTTACAGTTGTTTTACAAACATTTTTATACTAACAGTTCATTTACATTTTCCATACTTACAGTTCATAAACTTACAAATTCTTAAATACAAATTAAGCCACTAAAGTACTTATGATCTCACCAGCTTCAAAGCTAATACTTGCTTTCAAAATTACTTGTATCCTCAGGTCATCATAGACAGGTACCGATGCAAGGAGAAAGGAAGATGGAGCTTATTCAATACTCATCTTTCATTTTGATTTATGCTTTAGTGTTTATCAAAATTTGACAGAACACTTGTATAATAATTATATTATTAATGCAATGGATGATGTTGTTGCTTGTTTACTACTTTTCATTGTTGTGATACTGTACATGACGTCCTCCGCCCCAGAACGTTTCCGCCGTTCTTGGTTTTGGGGTGTGACAAATGTGATATCCAAACATAATTGTATCTTTTAAGATTCAAATGTGAAATTTACAAGAAAAAAATTGCAATGAACACTCACACAAAATGCATGTGTGCATATAGACGTAATTCATGATTCACTTGTGATTTACATGTGAATCACATGTGATTCACTTATGATTTACATGTGATTCATATATGAACCACATATTAATTACATGTGAATTACATGTAATTGATATGTGATTCACTTGTTATTTACATGTGAATCACTTGTAACTGATATGTGATTCACTTGTGATTTACATGTGATTCATATGTGAATTACATGTAATTCATATGTGATTCACTTATGATTTACATATGAATCACATGTAATTAATATGTGAATTACATGCGATTTACTTATAACCATTACACCATGATTCATATAAATACCAAAATTCCAGAAAACTCCAACATGAACAATTATCAATATGTATGAATTACATATTGATAATAATATTCTAAATGAGTAAACGAGTAAATGGATTAAGGGTGACTTCATTATTAAGTAAATGAAGATGTATGAAGATATAGTAAATGATGCATTCAAGCTTGAAAAAAGATAAGATACCTGGTCAAAGTCAACAAGGAGGAGTCTACTAACTCCTAATCTTAAAAGCATTGATGTACCATGAATCCCTACATCTCCAAGGCCAATGACTATAACATAAGATACTATAACTTTTTGTCGAGCATAAAAACCAAAGAATTGGATATTCCTAATGAAAATAAATAAGCTTTAAGGTTTATTGATACACATATTGATGGGACTGAAGAAATATATTGAAGATTGCATGGGTAAAAGTACCTAGTGAGTTATTTAAAAACTATTTCGTCTTTCAAAAGGTCTACAAGGTCCATCTTATTCATTTAATCTATTAGAGAAGTACTGAAGAAAGGTATTAGTGGTGTTGGATATACTATGGTGGTGGAATAGCGGTACGAATGGACTGTAGTTGGTGGTCCAATTGGGATAACAAGAGTCTAAATATATGCAAGGGAGTTCTTGTGATGATTAGGATGGGGGTGGCCCTTGGTAGGAGTTGGTAGTCTTTGATTATTAAGCTCCTATAAATACAAATCAAATCACAATACAACATCAAGGATAAGTAAGTATCATATATTCCTATTCAGTTGCTCTTTCTGTTTCTATATTATTAAACAAGTAAAAATGGAAACAAGTTTAGTTTGGTTAGTACTTGCATCCAGGTGTCGTTTTGGAAATGTTCTGGAGAGTTTTATGGTGATTCAAAGGGAGGTGGCAATGGATGAATCAGTTTTGTAATAATCACCAGTCCTCTTCCAACCACTAGTAAAGCTCCAACATTGTTTGTAGTTCCCGAATATAATAATAATAATAATAATAATAATAATAAAAGAGAGAAGGATAATTAACTGGCCATCATTGCAATTTATGGTTATTTCCTTAATATAATAATACTTTACTTCACAAATATCTTTTACAAAAAAAATATACAAATTTTCTTACAATTGTACTAGAAGATATGGTCTTCATGTAATCTGAAATAAGACTTCCACTTAGATAATAGTCAATGAAAGGACCAAATTAGAGAAGTGATAGAACTTGAATGGGAGCTATTTTACTCAACAATTTAAAAGCTCCAACTAAGTACTTCTTCTGCAATGACCCTATTGACTACATCAAATATGCATAAAAAATCATTATTTCAAGTTCATGACTATAGATGAAATGTTTAAAACATGATTAGAACTTAGAACTTACAATTGTTTCAATGAAGTTGCAAGCATTGCAACACACGCACATATAAGACCTTTGACATTGACTTTGATATCAGTCATAGTGCAAACACCAACACCATTCACCACATCCACAACAACTTTCACTTCCTTTGAGTAACGTTTATTGTGAAGAATCCATTCCATTACACAAACCACTAGAATCATGTTAATTTTAAAATTAAAAAATAATCTGAGCATGAGATAGAACTTTTTGGACCTGTTTCACGGATTCGGCGATCTCGGGACCGATACCGTTGTCAGGGAAGAGAATGGCACGGATCAGATTGGAGCGGGAAGAATAGTCCAATCTATGATGAACCGATAATGAATTTGCATGGTCATATGATTGAATTTACGATCCAATGTGATGATCAATGATGACAAATCGATGCTTACAGACACTTGAGAGATCGTTTTTGATTTATCTCAATGAATCGATCATGATGAATCGGGAGATTTAGGACTTCGATTTTCACAATCAAAGATGAACACAAACCATGTCAATCTATTGGTTTATAAATTATTTGTCGGTGATCTGGACATTAAGGATTGTTGATTGGTAGCCGATGTGGATCATCGACGGAGGTAGAGGTGGTCAATTGATGGAGGACGGAGACGATCGATGGACGAGAAGAGATACGATGGAGATGTGGGAGAGAGAAGATAGAGAGATCGATCTGACAAGGAATGGTGATCAGGAGACGTGTGTGTATGGAGTCAATTTCTATAACCCTAAAATGCCTTAATACCATATAATTTTGATGCCCCTGTCCCTTTATTTTTCCACTTATTTACAAAAATGTCTTAATGCGTCTTGGCCATCCCTTTTTTGATCCAACACTCCACTTTTCGTTCACGAGTTCTCGGGAAACAATGAGTTCTCAAATGATCATTCCTCTCTCTCTCTCTCTCTCTCTGTCTCTCGCTGTCTCACTATATATACATACATACATACATATATATATATATATATATATATATATATATATATATATATATAGTACTTTTCAATTGAAAGAAACCCAACTTAAAGTTTTAATGATTTTCTAAAGTATAGGTTTTTTTTGACATAAAATCCCCCAATTTTACATAAATAAATCGGTTATGCCTAAAGTCGTTTTTTTGGCACAGATGGCTTAAATACCGAAAACTTTGTTTAATTTTGCCTTTTATCCTGATTTTACCTTCTATGGCTGGTAGCCCACCTGGTCTTCTTCTTAACACAAAGCAGCCACCATCACATATGTAGTCGGCCACCACCACCACCATTAGCAGCCGTCTCCGACGGTCACCATCTCCGAAACCATCTTCAATACCATATCTGCTTTCACCACCATCCCCTCGAATGAAACCCTAGCTGCCTCCATCAGACCAAACCCTAGCGGCCTTCATTGGACAAAACTCTAGCTGCCTCTTTTGGAAGAAGAAATCCATCAGAAGAAGAACCTTGGTATGTGTTCGTGTTTCTTTTTCCCTCATGCATATATGTAAAAAAAAATCCAATGGAGTGCACTCCCTTCTCGTCTTTTTCTTTTCACACCCTTCATCTTCTCTTTCTAACACGAATCACACCACACTCTCTTTGATTCAGATTGAAGGTTTGTGGAGGTGGGTGAACATTCACTTAACATTTAAGGGCACATACAACCTAAAGGATCTATTTCTTAACCCTTTGAATGTAACATACAATGAACAACAAAAATGACAAGAACCCTAATTGAAACCCTAATTGATCTATACTAAGAATCAATCTTATCACACAAATACCAGATCTGTGATCTATTCTATACTTATCTATAGCATTACCTAATATACAAAAGATTAAAATCGGACAACTGAACTTTAAACTGACGTTGATAATCTTGATACGTTAGTGCTATATGTGACAACCCGAAATTTTCATTTGGTCAAACCCTAACAGTCAATCACTTCAATTTATAGGTCAATTACATTATTACTTATTTTTGGAAAATTTAAAGTTCGTTTGATTATTTTAATATTATTCTTTAAATGAACGGGTGATAGAAAGTGTCGTCTCGGGTTTTGAGATTTAAAAACCGCAAACACCTCGAGTCTTAGAAGTTCACGACCAAACTTTTATGTTTGGGTCGAAAAATCATCCAAAAATCGTAAACTCATGCATAAGCATGAGTTTACTCCCCAAGACTAGTCATTCTTGTGTTTACTCCCCAAACACCAAAAGAGTAAACTCCAAATTATCCTCTCAAGTATCATCTTAAATTTTATTCGAGATCTTCAATCTAGTAAGTGTTTCTAGCCCTTTCAAGTTAGTATATCACTTAATCTAGTGATTGTACATCCTTTAATCCATCCATTTTTGTGTTTTGACTAGTTTTCCAAAAACACCAAGAACACACACTAGTGTTCTTGGACTTTAAGTTCATTTCAAGCTTCCACAATGTAAGTACTTCTATCCTAGAGTCATTTAAAGCTTGCTATACATGTTTATACCAAAGAAAAGTCCCAAGAACACCAAGTTAAAGGTGTTCACGGTTTTGGGAGGTCCCAAAACCGTAAACACCAAGAATAGGGCCAAAATGGTGTGTTAAGGTGCCTAGATGCTTCACAATGCCTTAGGGACTTGTCTAGATTCATCCCTGAAGAGTTTATCACACAAAAAGCACCAAAATCATACATTTTTATGTGTTTATGGTTTGGGGATCTCCCAAATCTGTAAACACCCCAAATGATGTGTAAAAGTCCCATAAATGTCCCACGGTTGTTCCTTATGTCTAAATCTAACCTAAATTATTGCCATGTTTGAGCTAAGGACTTGAGAACCGCCAAATACCAAACTTATGAGTTTAAGGTAGTAAACTCATGAGTTTAAGGTAGTAAAATCATGAGTTTAAGGTAGTAAACTCATGGAGAAATGGTCCTTAGATCGTAAACTCCATTTAGGAGTGTTTTGATGCCACACAACACTTCCTAAGACTAAATCATGAAGTAGGAATGCTTAGAATAGCTTAGAAGACTTCAAATCAACAAATGGTCAAAAGGTTAGGAGTTTATGACTGTAAACTCAAGGGTTGTTGGTCTTTAGGGAGTAAACTCATTTTAGGAGTGTTCCTTGAACCCCAAACACACTAGCCTTTCCCTATAACACTTAGATGCACTCCTGAACACTTATAACACTTATACAAAGTGTTTGTCATGTGTTAGAGTGTCTTGACTTATTTATTAGTTGTTTAAAGACTAATTGTTTATATACATATGTCCTCATATGTAATTAGGATCTTTGTGCTTGTCTAAGTCTTCACTTGACACCAAGCACTTATCCGACACTTCCTTCCGATCCACTCGCAATAGGTGAGTTCATACCCCTTAATCTATGTTTTAAATGTTTTTAAATACTTTATGGGGGGGTACAAGTAGAATCATGCTAGTTATTATATCAATCATATGTGATTAATAAGCAGCATTGAAATGATTGGCTACTCATTAGCCGTTTTACCAAACAGTTTCCTTCAAATGTTTTTCATAAACACTTTGTATGTTTAAAACTCCTTATTAAACTGTACATTTTACTCTATATGTTTCATTTCAAACTCATTTACAATTGTGTTTCAAACAAATGTTTCTTTATACTTAAAATGTTTTATCAAACCCATGCCTTTAAACCATTTTATAGATTGACATCAAGTCGATCTTTTCTTAGATAATAATTATGTTCAAAGGTCTTACAAAACTTATTTTATGCTTTTATATTATCAATTGTGTGCCTATATATGTATAGATATATAAGAAATGTTTAAAAGACTTAGGAAGGCTATCCACCCTATTTCCTTTTCACGCTTGAGATGTGGTCTGGTGGGACATCGGGTATCCGTCCGAAGGTTGTTTAAATATAGTTATATATCATATGTATATATATATATGTATATATATATATATGTATATATATATATATATGTATATATATATATATATATATATATATATATATAGTCATAAAGGTCCTTCCAGTTCATCCAATGCCCTTGGGTAGCAAGGGTATACATCCATGTTCATACGTACCAGTTAAATTACTATTAAGCTACCATATGGGTAGTTTAGGAAGATACTAGAACTATTACTAGAACATGATATCATATAATGAGTCAGTTCATTCATGAGTCAATACTTACTAGATAGAGAGAGAACACACATTACAACTAGTACACACAGTACATTACTATAAATGCTAGATAGAGAGAGAACACATGTTACAGCTAGTACACGAAGACCATTACAGTACATTTACATAGATACATCTACATGAGTACATTTACATGAATATGTTTACATATATACGCTTACATGACTACATTTACATAGATACATTTACATGAGTACACTTACACGAATTACTAGTACATTTTATATGTATAGATTCTGTTATATAATCCTCATTCTTATCTTTACCTTGTGATTCAATCACATAATCGACGAGATAGATTGGATTTAATATCCTAGTACCAAAGGATACGTTGCGGGATTAACCATTCCTAGAATCTCTATTAGCTACAGAGGTAAAAGCACATCCACGGATGTCAACGGTTGATACCATTACAGGTATACTTTAAGGGACTAACTATTCCTATACCTAGCTGTTAGCGACAGAGGTAAATGTACATCTACGGATGTCTTCAGTTAAAATTGTTAGTTACTCTAGTACCAAAGGGTAATACTAAGGCTACATTCAGAACAATCGGGTCTTGGTAGAAGGCTACATTTAGAACAGTCGGGTCTTGGTAGAAGGCTACATTCAGAACAGTCGGGTCTTGGTAGAAGGCTACATTCAGAGTAGTTAGGTCTTGGTAGAAGGCTACATTCAGAGCAGTTAGATCTTGGTAGAAGGCTACATTCAGAACAATTAGGTCTTGGTAGAAGACTCCCTTTTATAGTAGTAGGAATCATAGGGATTTCTAGGTTTTTTCAAACGTTTACATTTGTTCTACAAACATTTTCATACTTATACGAGTTTCTTTTCAAAACAATTTCAAGTCTTTCATTACAAGTTTTACAAATTAAGACACACTAATACTTATGATCTCACCAGCTTTAAAGCTGATACTCTCTTTAAAAATAACTTGTATCCTCAGGTCAACGATAGACAAGTACCGATGCAAGGTCTAGAGAATATGGAGCTCGATCAAGACTCATTTTTCATTTTTTTTATACTTTAGTGTCTATTATAATTTGACAGAACACTTGTATTAAAATTATATTATTAATGCAAAGGATGATGTTGTTGCTTGTTTACTACTTTTCATTGTTGTGATACTGTACATGACGTCCTCCGCCCCAGAACGTTTCTGTCGTTCTTGGTTTTGGGGTGTGACACTAAAGATGTAGTAGACATTGTCGCTAATCTATCAGCGTGTCATATGTTTGATTCATCAGATCATAAGTTATGACCTTACAATCTCCCCCAATCTGATGATGCGAAAACTAAACTTGTGATATCCCAGAATTTAGGACACAAACAATGAACGAATAAATTAGGGGGAAAGTTGTTTGTGATCTAAATCATTCAGTTTTTATTTCATCTAAGGAAATATAAATAGTTTCCATTCCATTTTATATGGTACCGGCCGATACTTTGCTCCTATATGTGTGAATCGACAAACAAATCAAATCGCTCAAACTACAACATAAATTAATGCGTTTGAAAAACTAAAATTTTTCATTAAGTGGAATTAACCAAAGAAAACATTAAAATATGAGGGAACATGTTTTCAGGTTTCCGAAAATATAAAAAACGTCTAAAATGGAGTTCGTATGCAAAAGATACGATAGTTTTAAGAAACCAAACCGCTATAACATTGATTTTACCTCTTTAAGTAAACTATTTCACACCGTTGAGGTACCTACGCATTGCCAACAAGATTCCTAAGAGCGTTTTTGGATTCAGACTATAGTCTATTATTTAATTTGATACTCGAAATATTTTTAGTAATTTTTTTTTACAAAAGTCGCAAAAACGGACACCGTGATCCGTTTGCACGCAAAACTTCAAACGCGATTTCCCGGAGTTTTGTAACCCCAAAAATTAATCCCTTTGAGTTTTTGAAATCCTTGAATTAAATTCAATCCATCGGTATCTTCGAAAATTTTTCTCGACATCCAGATCCCGATGCACTCGACTATGCATACCAATAAGCCATTAATGAGGGTACAACCCTTTGATGGGACCCACTAGATTTGGGAAGGACAAATCTGTAGCCCCTTTTCCCTGAGATTTTACCACGTGAATTTTCCCTCATCCCTCTTTTCCTCTTGCTTGAACTCCACCTTAAAGTAGTACTTGATTTGACTTAGAGAGCATGGCCTCTTTGGCCAAGGGGTGTCTCCTCATACTATAAACAGAGATCACCTCCTCACCATCTACGATTGTTACTACAACGTCCAATGAAGCATTGCAGGGAGGAGTACTTTCCGTCCATAGCTCGATTATAGAACTCACTAAAGACATTAACACGAATAATCTCTCTCTTTCTCACTATAACCATAGGTTTGGTTGCTTTCAAAACTACTTTTAAGTATAGAAGTTACTTATACAATGGGTACATTTTGGCTTTCAAAGATTCATTACAAACACAGTTTTAAGTATGGAATTACTTATGGAACATAACGTTTTGGCTTTCAAAGATTCATTACAAACATAGTGTTATGTATGGATTTACTTATATAAACTACACATTTTGGCTTTTAAAAACTCATGGAAAACATTGTTTCAACTATTGTAATTCATACAAAGAAAATACTTTTGTACTTTATAAAAGTATTATTACTGCGGCTAGAAGAAAACCTGTGACTCTCACCAACCTTGTGTTGACTTTCAAAATACATGTATTCTCAGGAAATTAGTAATCAAGCAAATTCAGACAACAGGTACTCAGGAATCTCAGGCAATTTAGTTACTACTTATTAATATGTCTGCCTACCTGTTTAAGGAAACTACCATATTATCTAGTAAGAACCATGTATTCAAATTTTATGATGGAATATAAATGATATTTTGTTTATTTTTGTACTTGTGTTATATATTCAGTTTATTTGTGATCCATGAACTTAGTCACACAGCCCGACATGTTCTCGACTAGTTACGGTACTTCATGTATGGCCCACATTTGTGCTTGGTCGTCGTGAAGTACAAAAAAAAGATTATAATACTACAACCCCCCCCCCCCCCAACCATAATATATAAGAGTTTATATATACTCTGACCCGCGATGAGAACACTTAATAAAAAAATTTCTAAACATCCCTTCAGCTAGAACTACCAACTCAACCCTTTGGGTCAGACGCCTCAATTACAGGTTAGTATCGTACATAAGCCATACCATAAATAAATCTGGAATGCGCGCCTATGTTATTTATGGTCAGGTCGGTGCATAACTAACCTTGAGCAGTTTGACAGACTACAATGGTTGAAAGTTTTAGAGATTGAAGAATGTTATGAAGATTCGTTGCGGATGCATGCTACCTTAGAAACCTTATTTCAACCCCGAAACAATTTATACATATTTAATCATAAAAATACTTAAAAATATGGGATAACGTTCATATTTTCTCAGTTCGCCTAAATCCGAAGAACCGACAACCCTACTACCTTCGTAGCAGGGATTTCCATAAGTTTTCAGTCATTTGTTCAATAGTTTCCAAACTTCTCTTTTCCAAAGATTTCAACCATAAGGATTTCAAATTCCTTCCTATCATTTGGAAATCTGGAGGATTTCCAAATCAATCACTTTTTCCTCCTCATTCGTGAATCAGCAGAGTTTCAAGAATCAATCTCACTCTTTAATTTGGAGATATATGAGATTATAGGAACAAATTATACCAATGCCCTATTATGCAATACAATTCCAACATGCTTACTTATGATTAAGTAGTGTAAACAACCTAAGTGTGTCTTTTCTAAACGTTTAAGATAAATACCTACGAAGAAATATGCAAAGATCACCCACCATCATTTCGAATGGACCCAACACAAATGTAAATCATGATTATGCAAGGGATTGCCACAAGTTTAGCTAAGCTTCCTAGAACAAATTGTCCGTTAAGAGTGGGAACAATGACGACATTCCCGTTTCTAGCAGAAACAATCCCATATCCTACTCATATAATAATTTCTTAGCCTACTAACTCCCATCTTTCTTCAGTATAGAATGAGTCATTGGTCTATCCCATTGGATAGAGCTGATGGAGGCAGTGTTCTATATCAGCTCTTGTGATAATTATTGCTGCATTACGTGTGCCACTTGTATGCTAATGGATTCCGCCTTAGCTTAGTGGAATAACCATACCAAGTCTATAGGAGTTGATGTAGCCTATGCCATTTCTTAGGGAGCCCTGAAACAAATGCTGATCAAGGTGTATTGTCCACAACAAGAAATTCATGCCCTAGAACAAGAATTATTAAACCTTTCCATGAAAGAGTCAGAGGTGGCTGCTTACACCTCTCGATACAACTACCTTGCCAACTTTTGCCCAGGTATCATAGACTCAGAATACAAGAAGATGGAGAGGTACATTTGCAGACTAACCCCTCTAGTTCAAGGTCTGGTTGCGACATTCTGAACCACTACCTTTGATAGTTCTAAGCAATTGGCCTATCATTTGACTGAACAATATATCCATCCGAATACCATAACCAAATAGCTAGAGCAGAACCGAGCAAAAGGTACAAAAAGGAAGCACCAAAAGGATTCCAAAGGGAACTTCAAACTCCTCAAACCTAAGTCAGAACCTGTGACTAAAATACTCCTACTCGGTCTAATTCCTACTCTGGAACCTTACCCCATTAAACCAAATGCAATTACCATTATGTCGGAGATTGCGAGGAGATAATCTGCAGTAAATATAAACTGAGAGGTCATATCTTGAGGTACTGCAGAAAGATCCAAGGAAGTTGTGACTGCTATGAATGCAATCAACTAGGGCATTTTAGAAAGGACTACCCGAAACTGAAGAACCAGGACGACAAAGGAACAAGATAGTAATCGAAATAGGAGATGTTCACCAGGACCCAGTAATGGTCACTGGTACATTTCTCCTCAACAATAATTATGTTTTCGTATGATTTAATAATGATAATAATATATGCTTTATTGGCCATACTATTAACAACATGATAAAACCTAAATCTGGCAAAATTTAATAAGACTTATAGAATGGGAATCAAAATCAGTCCAATTAGAAAGACACTTTAGCAATACTCACTAATAATCATCTCACGTTGAAAAAAACACATCTTCACTCCAATCTAATTCCTATGACCATTGAAAGCTCAATGTGATCATCAAAATGAATCGGTCATCACCACATTGAACGAAGGCTTAATAATATGAAAAAGCCATTCAACCACCCATACCAAATGATGAAGACCTTGTGATTTATGGAGACAAGGATGGGAAGAACCTATGAGTCATTACTTGCATAAAGGCAAGGAAGTATTTGCAAAAGAGATGTTATGCTTTCTTGGCCCACGTGGTGGATATGCAAGACAAGGGTAAGGAAATTAACGACAAACCGCAAGTATGCAACTACCCAGATGTATTTCTAGAAGATCTACCTGGAGTACCTCCAGTCAAACAGGTTAAATTCCGAATTGACCTAATCCCCGGTGCAGCACCCGTGGCACGATCTCCTTATCGTCTAACTCCATTGGAAATGAAAGAACTATCCAGTCAACTTCAAGAACTTCTCGACAAAGGCTTTATCCATCCAAGCTTCTCTCCTTAGGGAGCCCCGGTATTGTTTGTAAAAAAGAAAAATGGATCGTTTTGGATATGCATCGACTATCGAGAGTTGAATAAGCTCACTATTAATAACCCATATCCACTCCAGAGGATCGATGACCTGTTTGACCAACTGCAAGGATCCTGTTACTACTCAAAGATCGACCTACGATCCGACTATCATCAATTGAGAGTTCCCTGAACTAGATATCGCCACTATGAGTTTCTAGTTATGCCATTTATAATGACCAACACACTAGCTATATTCATGGACCTTATGAATCGGGTGTGTAAACCTTACTTGGACAAATTCGTGATTGTCTTCATCGGCGACATATTGATATACTCATGAACCAAGGAAGAACATGGCCAACACTTGCATTTAGTTCTGGAACTGCTAAGAAAAGAGAAAATTTATGCAAAGTTTTCTAAATGTGAGTTCTGGATTAACGAAGTTCATTTCCTCGGTTATGTGGTCAGCAGTAAAGAGATTCATGTTGATCCTATGAAGATTGAAGCGGTCAAGAATTGGAAAGCACCAATAACACCAACCGAAGTACGCCAATTCTTAGGGGTTGTAGACTATTATCAGAGGTTCATCAAGAACTTTTCCAACATAGCCAAGCCTCTCACCACACTAACCTAGAAGGACAAAAAAGTTCGATTAGGGGGACCGTCAAAAGTCTGCCTTCCAAAAACTGAAGCAATTGTTGTATAGTGCAACGGTTTTATCTCTTCCGAAGGGAACATAAGGCTTTATGGTGTACTATGATGCCCTACATCAAGGTTTAAGATGCGTAATGATGCAGAGGAATAAGGTTATTGCATATACATCATAACAGCTGAAGCTAAACGATATAAACTACACCACCTATGACTTAGAGTTAGGAGCTGTAGTGTTTCCCCTGAAGAATTGGAGGCACTACCTTTATAGAACCAAGTATGTAGTATTCACCGATCACAAGAGCCTCCAACACATCTTTAATCAAAACGAGCTCAATATGTGACAACGAAGATGGATCAAATTGCTAAATCATTACAAATGTGAAATTTGTTATCGTCCTGATAAAGCAAATGTCGTGGTAGATGCGTTAAGCAGAAAAGTGCGAGCAAAACCTCTTCATGCGAAGGCTCTAACTCTATCTGTTGGGCTTATAGTGTTGCATCATGGGCTCGGTCCTTAGCCTAGTTTTGATTTCCGGTTTGGGCCTGTCCAACCGTGCTTGTTTTATTCTAGGGTTTAGTATTTAAGCTACATGCATGCAGTCTTTGTAGTTAACGCTTTCATTATTTCTCTGATTCAGTTTTGTAAACCCTAGCTCGCCTCTACAGTGGTAGTTCTTCATCGAGCTCTACTGAGGCATGACTATATTTGAATCATAAGCAGAACGTTGATTCTATTATGTGTTCGTTATATTATTGTGTTTGTTTTTGTTTCATCTTTATCTTTTACCTGTGAAAGATCTAATCGATCTGAGTTTTATTCTCATCAATTGGTATCAGAGCAGGAGATTGTGTAAATCATACACATCTCTTCTATTGAAGAAGTTATTAGGGTTTTAATTCCGCATTGATTGATATTAATTGAGTCGTCATTCCATATTGACGTATCTCATTAATCGTCAGTCTTACTCTAATTGATAAAATTACAAGTGTGGTCTTTAAAACATGTAATTGATCAAACGCTATCACAATGTCCATGGATGATTCTCAATCCAATCCGATCAACATCTCTAACAGCATTGGTTCAACTACAAGGATTCCAATCTTGTATACTCAAGATTATGAAGTTTGGACGCATCATTTTGAAGATTATGTGATTGGATCGGAAGATAATGGTTACTTGATCTAGGAAGCAATCACTGTTGGCCCATTCGCTCACTCAAGCACCTCAAAGATTGTCAAAACTTAGAAGGAGTACAATCATCTTGTTAATGATGTAAAAGATATTCCTCAAGACGAGAAGGAAAAGTTTCAATGCAACATCAAGGCCTTGAGGATGATTAGGTTTGCTCTGCAGTAAGATACTTTCCGTTTGGTGAGTTCGTGCGCTACTGCTAAAGAGATATGGAACATGCTAAAAGAATTGTATTCCACTGATGAAGATCTGGAACATTCCATTCAAACTCTTTTGCTTTCTGAATTTAGTGATGTCAAACAGAAGCCCGAAGAGAAACTAGTTCAGGCTTTTGATCGCTTTAATCATCTTTTAAGTAAGATGATAAAGCATGGGATCGAAAGGAAGGTTATAGAACAAAAGGTTACATTCATGAACAATTTGAGATTTGAATGGATGACTGTCGTATCCACTGTTAAAGCACATGAACAGTTCAAATCATATTCTCTAGCAAAACTGGTGGGAATTTTGAAATCCCATGAAAATGCACTATCTAAGGAAACAAATGTGGTTTCTAGTTTGGGTTCGTTAGCCCTTGTTTCAAAAGGGAAGAGTTCAGTTGAAGAAGAAGAGGAATTAGATCTTGCTGACTACAATCTAACTGGTGAAGAATATGCCATGATGGTCTCCAATCCTAGAAAGTTCATTAAAAGAAAGTTCCCAGCCAACAAGAACCGAAACTGGCAGGGAAGTTACAGCACTGAAAAGGTTAAAGAGGAACCGAAGATGGGGTCGAAGTCAGAAGAGTCAAAGAAAGAAGTGAAAGTTGTTGGAGATTCAGGATTTGATTGTCATTACTGTGGAGGCAAGAACCATTTTGCAAAAGACTGTATGCTGAAAAAGAAAGCAGAAAAGATAGATGATGATGAGGAGGAAGCGAGCCTCCTGAGACGACTGGAGGAAATCAAGAAAAGAAAGTCTGCTGCTAACAACATAACCATGAATGCTTTGATTGTGCAGGATGCAGGCAATCGTGATGAATTTGGTGGTGTGGAAGTAAGGTCCACGGACTCCGAGGATGAAGAAGTGAGAAAACCCACTCATGGCAAGGAGATGTTGGTAAAAGAAGAAACTGCTGCAGGAAGATGTTTGATGGTGACCAAAGGTGTATCTCAGATGAGAGGATATACAACCGATGGTGGGATAGAAGGTGAGAAGGAGCGAGAGGACATGTGTTTTGCTTCTAAACCTGTTAGTGCACAGATCAACGAATGTGATGAGTTGATCAAGAAGGTACAAAATATTCTTGCTTCTCTAAATATACCTGTTACTAACTATGAAAAGGAATTAAATAACTTAAAATCTAAATTTTCAAGCATAAGTAGCAGTCTTACCCAAACCCGTGTCACAAATTCTAACCTGACTAATCAAATTAGCAGGATATCGTCGAAGAGTGAGGAAAGGAGGATGTGGATTGAGCTGAAGGGGAAAGGGTTGATTAGGTCTAAGG
Organism: Lactuca sativa; assembly: GCF_002870075.4. Lineage (NCBI taxonomy): Eukaryota > Viridiplantae > Streptophyta > Magnoliopsida > Asterales > Asteraceae > Lactuca > Lactuca sativa. Next base: position 269,932,586 of record NC_056626.2, on the reverse strand, counting down.
ATGAATCGATTTATTTGCAAAGAGACAATCTTAAACTTTTAAAACAACGAAATGTGTTTTTTTTATTGGTTAAAGACTTTATTTTAATATCACTCAGTTGCATCTTGATTGTGAAATAGGAAAGAAGATACATCGTATGATTTTACCCTTCCTTGAGTTAAAGGAGGATGAAATCGATGCTGAAGCTTACAACTGTGAAAGCATTGTATCTTCTGACGAGGTCTCTCCTGCATATAAAATCGGTCTTGATAAAATTGAATCCTACATAAAGTCCAAAGACCACAAGGACATGCTCAAAAATTTGTTAGATGAGAATGATAAATTGAAGTTAAGAACCGAAACTGTACAGAAATTTGACTCATTGAATGCCAAATTAAGTTCAGAAAATAAAATTGATGTTGAAAATGCATCTGAACTTAATGGGGATGATGATCTGAGTGAAATCTTTGTAGAGGATTTGGTGGACTGTTCAGAATTTATCAAAAGCAAACCTGAAACACGCAAAAATCTGATTTCTGAAAATTCTGTTGAGTTCGCTCGCTCATCAACAGACAAGACCAAAACTCTCAAAGCTAAAGTTGTTGTGTATCAAAAGGTACAAACCACTCCAAATCAAGTCTACACAGTTCCAGTAGTCACTCCACAACAAACCGCAGAACTGACAGCTATGGTGGAAGAAGATAATGCAGATGGATGTGATGAGTTCTTCTGGTCAGCACCAATAGATAATGCTGACGAAACAAAAGGTCTATCTCAGAAGACCTCATGGAGAGTCAAAGGTAGATATGTGCCAGAACCTCTAAATGAGCCTGCAAGATATAATGTGCCAAGAACAAGTGGCACCAAAACATCATTGGGCGAATCGGTGGAAACTACCAATGAAACATCTTCAACAAAGAGCTAAAATTGTGCTCGTGCTTCAAAGAAAAAGGCTAACATCCAGACAAATCCAAAATAGGTGGCAGATCGAAAACACCAACGAAATCAGAGATACAAGAAGAATCTATCAGAAAGAAAACAATTTTGGAGATCACAAATTCCTCACTTTGTCAGGAACGAAAGGAAGCATAAGTCTCAAGAGGAATCAAAGAACCGAAAGGGTAGTTTCGGTCCCTCGACTGAAAGGAACCGAAAGCGTAGTTTCGGTTCCATTACTGAAGGGAACCGTAAGGAGAGTTTCGGCCCTCAACCTAATATCAACCGAAAGAGCGGTTTCGGTCCTCTACCCAATATCAACCGAAAGAGCGGTTTCGGTCCTTTACCCAATATCAACCGAAAGAGCGGTGTTGGTCCTCAGCCTAATAGCAACCGAAGAGCGGTTTCGGTCCTCAACCATACAAGTTCAATCAGACGAACAGAAGACCCAATGTCACTTCTAAACCCAACTCTTCTCATTCTAATTCTTATTCCTCAAAAGATTTAAAGGGAAAAAGGAAAGCTCTATCCAGAACATGAAAAAAGTCCAAAAGAGACACAAAAGAATGCTGACGTCAAAATCTCAAAACCTACGTCCAATGAACCTAAACCAACCAAAATTAAAGTTTTCACTATAAAAAGAAAAGATGAAACAACTTTGATTAAACGTACTTATTTGGTTGATATCTCTCTTACTATTACATGTCCTGTAAAAGGCTCACAAGGACCCAAGAAACTTTGGGTTCCTAAATTTGCTTAATATTTTGCAGGTTATTAGTGACGAGCAGTTTGACGAAGAATGGTATATTGACAGTGGCTGCTCACGTTACATGACAGGAAGGAAGGAAGAATTGAGGGAGTTTTGGTCTCTCAAGGATGGTGGTATTGTAAAGTACGGCAACAACTCTTTTGGTACTATCAAAGGCTATGGAATGATCACCAATGGCGATTTCTCGATAAGAAAGGTAGCTTATGTTGAAGGGCTCCAAAACAACCTTATCAGTGTATCACAGCTAGTAGTTGGTATTGGATTGAAGGTATCGTTTGATGATGAAGGATCAGAAATAGTCAAGAAGAAGTCAAATAATATTCTACTGAATTTGAAGCAAGAGGGGGAAATGTACCCTTTAAACCTCAACCCAATTCAAGTCAAACCAATATTTTGTTTACTCACAAAGGCTCAATATGAAGGCAGAAATTGCCACCTATGTTGGTAAGTGTTTGACATGCTCGAAAGTCAAAGCAAAGCTGCCCAAGACATTAAGTGGTTACAATACCATATGGGTAGTGGTTGACCGTTTGACCAAGTTCGCTTACTTCTTAGCCATCAAGTAAACTGACAAGATGGAGAAACTCACTAGAACCTACCTCAAGGAGATAGTAAAATTAGACGGCGTGACAATATCTATCATCTCGGACCGATATAGTAGATTCACTTCCAGATTTTGACAGTCATTACAAAGGTCCCTAGGAACAAAACTCGATATGAATACAACATATCATCCTCAAACGGATGGCCAGAGCGAAAGAAGAATACAAACTCTGGAAGATATGCTCTGTGCTTGTGTGATAGATTTTGGTAATGCATGGGATACTCATTTTCCACTAGTCGAGTTTTCCAATAACAACAACTATCGCACTAGCATAAAGGTCACTCCATTCGAGCCCCTATATGGTCGCATATTCGTTCACCGTTATGTAGGGCAGGAGTTGGAGATACCCAACTAGTCAAAAATCATGTTGAGGATACGCTATTCACTAACCCGAGAATCATTCAGGAGATAACGGAAAAGATTGTTCAGATAGAAGAACGATTAAAAGCCACACATAGTCGTTAGAAGAGCTATGCATACAACAAATGTAAACCATTGGAATTCAAAGTAGGCGAATGTTTCCTACTAAATTTTGCCCCATGGAAGGGTGTCATTAGACTCGGAAAAAGAGGAAAGCTAAACCCCTGTTGCATCGGACCCTTCGAGATCTTGGCAAGGGTCGGTTCGGTGGCTTAGAGGATCAGACTACCTCAAGAGCTCAACAAAGCTCATGACACCTTCGACGTATGTAATTTCAAAAAGTTCCTAACTAATGAAAACCTAGTCATACCACTCGATGAAATTTAGGTCAACACAAAGCTTCACTTCATGGAGGAACCAATGGAGATTATGGATCGGGAGATCAAAAGACTCAAGCAAAATCGCATTCCTATTGTAAAAGTCTGATGGAACTCTCGTAAAGGGCAAGAGTTTACTTGGGAACGTGAGGATCAAATGAAACTGAAGTACCCACACTTGTTCGGTGATGATCCCTCCACTAGTAAAAATGATTTAATAATATTACAATGTGACTTAGAACGTGATAATTTCGAGACAAAATTCCTTTAACGTGGAGGTAATGTGACATCCCGGAATTTAGGACATAAACAATGAACGACTAAATTATGGGGAAATCTATTTATGATCTAAATCGTTCAATTTTTATTTTGTCTAAGGAAATATAAACAATTTCCATTCCATTTTATATGGTACCAACCAATACTTTGCTCCCAAATGTGTGAATCGACAAACAGATCATACCGCTCAAACTACAACATAAATTAATGCGTCTGAAAAACTAAAATTTTTCATTAAGTGGATTTAACTAAAGAAAACATTAAAATATGAGGGGAAATGTTTTCAGGTTTCCGAAAATATAAAAAAAAACGTCTAAAACGGAGTTCGTATGCAAAAGATACGATAGTTTTTAGAAACCAAACCGGTATAACATTGATTTTACATGTTTAAGTAAACTATTTCATACCGTTGAAGTACCTAAGCATTGCCAACAAGATTTCTGATATTGTTTTTGGAATCAGACTATAGTCTATTACTTAATTCTATACTCGAAATATTTTTAGTAAAAATATTTACAAAAGTCACAAAAACGGACACCGTGAGCCGTTTAGACGCAAAACTTCAAACGTGATTACCTAGAGTTTGGTAACTCCAAAAATTAATCCGTTTGAGTTTTTGAAATCCTTGAATTAAATCCAATCCATCAGTATTTTCGAAAAAATTTCTCGACACCTGGATCCTGATGCACTCGACTATGGGTACCAATAAGCTATTAATGAGGGTATAACCCTTGGATGGGACACACTAGATTTGGGAAGGACAAATCTTCAGCCCTCTTTCCCTGAGATTTTACCATGTGACTTTTCCCTCACCCCTCTTTTCCTCTTGCTTGCACTCCATGTCAAAGTACATGAATAGTACTTGATTTGACTTAGAGAGGATAACCTCTTTGCCCAAGGGGTGTCTCCTCCTACTATAAATAGAGATCACCTCCTCACCATCTCAGCTCTCTCTTTTTCCTCTCTTAAATCTCTCTCACTTCTTCCTCTCCCAGACTCTCTTTCTTCCTTTTCTCTTTAAAATCCCAAGTCTTGCAAATCTCTCCCAAATCTCTCCCAAGTCTTGTAAATCTCTCCTGAATCTCTCTTCAGTAACCAACTCACAAAATGATTCAACTATCCTAAATCACTCCTCACCACACTTAAAATATCTTCCTTAAACACCCATATCATCCCAACCCGTTATTTTGTTGAAACCCACTCGAAATGGGAAAAGAAAACTGAAAACAGCAAACCAATTTTAGAGTTTCTGCCATTTCAGACCTGCTGACATCGAACAAGCCTATCTTAAACTTAGCAGCTTTGGTGATCCTTCCTGTCTCGGACCCTTGTGATTCTTGGACCTTACCCTGCTCGGAAGTCTGTCACCTTCGGAACCCACTCACCCTCGGAAGTCTGCTGACCTCGGATTTCTCTCCCTACTTCAGATCGTCCAGTCTTCGGATCGTCTATCAACTTTGGAGTTTGACTTTGGAATTTGGCAGTTTCGGACCTTTTCTCATTTTTGGAGCTTTTGACCTCGGAATTTCTATCAGGTTTGGATTTTTCTCATCTTCGACCTTCTACTTTCAGATTTTACACCCAACCTAAGAATTTCGACCAGTCTTAGATCTTTTTCACCTTGAAACTTTTGCATCTTGGAATTTTTACCACTTTGGGTGACTTCCATCATCCCTAAAGGCTTCTATAGTCTCTTCAATCAGCAAGACAAAGCTGATCTCGAAAGATCAAATATACAACAACACCTTTAGGTTCTTGCATCTAACACTAAAAAACAACTCGTTAAACACATATCAAGGTGAGATTTACGGCCCGTCTTTTATATTTATTCGTTTTGGGGGAGAATACATGTGCTATACAGTATTTCTGATACAAATACATAAGTCTTATATGATATGCATGCTACAAGTTAAAGTATTTCAAAGTTTTAAAGACTATTATCCTTAAATACTATTATGCATAAGACTTTATACACATATACAAGATCATTACATTGAAAAACATTTCTCTATAAAAGCGAGTAATTTATAGTTTTATAAATACGTCAACCATACTCGACTTTTACAAATACTATACTACGAAATTTATTATGCCCGATACTTAACTATAATTAAGTTAGGGTTGAGAGATTTTTCACAAACTTTTCGTTAATGACTTTGAATGAGACATTGCTTTATTCATTAGCTAAGTCTAATCACTTAACCTACCCCACACTGCAATAATCATTAATCTTTGGAGCAAGGTACATATGTATAGATCTATATGGGGTCGAAAACCCCACCTGCGGTTACTAGCTACAACCTTCGACTGATCAATCGTAGTAGGTGATATGTGTCTACGATCGTTACTACAACGTCTAATGAAGCGTTGTAGGGAGGGGTACTTTTTGTCCATAGCTCGATTATAGAACTCACTAAATACATTTATACGAATAATCTCTCTCTTTCTCATGAAAAGATAATGAGCATGGGATGAGCTGAGAACGTTGTTGACATCAGCTTGACTCGACTCCCCCTTAGAATGTGTTTTTTTTGTAGTTCTAGTAGCTTGAGATTTTCAGCTTTACCAAATGTGCTTTTCTGTAGTTCTAGTAGCGAGATTTTCATCTTTACCAAGATTTTCTCCCCCCCCCCCTTTTTTTTGACATCAACAGCTAACGTTGAGCATAATAGAGTTTCAACTTGTAGTTTAGTAAGATTGTGATGTCTCCTGATAGCGTGTGATTAAACTACCATTCACTGACATAGTATTGTGAGATCTCATCAGTGTGTAGTTTCATACGCTGAATCATAAATCTCCTTTATTAGAAGAAAATGGCAAGAGTTGATAGGTGCGTGTAACATATTACAGACAATGATATACCTATTGGCACAGATTTGTCAAGCTCTCATCAGCATATGGTACATTACGCTGAATCATAAACCTTTAAAGAAGAATGTAAGGGCAAGAATGGATTAGTGTGTGTGATAGCATACGGTATATAGACTAACCATAGGCACATACTTTCGATTGTTTTAGTCAAGCTGAGGTGAAATCAACGTGAGTCATTAACAGTTTAACTCATCAACAAGAAGTGGTTTAAACTTTCGTATCATGGGGTAAGTTGCAATCTAGAATCAAAGATTCCCTGTTAAATCATAATGGTACCATGTCATACCTCAAAATTGGAGGTCACAGACATGAACAACCCTTTGTCATTTAAGGACCAGACAAGTAACTCTTACGCTGTGACTATGCAATCCAGGTAAGCCATTGGGTTATTCTCATGTTTTCACAGAACATAAGAAATGATGCATACGACAAGCATGCTTATAGGGACAGGGTCAGGTAAAGATGATTAAATTAAAAATAAACACCCCAACCTTTTTATCAATATTTTTTTATTTGGACGAGGAAATCTCACTTTGAGAGTTTAGACAATGCTAGACAATCAGCATGAGAAGGTGACTCAATGTTCTCAATAGATGGCCTCGATGATGAGAAACTTAGATTTTTTTCGCATACAATAGCATGCTGCTAGGGACGATGTGTTGGGTTTTGAGCACTATAACACTCCTATGGTCATGCAACCCTAAATGCTTTGGATCTATGTTTTCTCTAATTATACATGCATTTTTTCCCAGGGCATTCACCCTAGCTAGCATACAATTGAAGCTATATAATATAAAACTTAGTTTGGATGCTTACCTCTTGAGTAGGGTAGAGTTCTTGACCTTTGAAAGCTTGAGCACCTCAAGTGTAACGCCTCTAATGGTTCACAAAGAAGGTGCAACCGATTTTGGTTCATGAGGGTTCTATTTATAATGCTAGGGTTACAACTTTGCAAACCCTAATGACCTTTCACATGCTTATGCTCCATGGGTTTAACCCTCATGGACTATCCATTGATTATTTCATTAGTTTAGCCCATCTACATAATCATGGATCATTGGCCCACATTATAAGAATCATTGATTTCAATAATCAATCCTCATATATTTAAATAGTCTCTTTTGACCATAAAATTAATTCCAAATTAATTCTTGATCAATACTAATTAAATAATACGATATTAATATATTATACTTGTAATATATTAATAAACCATAAATAACCTTATTCTCAAAATCCATCCTATCAAATTACACTGGTGAAGGAAACCCAAAAGGACCATGCTACAATCAGGTCATGTACATCCTAGTTATAGTTATGGGCTTAGACACCAAATCCAACAGTCTCCTACTTGGATAAGTCTAGTAACTATTACTGCCAATGCACTTTCAGGATCCGACTTAGCAATCGTAAGCTATCAAAAGTCGTTTTTAACTCTGACCCAGTCAGTGATGGATCCTTTAGATAAGGGATCATATAAACCTTTGTTCTCAAGATATCAGTTAAACAATTACATGGAATAATGTCATACTTATTGTCTAGCAGTTTGTTTCCCGATTTTTGATTTGTCTGACATAGAACATAACTAAACACATCAATTTAGTTCTGACCGGGCTTGACACATAGTCAAAACAGAATCATCGAGGGGCCCAAGATATCACTTTTAATCCTCTTAGGATAAAAGGGAACAGATAAAATTTGACATTATATGCTTGTACTAAATACTCATTAATTCATGCATAACGATACATTTTATAACATCAAGTTACTGATGCGTTTTCGTATCATCAATGCACAACCAATTCGTAGTCAACAACTCATATATCTTATTTTGAAGACTTATATGATATTAACATCTCACAATTTTTCAAGATAAATTCCATGAAGTGATTCAAGTGAGCGCAGGTTGATCCAATACTCTAATCTTATCCAGAAGGACTTATGAATGGTGTAGCAAACTTGTTGCTATGCCTAACTCCTTAGATAAATCTACAAGCCAACTCGTGACAGTATTCTTTCATACCTACTTCCAAAGTATGATCGACTGTGGATAGTTTGAATAATCTTATTATTCGGGAAGTCAAAACATGCAAAGTGAAACACAAGAATAATATTAATCCTATATGACCCCAAAACTTGTGAGTGTAAATAAAACACCTTTTATTTAATCACCATATTGATTACTCATTATTCATCATATAATGTTTCAATTGATCAACTTAATACTTAAATTAAAACAACAGTTATCTCATGCTCCTAGCATGCACACTATGTTTACCTATGGTCCTTACTTTGTGTAAGAATACCAAATTCTTGCCACTATTAGAATGTGTTAGTTCTAAACTATTTTGCAAAGATTCCTTTGGAGACTATTACAAGACAATTTCATGTAAAGTCTCAAATTCAAAGTACATTCCTTTGAACATCCTTTTTTTCAAAAAAAGTTTCTAACTTACTCATATCTTCTTGATATCCAACTTCCATTATGGGAATTTTTCCATAATTGCCATATGACTATCCATTCTTAACAGAATCCTATCATTCATAATTATATTAATATGGTCCATTCATTGCTATACTTCCAACTATCAATAAGCAACCAATCCTTAGCGAACCTTAGATTGTCCTTGATAGTTGTTTAACCACTTTAGTCATATTTAGTTCTAGTCCTTGTTCCCTCTAAAAGCCCTAGACATTTGGAAAATTAGAACATATGAATATTATAGCATATGCAATCGACCCTATATCCGAAGCATAGGACACGATTCATAATGTCTTTCATAAAGACATGATACTTGATCAATCTTTTGCTATAATATTTCTATTTTCCATGTTCTCATAATTCGAACTATGAAGAGGGGTGTCGTAATCATAATCGACTTTTGAGAATGCAATTAACATTTCCATATATAGAATTTCCTTATGTCGAATCTTGTCAACATGACATTCATATATGTCTTTGACTAGATTTGAGTAAAAATCTCAATCTAAGCATTTAGAATTGAAAAAGAAGTATAAGTTCCTCTCCCTTAATTATAGCAAAACAACTTTTTCAAACCCTACAAATTTGTGAATTGAAAACTTTATTTTCTATAATTAACATTGCTAACTTGTGACACTTGCCATAATAATTATGCTCCCACTAGCATAATAATTATTATCTTATTGGCATAACACTTATGCTCCCACTAGCTTTGACATGTATCCAAAATTAGTTGGACTGCTAGAAATCAATATTGTGACATCCCCAAAATCACAGCCAGAAAAGACCGGTTTAATTTATGCTTTTAAAATAATCTCAGAGTAATCATTTGATTAAAAGAGTTGCGGAATTCGTTCCCAAAACAAAATATGATCAAATAAGATTTACCAAAGCATTTCTTAAAGAAATGTATTTTTCATTATATTACAATACTCAGGATGTCATGTTCCGATAAACAGACCAAAAGCATAAACATTTCAATATAGACCTTACAACAGTTATTTACAACAACAGGTCTATAATCCAAAAATAACTTGACAAGTCATCCAACTTATGCTCTGGCGCCACTACCTGTAATACAAAGAAACTGAGTGGGTCAGGCTTGGGAGCATGGTGAGCATATAGGGTTTTCAACCCACAATAAATAATTATATTTAATTCCACCAACCAACAATATCCCAATTACCCATTCCCATTATTCTCACTTTACATCCCTAAGACAACTAACATAAGGGACCTAGTATAAGAATATTTCATCAGGGCGACAACACATGCTTCGGGGGTTCCTCAGCAATATAAGTCAAATAAGGCAACCATGAGGGGGATGGAGTACAGCGAATGAACACCCAAGTTCATTAACACCTACAGGTGGCGAACCTGCTAGCGTTCCACAGGACTGTCTAGAAAAGTTTGTGGTCGTCATCTAAACTCTGCTAGATGACTAAATCAAAAACATCGAGGCCTCTCATCTTTTTATCACCAGACAACTATCTACCCATGTTCTACCCACATTTTAGTAGATAAAATATACATTTTTATACATAGTTTAAAACCTGTATAGTATGTTCATTCAAAACACATTCCAGATAAAAGATGAGACACATACACATAACACGTATTTCATACAGAATAAATCATATCCATGAGATAGAAGAAAGTGAATATACATTCACACATATAACAATAAAATATACAGATAACCCGTATTTCGTATAAAACACTTCATAATTATGCGTTAGAAGAAAGTAACTACACACTCACTTGATCAGAAGATGACCAGACAGCACTACGGCTTGTAGAAGTAGTATTCCTCGGTAGATCTGGAAGATCTTCACAAAAACCGGACTCCTCGTGGGCAGAGCTTCGGCTCAGGAATTGCACTTCTTGGGATCTTCCGGGCTTTGGGATTTTTCGTGCACATAAATCGAGGTAAAACATGAGAGAGAGGAGAGAAAATAGCAACCCTAAACGGCTGTCCCTTCAAATCTTTTTATAGGGCAAATTTGGCCCTTGCCACGTCGTGGCACCCTTTTTCCACGTCGTGGACTTGGTCGTCACTGCATACGTCATCGCAAGTTGCGTCTGGGGGACTCCCAGAGGTGTCAGAAGACTTGCCACATCGTGGCACTGCTGGCCACGTCGTGGTCTCTGACACAGCTTTGGGGTTCGCGCCCCGAACTTCAGAAATTCATAACTTTCGCATACAAACTCCGTTTTTGACGTTCTTTATATCGACGCGAAGGTGAGATTATGCTCTACAACTCTCGTTTAGACTCCATCTAATTTTGAATTGATTTTTAATATATTATAAGTATATTACTTATATAGTACTTTTAGTAGGCCGGGACAGGAAAACTCTGTTCGAAATTCATAACTCCTTCATCAGAACTCCGTTTTCGTCTGTATTTTTATCATTGGACTACTATCAATGAGATTCTCATTTAAAATTTTTTGCCTAAATATCACTCAATCTCTATTTCGAGTATTCGGGCTGCATACCGCTAAGTCGAAACTTCTAAAAAATAACTTCCTCATACGAAGTTAGATTTGGGCGTTCTTTTCATGCACGCTCTCGGTTTAACTAACCCTACGAATTTCGTTTAGATCACTAAGACTAGATATCACTCTATCTTAAATTCATATTTTACGCCATTCGGCATCGTGCCGGTTCTGTCGCGAAACTTCGACATGTCATAACTTCTTTGTTATAACTCGGATTTCGGCATTCCTTATATCTTTGGAATCCTTGTTTCGACCACTAAAATGTTATGTAAAGATATCGGGCTTATCTCACACTTCAATTTTGACGCTTATTTTATCCTTTATTAATTATATCTTTATAATTAAGTAATAAGCACACAAATACACATAATTCACATAATACTCAAATATTTCATCATTAATACTTCAAAAAGAGTTACAAGGGTTAACCTAGACTATTACATCAACGAAAATGCCTATCCTGGAAACACGGGCGTTACAATTCTCTCCCCCTTAGGATGATTCCGTCCTCGGAATCACACATCAACAAACAAATGCGGATAGCGACTCAACATGTCACTCTCCGTTTTCCAAGTGAGATTTGGCCCATTCGTATGTTTCCAACAGACAAGCACTAATTTGACCATCTTGCGTCAAAGCTTCTTAGTCTTTCGGTCAACAATTGCCTCTGGTTCTTCAATTAACCTCTTGTTTTCATCAATTCTCAATTCAGAAGTTGGAATTATATTTGGAACTTCTCCCGTGAACTTCCTCAAATAACACACATGAAAAGTGTTGTGAATTCCATTCAGTTCTTCGGGTAATTCGAGCTTGTAAGCTTGGTTCCCAACCCTCTGAAGAACTTTAAAAGGTCCAATAAACCTTGGACTCGACTTTCCCCTTTTACCAAATCTTATAAGTCCCTTCCACGGCGAGACTTTAAGCAAAACCGAATCTCCAACTTCAAAAGTCATCGGCCTTCGCTTCTTGTCAGCATAGCTCTTTTGACGATCTTGAGCTGCTAATATTCTTTCCCTGATCACTTTCAACTTCTCAGCAGTCTGATGGACCATCTCGGGTCCCATAAACTGCTTTTCCCTAGCCTCAAGCCAATAAGACGGCGTACGACACTTCTGTCCGTAAAAAGCTTGATAAGGTGCCATCTTTATGCTCAAGTGGAAACTATTATTGTAGGAAAATTCTACCAAAGGTAAATGTTCATCCCAGTTACCTATGAATTGTAGGGTACATGCTCTCAGCATATATTCAAGTGTTTGTATTGTTCTTTCACTCTGACCATCAGTCTGTGGATGGTAAGTTGTACTTAAACACAACTTGGTACCCATTTCCTCTTGTAGACTTTTCCAAAACCTTGAGGTGAAACGGCTATCACGATCCGATACAATCGTTAACGGAACACCGTCAAGCCTCACAATTTCCTTCACATAAGAATTTGCAAGCTTTTCCATAGACCATTTCTCATTGGCTGCTATGAAATGTGCACTCTTAGTGAATCGATCAACGACCACCCAAATCATGTCGTGACCACTTTTTGTTATGGGTAGTTTAGTGACAAAATCCATCGCAATGTCTTCCCATTTACCCATAGGCACAGGTAAAGGTTCTAAACTCCCATATGGTTTCTGATGTTGTGTCTTGACTCTCGCACAAGTCACACACTCGGCCACATACTTTGCAACATCAAGCTTCATCGTCGGCCACCAGTAGTAGGGTTTCAGGTCCCTTTACATTTTAGTGCTACCAGGATGAACTGAGTACATGGTTTTGTAAGCTTCTTCCATCAGAAGATCTCTTATTCCTCCTAACCTAGGTACCCAAATACGATCTTGGAATACCTTCAGTCCATGACCGTTTGTACCAAACACCAACATTTTTCCCAAACGTTCCTCCTTCCGGTCATTCTTTTCAGAAGCTTCTTCTTGAGCTTTCTTTATACTCTCCACAATTGTCGAGACAGCTTCTATTCTCAACGCTCTTGGCCTTTTTCTCTCAACATTGACTTTCCGACTGAGAGCATCAGCAACAACATTAGCTTTACCGGGGTGGTAAAGTATCTCACAATCGTAGTCCTTGAGTAACTCTAGCCAGCATCGTTGCCTCATATTTAACTCTTTCTAATTAAAGAGATATTGGAGAGTCTTATGATCAGTGAAAAGTTTACACTTCGTACCATAGAGGTAATGCCTCCATATTTTTAGAGAAAAAACTACCGCTGCCAACTCCAAGTCATGAGTAGGGTAGTTCCTTTCATGGTCTTTCAGTTGTCGAGATGCATACGCGATCACCTTATCTCTTTGGGTCAAAACACAACCCAATCCAACTCTAGACGCATCACTATAAACAGCGAAGTCTTCAACTCCATCGGGTAGAGATAAAATCGGTGCCTCGCATAGCTTCTTCTTTAGCTTCTCGAATGCTTCTTTATGCTTATCACTCCAAGCATAAGTAGCTCCTTTGTGGGTCAAAGCTGTTAATGGACTAGAGATCGAAGAAAAGCCTTAGATAAACCTTCGGTAATATCCGGCTAATCCTAAAAAGCTTCGGATCTCCGTGGGACTTTTCGGTTGTTCCCACTTCATCACAGCTTCAATCTTTGCTGGATTAACTATTATCCCTTCTTGGTTGACCACGTGACCCAAGAATTGGACTTCTCGAATCCAAAAATCACATTTGGAGAACTTTGCATACAACTTCTCCTTTTTCAAGACTTCTAACACTTCTCGCAAGTATCTGCCATGCTCCTCTTGGCTTTTCGAGTAAATCAGATTGTCGTCTATGAATACTATCACGGATTTATCAAGGAACGGATTACAAACCCTATTCATTAAATCCATGAATGTTGTCGGAGCATTGGTTAGTCCAAACGACATAACCAAAAACTCGTAGTGTCCATATCGTGTTCTGAATGCAGTCTTCTCTATATCTTGCTCTCTTACTTTCAGCTGATAATATCCTGACCTAAGATCGATCTTCGAGAAATAGCTCGACCCTTGCAATTGATCAAACAGGTCATCAAATCCTTGGCAACGGGTATCTATTCTTTATTGTTGCCTTATTCAGCTCTCTGTAATCAATGCACATTCTCATGCTTCCATCTTTCTTCTTCACGAATAACACCGGAGCTCCCCAGGGTGATGAACTAGGTCTAATGAAACCTTTTTCCAATAACTCCTGAAGTTGCATCATCAGCTCCTTCATCTCCATCGGTGCTAATCGATAAGGTGCTTTTGCTATTGGCGTGGTTGCTGGTAGCAAGTCTATTCTGAACTCTACTTGTCTATCAGGTGGTAATCCAGGAAGATCTTCGGGAAATACTTCCGGATAATCACACACCACCGGTATACTCTGCATCACCTTCTTTTCCTTCTTAGCATCGATCACGAATGCTAGATATGATGTACATCCCTTGTTCAAACACTTTCTGGCTTTTATTGGGGAAATGATTCCAGAATTCACTCTGCGTTTATCCCCATACACCATAAACGACTCTTTCCCTGGCGGGTTTACTTTTACTATCTTCTTCTTGCACAATATTTCGGCATCATTGGCGCTAAGCCAATCCATTCCCAACACGATGTCGAAACCATTAGGTTCGATAGATAATAATTCCTCATGAAACTTATTCCCATTAAGGTCGATTAAGATGTTTTTCATACGATGGCTAACATGTACAAACTTGCCACTAGCTACTTCGACAAATAAAGCATAATCTAGTCTATCAACAGGCAAGGCTAGTTTTCTACCAAACTCATGCGAAATAAAGGAGTAGTTGACTCCAGAATCAAACAAAATTTGAGCAGGTAATTCGTTTATGAGAAAGGTACCTGAAGCGACATCAGCTTCATCTTTCGCAGCCTCAAGCGTCATCTGGAAGGCTCTCGCCTTCGGCTTTGGTAGAATGTTGGGCTTAGCTGCCTCCTTCTTTTTCGGATAGTCTTTCAAAATGTGCCCTTCCATGTTACAACCAAAGCACATCCTTTTGTTGTTCGTACACTCATTGGCAAAATGCCCAATTTTTCCGCACTTGTAGCAGGTTACATCCTCACTACATTTCCCAAAGTGCTTTTTCTTGCACTTCTCACACCATTTTGCTTCGCCTCCTTTTCCTCCAAACTTTTTCGAATCAGACTTCGAAAATTTGCTTTTCTTGTTGGAACCTGAATTTCCTTCAAACTTTCTCTTCTCGCCAACTTCAACCTTGCTGGCGGTTCTTCCCTTGATCATGTCCTCAACAGACTTGGCAGCCCAAATAGCTGCCTCCAGAGTAGGTGCCTGACGGACTGGCACCGCGTACTCCCATGGGACTCCTTTTGCGTACCGGTCAACCTTTGTCAGCTCATCTGGAACGATGCACAAAGCAAACTCCATCTTGTCGGTGAAAGCGTTAGTGTAATCGTCAACCGACATGCTGCCCTTTGTCAATATCAGAAACTTGTTCTCCAATTCCAACAGATTTTGAGCCAAGCAGAACTTGCGCTTGAACTGCGCCAAGAACTCTACCCATGTCAATTGCAGTGGCTCATTAGGGCTTAAAGTCCTCCCTAGAGTGTTCCACCAACGAACGGCTCAACCTCGGAACTAACGCACTGCATAGGTAGTCTGCAACTTGGCTCTGCAGCCACAAGTCATGAAGGCTAACTCCATTTCGGAGATCCAATCCATCACTCCAATCGGATCCTCCTTTCCAGTGAAGGTCGATGGTTTGCAAGTTAGAAAGTCCTTGTACTTGCATCCCATTCCATCATTCCTTCCATCATGGTTGTTTTGCCTAACTATCGGTGGGTTGGCTTGACCAACAGATCCACTGAAGTTTCCACCTTCTGAGTGCCCTTCATTTAATTCAGGCTCTTCCACTTGAATTGACAGTTCTTCACGATTCTATTGAAGTAAACGTCTCATTTCATCCATCTGACGATCCAACATCGTCTGAATCATCAATTGTACACTAGCCATTGTTATCGGCTCAGGTGCTGCTGCTACGACAGGTATTTGCTCAATCATTGGTGGTTGATTAATGTTTTCATCAGCATTTCCAACTCCACTTCTTGTTCTCACCATTTTTGATCTACACAACGAATAAGGTGAAATTAGATCCTCATTCACGACAAATATTCAAATCATCCTTATCACTCTGAAACGTTTACATGCTAGTTCTAAATTCGTAGACGTACACTTAGAATCCTACACACGTAAGGTTTCCAGATCCGGTCGGCAACAGACCATAGAACAGAACAAATAATATCATATATGGCAACATATAACATTTAGCACATAAAAGCATTTTAGGCAACTTTACTAAAATAAACTAGTGCTTGTGTCTAAAATATAACAGACACACATCTCAAAATTCCACTTAGCATTCTAAGTTTAAGTCTAGAAATCCTACAAATTCCTAGTTCGCTTAAACTAATGCTCTAATACCAACTGTGACATCCCCAAAATCACGGCCAGAAACGACTGGTTTAATTTATGCTTTTAAAATAATTTCAGAGTAATCATTTGATTAAAAGAGTTGCGGAATTCGTTCCCAAAACAAAATATGATAAAATAAGATTTACCAAAGGATTTCTTAAAGAAATGTATTTTTCATTATATTACAATACTCGGGATGTCATGTTCCGATAAACAGACCAAAAGCATAAACATTTCAATACAGACCTTACAACAGTTATTTACAACAACAGGTCTATAATCCAAAAATAACTTGACAAGTCATCCAACTTATGATCTGGCGCCACTACCAGTAATACAAAGAAACTGAGTGGGTCAGGCTTGGGAGCATGGTGAGCATATAGGGTTTTCAACCCACAATAAATAATTATATTTAATTCCACCAACCAACAATAACCCAATTACCCATTCCTGTTATTCTCACTTTACATCCCTAAGACAACTAACATAAGGGACATAGTATAAGAATATTTCATCGGGGCGACAACACATGCTTCGGGGGTTCCTCAGCAATATAAGTCAAACAAGGCAACCATGAGGAGGACGGAGTACAACGAATGAACACCCAAGTTCATTAACACCTATAGGTAGCGAACCTGCCAGCGTTCCACAAGACTGTCTAGAAAAGTCTGTGGTCGTCATCTAAACTCCGCTAGATGACTAAATCAAAAACATCAAGGCCTCTCATCTTTTTATCACAAGACAACTATCTATCCATGTTCTACCCAACATTTTAGTAGATAAAATATACATTTTTATACATAGTTTAAAACCTGTATAGTATGTTCATTCAAAACACATTCCAGATAAAAGATGAGACACATACACATAACACGTATTTCATACAGAATAAATCATATCCATGAGATAGAAGAAAGTGAATATACATTCACACATATAACAACAAAATATACAGATAACACGTATTTCGTATAAAACACTTCATAATTATGCGTTAGAAGAAAGTAACTACACACTCACTTGATCAGAAGATGATCAGACAGCACTACGGCTTGTAGAAGTAGTATTCCTCGGTAGATCTGGAAGATCTTCACAAAAACCGGACTCCTCGTGGGCAGAGCTTCGACTCGGGAATTGCACTTCGCGGGATCTTCCAGGATTCGGGACTTGCTTCGGGATTTTTCGTGCATGTAAATCGAGGTAAAACGGGAGAGAGAGAGAGAGAGGAGAGAAAATAGCAACCCTAAACGGTTGTCGCTTCAAATCTATTTATAGGGCAAGTTTGGCCCTTGCCACGTCGTGGCACCCTTTTTCCACGTCGTGGACTTGGTCGTCACTGCATACGTCATCGCAAGTTGCGTCTGGGGGACTCCCAGAGGTGTAAGAAGACTTTCCACGTCGTGGCACTGCTTGCCACGTCGTGGTCTCTGACACAGCTTTGGCGTTCGCGCCCCGAACTTCAGAAATTCATAACTTTCGCATAGGAACTCCGTTTTCGACGTTTTTTATATCGACGCGAAGGTGAGATTATGCTCTACAACTCTCGTGTAGACTCCATTGGCTAAATTTTAATTTAATTTTTAATATATTATAAGTATATTACTTATATAGTATTTTTAGTAGGCCGGGATAGGAAAACTTTGTTCGAAATTCATAACTCCTTCATCTGAACTCCGTTTTCATCTGTCTTTTTATCGTTGGGCTACTATCAATGAGATCTTCAATTATCATTTAGAAAATTTTGGCTAAATATCACTCGATCTCTATTTCGAGTATTCGGGCTGCATACCGCTAAGTCGAAACTTCGAAAAATCATAACTTCCTCATACGAAGTCAGATTTGGGCATTCTTTTCATGCACGCTCTCGGTTTAACTAACCCTACGACTTTCGTTTAGATCACTAAGGCTAGATATCGCTCTATCTTAAATTCATATTTTACGTCATTCGGCGTCGTGCCGGTTCTGTCGTGAAACTTCGACAGGTCATAACTTCTTCGTTATAACTCGGATTTCGGCATTCCTTATATCTCCAGAATCCTTGTTTCGACCACCAAAACTTTATGTAAAGATATCAGGCTTATCTCACACTTTAATTTTGATGCTTATTTTTATCCTTTATTAATTATATCTTTATAATTAAGTAATAAGCACACAAATACACATAATTCACATAATACTCAAATATTTCATCATTAATACTTCAAAAAGAGTTACAAGGGTTAACCTAGACTATTACATCAACAAAAATGCATATCCTAGAAACATGGGCATTACAAATACTTATTGACTTTCTTACTAAAGTTCAAATTTCTGATACGAGATGCTTCGATAAGCCTATATCTAAGTTTATCAAAGTCATACACATTTCCTTAGATAGCTCACATGTGTGTCTAAACTATTCCAGAACTTATAGCAATAAGTTCCGAATGTTTTAGACTTTTTGCCATTTCTCATAATCCGAACTATGAAGAGGGATGTCGTAATCATAATCGAATTTGAGAATGAAAATATCAAAAATGCTATCTCCTTAAAATCTACTTTGTGAAGGCGTTTCCTCACAATCACTTTCATGAATTGGAGAGAAACCTTATGACACTTAGATTTAATGGTGTATGTGTTCGTATCCATGTGAATTTTGTCAATACCATAATCACAAGACAAGGTTAGTGACAAATCCAAACTCATATGGACTGAACTTTTTCAATCTTAATTTCTTGCCATCTGGCAGCACAAGGGCCTACCATTGATTCCAGGTTGTAATGCAAACAATTGAGAACTCATAGAGCTCACATGCATAGTCAACTTGAACTGAAATGGGCTAAAAAAAGTAAGAATATGTCAACACGATAGGTTATAAACCTCAAGTCGTGTTCTAGTGATTAACAATAGGTTTATTCTTGATTAGTTCTTGAAACTTGTCAAGATCTTTAAGACTCCCACTGGCCTCTTGACATATAAGTTGATCTCTGTCAAGAAACATTACTTGACAAATTCATATTCAAGAGTTAGTGCGGTTTCTTATTAAGACAAACACTATTGACAATCGGTCTTAGTTGATCTTTTTTTTATCCAAAACATTACAAGTTACCAATTTCAAATGTACAAGAGTAGAAAACATTTTACTCTACCTTTGCTGATATGTCACTCAATATACAATCTTGGAGTGTGACTCTAAGACTTGATTTTGGAACGAAGTATGATTCATCTTAATTGATTTAACCATTTCAACAATTCCTGATTCCTCTTCTTAGTCAAACAAATGCACTAAGATGTCCTTAGAGGATCAAATTGTGATATGGTTTTCATAATCATTAAGATGGTCATAAAACACGATACTCAAGTACTCTCCCATCTTTTCAAATTGGAGAAACTTTTATCTTTCTGCCTAATTTGATTCTTCTTATTCGTTCTGCTTTACATTGAGACTTTTCAATGGCTCAAAATTATACTTAATCTTGTAAGAATAACCATATTTACTAACTTTAGTAAACTAGAACGAGTAGTCTTATCATTCTTTGTGGTGGACCTGAACAGGGCACATCCAAGTGTACTCGATCCCCTAGTCCTTCACTTGACTCACATATACATGTGAACAAGGAATTAATCTTAATTTCCCAAAGATGAAGGTTCTCATTCATCATACAATACAAGTTGCATGATTCCAAGTTTCTGTCCAAATGAAACTTACGTGATGAGAATCTTTCCTTATTTGGTAAATTCAGACACTACCACAAACGAAAGAATCAAATCCATATTGCTAAAATAGAAACATACAAACATCAATTTTCCACAAATTCCATTGTAAGGAGATATATAAGATAATATAAAATTAAAATTTTATATATTTATAAAATGTGGAAAAACTTTTCCTTACAATGCAATTACATATGGAAACTATGTTATTACAAATTTCTAAGCAATCTATCATAACTCCTAAGCAACAGCTCAAAAGACCGATCATTGAACCATGCGATCGAAATCCATCTCTTCGCGACCAGACTCTACATGCCTTTCCTTTAAGCTTCCTTTGATCCTACAATACATCAAAATGTAATCTTATCACATTATGTATTAAGAATCTACAAATAGGAACTTAATAGAGTTGGATTATTGACTTACCTGAAGCAGAGTCAAACTTTTGACTTTACCATCTCTTAGATCCTTTAGGTAGTTACGACAGCTTCACAACCAATGCCCGTTCTCATGGCAGTAGAAACATATGGACTCTTTGGAAATGGTACACGAGACAATCTCAAACTTAGTCTTTCCCTTTCCTTTGGAAAGAGAAATATTTTCTGGACTTCCAATGTTTCCATTGTCAATGTCCATGGAAGTTTTGGGAAGTAGATCTTCCAATCAAATTTGCTATACTAGTGCGCCAAATCATTACCAATTCAACAGCAACAAGAAAATAGGTAAGATCAATAAGGGTCACGTTGCGGTCTGCCATATAGTAGTCTTTAACAAACTGACTATACGATTCGGGAAGTGACTGAAGATCCAAGTCAACAGCCAACTTCCTCGACACAACGACTCCTATCACTCCTAGCCTATCAATGTGTGACTTCATCTCCAAGACATGCGCACACATAAACCATCCATCTTGGTGTTTGTTAGCCAATAGGGCTTGAGTGACCTTGAACTTTTCAAGTCTCTGAACTTGTGGGTTAGGGAAAATAATTGGAGGAGGTGGAGGAAGTGAAGTATGATATTGTGGAATATCATCTTCATGTGAAAAAACCTTTTCCAACAGATTCAGGAAGACCATAGTTGTTTGAACTAGACATCTAAAAAAAGAGAAATTCAAGTTAGTTGATTTAAGTCCTTAATATAACACCCAAAACGAAATATTAAAGCTAGGACCCAACACAATATTTTGTCGTAATCCAATTGTAAAATATTTGAAGGTAGGTAAATGACGATTTACCAATTTCCACCATGAAAAACAAAATATATTATTAAGTTCTAACTGGTTTGAAATTCCTATATTTTTAAGATTCGTTGAACTTTTCAATGGCATGTTTAAATCTCGGTGTGCCCTTCAAGTTTGTGATTGGGATGCCGAGGATCACAAACAAGGTGTGAATAACCATGCAAATTATGTTGGTACACTTAATGCTACATATTACCTCATCAATGTGTCGGTTAACCACACACGCTCCATTGATTTATGATTAACACCAAGTTACTCTTTGCCACACATTGTTGGTCCCAAATTAGTGTCGGTTACAGGCTCCACTAACGACTTAACAAGGTGCAAAGTGTAATTTCATGGATTAGCACCATTTCACATTTTTCCTAAAGTAACTAAGATTGGGAATTTAATAAAAGTTTAGTTACTTTATATTTTTTTTTATCATTATACTTTTAATGAGGGAAAATTAGTGTCCTATCCTACCCGTTCGGCTAACGACCCTCCACCAGTCAAGGAAGCAGTAGATCAGAGTGGACACCCATTAAACTGCCATATTATAGGCAGTAACCTTACACCCCCCCCCCTTATAGACCGGCTTCGTGAATGAGGCCTACTAACGGTAAGACTGACTTGTTCTTATACATACATACATATATATATATATATATATATATATATATATATATATATATACACACATTGATGAGGTAATATATATATATATATATATATATATATATATATATATATTAAACTTATAATATTATAAAGTGTAAGTGTGAAATTTTAACTTTTAAAACTCTAGGGTTTGGAATTAACGTTTCATTTAATGAGACTTTGCAAATTCCAAAACTTGAGGGAAAGTTTTGAAACTTGTCAAAACTCTTCACATTCATAACCTATGAGTTTAATGTGTGTTTTATGAAAAGACTCTTGATAATCCATAACTTGAGGAGTCCTCAAGTTATGAAGTTCATTAAAACATTTAAGAAAAAGACTTTTCATGTTCCATAACTTGAGGACAAGTTATGGAACTCATTAAAGAATATTTAGATCAATTCTAACAAGGAAAAATTATCATATAATATCCTATTGATGTAACCTAACTCATGTAGCAAGGCAATTCATATCAAATAATACAAATAATTAACCTATTATCTTAATATTTTACAATTGTCCTTTCATTTTCATAACATATGAGTTCAATGCCATTTTAATGTATGAGACTTTTCATTTTTCATAACTTGAGGACAAGTTATGGAGGTCATTAAAAATCATTTAGATCATTTTTCTAAAAAAATTATCTCATAATTTATGATCTAACTAAACTCATAATCAAGATAATTTCAAGTCAACAATTTAAAAGCAATTTTGTTAATCTTATAAAACAACAATTATTTTAAAACCTTGACAATTATCTTGTGGTTGGATGAGTATAAGCACTACCATATCGTAAAAAATATTTCCAATGATCCAAAACAGTTTGTGGTAGTGTCCCTAATCTAAACCAGGCCAAGAAACTTGAGATTCTAGATACAGGGCCACCAACTCGTCGAGTACATGAACTGGACTCGCCGACATGGGCTCTTTCTGAGTGGACTCGATGAGTCAGCCAGTGGACTCGGCGAGTCCATCAGTCCGATGCAAAAAATTCGACTTTTTCAGCTTTGAAAAACTAGTAAGCATCAAATATAATAAAAAACAATCTTAGGCTCTGATACCACTGTTAGGTTTTGAGCACTATAACACTCCTATGGTGCACATGCAACCCTAAATGCTTTGGATCTATGTTTTCTCTAATTATACATGCATTTGTTTTTCCAAAGCATTCACCCTAGCTAGCATACAATTGACGCTATATAATATAAAACTTAGTTTGGATACTTACCACTTTAGTAGGGTAGAGTTCTTGACCTTTGAAAGCTTGAGCACCTCAAGTGTAATGCCTCTAATGGTTCACAGAGAAGGTGCAACCGGTTTTGGTTCATGAGGGTTCTATTTATAATGCTAGGGTTACAACTTTGCAAACCCTAATGACCTTTCACATACTTATGCTCCATAGGTTTAACATCCATGGACTATCCATGGATTATTTCATTGGTTTAGCCCATCTACATAAGCATAGATCATTGGCCCACACTATAAGAATCATTGATTTACATAATCAATCCTCATATATTTAATTAGTCTCTTTTGACCACAAAATTAATTCCAAATTAATTCTTGATCAATACTAATTAAATAATATGATATTAATATATTATACTTGTAATATATTAATAAACCATAAATAACCTTATTCTCAAAATCCATCCTATCAAATTACACTGGTGAAGGCAACCCAAAAGGACCATGCTACAATCGGGTCAAGTACATACCAGTTATAGTTATGGGCTTAGACACCAAATCCAACACGATGATGTGTAAAAAGTTGCATATTAGGCTCAAAATTGTCATCGTCGGATTCCTTTACAAAATGGTATGAAGGAGCAAACAATATAAGAATACAAACAAAAGAATTAGTCAAACAAGAAAATAGTTTAAACAACGAAATATGTGCAGCTTTTTCAGAAAAGTGATAAAGACTTGTACTATCAAATCTTTGGAATTGAATGGTCATTAATGCACTTCCATTTTTCGAGATATCTACCACTTGAAATTTTAGTTATAAAAGAGAACAAACAAGATTAACCATATCACACAAAACAACACAATTCATAGTAAACAAAGAGAAGATGCCTTTAATCGTGAGATTCTGCAGATGGATTCCAAGTTTCATGTTCACCAAGAACAAAAGAAGAATATGAACCGGTCTTTGTAACCAATGAGTTAGAGGGATCTAATCTTTGTCAACTTCGAGTTATGAGAGCCACCAAGACAAAACTCAAAGGTTCCATACATTGAAATTCCTGAGGGAAGAGAAGGTGGGATCACTATCTTGTGGATGATGCCTTTGGATCTTTGAGGTGATAAATTTGCAGTGACAGCATCTCTAGAAGTTAGTTGTGCCAGCTCATGAAACTCCACTTTATCTCATTGCAGCCAAAACAGGTTGTACAAGGCAGATGAGATATGTGCACAGAGGAATGCTTAGTGGCATAGTTATCCGCCATTTGGTCTCATCACCATAAAGCAACATGTCGATCAATGTATGCATCAGCATCAGTGAGAGGGAAGTTGTTGCTGAAGAAAAGATACATAGTCAACGTCAACTGGCTCCACAAAAAGGGGAATGTAATCAATGATTGACACGTTGATCTTAAGTAGTTAAGATCAATGTTGAGTTGAAGACAGAAGGTCCTGACACATACAGAGAAAAGAGAGGAACAAACATTAGCAATTTTTAGTAGCAAAATGTGTATTCACAATGTATACTTTATTGGTAAGACAAAAGAAAATTTTAATGCACAAAAAGATATAGTAAAAATAAAAAATAGCAACTTATATTCATAATTTTTAAAATTAGCAAAGCATAAAACAAAAATAATGTATCATCATCTAAACCAATAGATCAAACCATATAAATATCGTTCTCCCTGAGAGCAGAAAGCATGATTTTTTTTTCAGAATCAAACACTTTTCCTTCATGATGGTTGAAAAGAACTTTGTAACCAACATCACAAAGTTGACTGGTGCAAATCAAATTGCCTTTCAGACCTTTTACATAAAAAACGTCCTCCAGTTTCACATCCTACATTCGAAAGTTCCACCGCCTGTAACAGCTCTTCCACTATTGTCACTAAAGGTTACCATTGGACCATCCTTCTCTACAAAATATGTTAAGAGGGACTTGTAATCGGTCAAGTGTCTAGAGCTTCCACCATTTAGGTACCAAGTTTGACCTAGATTTGGAATTGATCCTTTACCAGCGTAAGAACCATTGGTATACATATACCATCAGGGGAATCATTTATAACAGCCATAAGACCCTTGACATTCAGCCCCTCATCTTCAGAAGTCTCCTCTTTTTCTACCCTTTCTTTAAGATCCTCTTGTTTTGTAATGAAGACATTAGGCAGAGAGATGTTTTCCTTCTTCATGTGAGCTACCAACTTTTTGTACAAGTGTAACACCCCGATCCTTAGGTATTAATTAATTAAGAATTTCTGGTTAAGCTCTACTCGACGAGTTGGTCGACCTACTCGTCGAGTAGCAGCGGGGTGAGAACGCGTGGTTAGTGACCTACTTGGCGAGTCCACTATTGGGACTCGACGAGTAGGAGCTGGCAGATGAAACCCTAAATCCCGGGGTTTGCACCCCTATTAAAGGAGCCTCAACCTCCTTCGGGACTCCTTACAGTCTTTGAGAACCCTTGGAAACCCTAATTCGTGTGTGTGTGCCTTGGTGTGGGTTTGAAGCTTGGAAAAGAGGATCTTGAAGGAAGGAAGCTAAGAGAGCAAAGGAAATTGAAGCAAGAAAGGAGTGGGAAGCGGGTTTTGCCTCAGCTAGCATCGTTTGAAGATATCAAAGTACCATTCTTACTTCCTTTTCATCCCTTTTGGTTGATTCTAGGGCTTTTTATGGATTTTCAAGTTGGGATGTTGAGCTATGGGCTAGATCTGAAGTTGTAACTTCAGATCTAGACCCTCCTTGGATGCTAGAGTCATAAATTTGTTGTATTGGTTATGGTTGGAGTCCCTCTTGGACTAGAAGCTCCATTAAGGACTTAAAATAGGCATTTGGAGCCTTTATAACCATGCATGTGCGTAAAGTTTGCAACTTTACGTGGTAAGTATGCTCTACAAGCTTGGATCTGTGATTTGGAGCCACTGCATGGCTCAAAACAAGTCTGTATGGAAAGAGGACTAGATGGACTCGGCGAGTCATATGAAGATAGTCATTGAACTCGGCGAGTTGGATGAACAACTCGGCAAGTCCGATGAAGATCACCATAAAACTCGACGATTTGAAGAACAACTCGGTGAGTCGGATGGCTTTTCCCTTGGATAGGCATGAGTGTGTACCCGTCGAGTTGCAAGGTGGAAACTCGACGGGTGGCCCTTAAGGATTGATCGGGATTCAAAGGGACTCAGCGAGTTGGAATGTGCTCCATGGACTCGGCGAGTTGAGGTCAACATGGAATGTTGACCTTGACTGAGGACTCTGACCTTGATCAGGAATTACTAAGAGGTTATGGGGTGTCTCATAAGAGTAAGAACTTATGAGTATACTGTGACAACCCGAAATTTCCATTTGTACGAACATTATCTATTCAATAGAAGCTAGTCCAGTTTCAGTGGATTTCATACTTTTTCGAATGAGTTTGTGAACATTAGGGTCTACGTTTAAGGAGATATCAGGAGAGTGGATGCTCTTGGGTTTGTGAAATTTGAACATTCCAAGTTTCATAATGTTATAGTCCAATTTCCAGAATAAAAATATTTTCTGTCAAAATATTTCAGGACTATAAATAGATTTCTGAATTTAATTAATTCATTACTCACATTTCCAAATAGAGAAAAGCCATTTTCTCTCTCACGGATCTTCGGGTTTTCGTCCCAGATTGTGAGTCTACTTTCCTAGATGTGTTTTAATACTTGTTATATGCTTAATAACATTATTTACATGTCTAAAATGCAAGATCCGGGAGTTTACCGCCCAAGAACGTTCTTGGGGAGTAAACTCCAAAACAAGGCCTAAAAGCTACCTAGTCTCATTTCCATGTTAGGTATCTAGTTAGGGACTTTATGTATGAGCATTAGAGGCTAGAAATCAATCAAGATCATCTAGTTTTAGGAGTTTACGGCCAAGGATATGCTCTTGGGCCGTAAACATCTTTTTCAAGGGCTAAGAGTGCCCTAAACACCCCTAAGGCTTTAAGACATTTACCCTTTAATACTTATGACTTGAATGGGGAGTAAATTACATCAAAATCATCCCTTAAAGGGAGTTTACGGCCAAGGAACATCTCTTGGGCCGTAAACTCCAAGTAAAGGCACAAAGGTGTGCCTAATGTCCCCTTTAGCCTTAAACAAAAACCTAGAAGCTATCCTTCATGTGCAAGTGACTTAAAAGAATTAAAACCAACACCCCATAGGAGTTTACGGCCGTAAACTCTAAGGGATATGGTCATTAGGCCGTAAACTCCTCTATGGGGCATTCTAGGGCCTTAAACTACTTCAAGGATTATTCCACAAATGCTAGGCTTATTCTAGGATTAGTATAGCACCTTAAAACACCCAAAACCACCAAGTGTGGAGTTCACGACCGTAAACTCAAGGGTTTACGACCATAAATTCCAAGGGTGGGGTTTGTTGGGTGGTGAACTCTTATTCAAGGCCTTTTGGTACATTAAACCCTTTTGCCTTGTCCCGTATCGACTTAGATGCAACCCTTAGGACCTATAACACTTATACAAAGTGTTTACATGTTCCTGAGTGTCCCAACGTATTTTATTAAGTTATTATTTGGCTAATTAGTTATATATATATATATATATATATATATATATATATATATATATATATATATATATATATATGCATATTATATGATAACTAGGCTCGTGCGTGTAAGCAAGTCTCCGTTTGCCACCTAGCACGGTATCCGATACATCAATCCAATCCACTCACCACAAGTGAGTTCATACCCCTTAAATTAACCTTTGAAATGATTTTAAATGTTTTAAATACTTTATGGGGGGAATACAAGTTAAATACATATAGTTATTGCTTCAATCACATGTGACTGCATTAATCACATGTGATTAATAACTAGGAAACCAATGATTTTATCACTGTTCAAACTGTTTATCAAACTATTTTACTTCAAAATGTTTTACAAACTCTTTTACTTATCAAATGCTATTATTTAAACTTTGTTTTACTTCTTATAAATAGCATGCCCATATATGTATAGATGTATAAATAATGTTTAAAGGGCTTAGGAAAGCCATCTGCCCTATTTCCTTTTTCTCGATTTGGATGTGGTCTGGTGGGATTTCAGGTGACCATCCGAAGGTCGTTTCCATATTAATTATATATCAAATATACATATATAGACATAAAAGTACTTCCATATTCATACGTACTAGACACATCATTAGTAAGTTACCATCGGGGTAACACAGGATCATACTATTACAACTGCTAGATCAATGAGTCAGTTCATTCTTGAGTCTATACATTACATTACTATGAGAACATATACAACTATACTAGGAAGAGAACATATACAACTATACTATGAGAACATATACAACTATACTAGGAAGAGAGCATATACAACTATACTATGAGAACATATACAACTATACTAGGAAGAGAACATATACAACTATACTAGGAGGAGAACATATACAACTATACTAGAACGAGAAACATTTCACTACATATACAAGAATACGATAACAATTGTGATCCACTGTATCGGAGCATGCCTTAAATGTCATGGCCCGAGTTGTAGCCAGAATTCTCTTGGAGGGAGAGCGTGAGTTTGCGTATAGATCTATACTGGATTGACTATCCTACACCTTGATGCTAGCTACAGCCGGACCTGCAGGTCTGCGGGTGCCAAACATCATTCCGTTATTACGACCATTCATTATGTCGTTGTTACCAGTCGATAGTATGGTGCAATTATCACATTATACCTTAATATAAATCCGGTTTAAGGTAGTTAGTACAGCAGTAGTTCCCATAATACAAAACTACAGTACTACAATGATTTACCCATTACATATTTTTAGTGATAACCTCACTTAAACAATAATGTACAAACTATATTTTGTTAAATGATAGTTAAACTTGGGAAATTACACACTTTTACAACAAACGAGCATACAAAACAGTTAAGCCTTGGTAGAAGGCTACTTTAATAGAAAATATAGGGTTTTCTGAGAGATTCAAACTTTTACAAACACTCACATACATTTTACAACTTATACTTGCGACAGGTTCAAACGTTTTTAATAACAAACACCGACACTAAAACACTTATGAACTCACCAGCTTAATGCTGATAAACTCTTTCAAAATAACTTGTATTCTCAGGTCATCAGTAGATAGGTACCGATGCCAGCTTTTGAGAAGATGGAGCGCATTCAAGGCTCATCAAAGTATTTTGATTTACATTATATTTTTTGGTGTCTAAAACTGTACAGAACACGCTTGTATTAAAATTATATATTTAATGCAATGGATGATGTTGTTTGCTTATTTACATTTACTGTGTTGTGATACTTTACATGACGTCCTCCGCCCCAGAACGTTTCCGCCGTTCTTGATTTTGGGGTGTGGCATATATTGTGCCATGGTTATAGGTGGTGGTGTCGGTGTCAAGTGATCCGATAATTGGAGTTTGCATTTCGAATCGACATCTGCGAGGTGAGTTATCCTCACTATATCGATAGGGTCTACGGCACCAAGGCCGACCCTTTATGATTTACATCCTGGTTTAGGATGGTTGCTTGTTATTGCCATGCTAGATTTCATCCTGGTTTAGGTGGGTGTTATGTTATTGGTTTGTTAGAATTCATCCTATTTAGGATGTTTGTTATACTAGAGATCAGTTAGATCTGTTGTTATAGTATGCTACGTATGATTCTCATTTGTTAGATCGGAATCAGGAGAGATAGTATGTTATACTTTTATAATCCGTAAGGATTGGTATGTTAGTGAACTGTTAGGTTGATACTCTAGTTACGAGTGAAACTTTATGATTGATGGTCAATGAGATAGATATGTTTACTATGTATATATGCCAGTATATGATAGTATGCGTACATGGTTAGTTACTTGTTGGTTGGGTTGAGGCGGTCCTGCTTTGTGCTGAAGGCCAACACACCCTATGAGCGGCCTGGGGAGACTGTAGGCCCACGCGGCGGACCAATCATAGTTCTTAGGGCTTTGGGCTTCTTTCTTCTCCTTGGGGGTAGCTCACTAAGCCCTCGGGCTTACAGTTTTTAGTTTATTGTTTCAGGTACTTCAGGAGAGCGAGGGAAGGCGAAGGCGTAACCATACTGCTCCTCATCCTCATGATCTATTTTGGGACACTCTAATGATAAACGAATTGGAAATGTTTTGTAAAAACAATTACTATTGACTCTTTTGTTAGTATTAAAAGTTTAAATTTGACGTAAATTTTTGGGTGTTACAACAAGATTTCATAGTTCTTAGGGCTTTGGGCTTCTTTCTTCACCTTGCAATCCCTGGCAGAATGGTCAGAGCTACCACAATTAAAGCAATTACCTGAGTTTATCTTCTTGAAAGTGGATCTCCTTGCTAAATTGCTTCCCTTGAACTGAGCTCTTCTAACCCCGTTTGCTCTGCTTTCTTCGTAACGCTTGATGATAAGTGAAGCGTTGGCAATAAGCTCATCGGTGAGAATCACTCTCTTCAACCTGATCTGATTTATCTGAGTCACTAATGTGCTTTATTGCTTCCTTTCAAGATACCAGGGCAATAGACTTCTCCTTGCTTGATTCTTTCGTTATTTCTTTTCAAAGAGATTTGGTCTCTTCGTAGTTTCCTAAGTTACCAAACAAGGAATTCAGATCCATGTCAGTTGATCTTTTCACCATTCTTTAGGACATCAACATGATGTTCCCAGCTTTTTCCGAGTGATTCTAGAAACTTTAAAATCAATTGAGAGGAATGCTTGACGATTCCCAGCCTGCGCATATCATTAACCAAAGAGTTAAACCTATTAAAGGTTTGGGTTAAAGAATCACCTTGTTAAGCAAAGAAGTGCTCATATTTCCGATTTAGATTATTGATGGTTGTGGTCTAGACTTCCACAGTACCTTCGTAGTTTGCAGTCCTCGTTTCCATCTGAGTCACAATTCTGCACAAGATCGTACACGTGATAGGGAAGAGAGTTTCCTATTGTAGCTTTGGCTTTAACATCAAGATTTATCAGCCTCTTGTCATCATCGTCATAGTTGGTCTCCGATTTTTGCTTCAAGCACTACAAGAAAAATCCTAAATAGCTACGGAAAGTTATTATGCAATCAAAATCCGTTGCTATTTTACTATGAAATATGCTACAGAACAACTTGTCGTAGCTATTTTGCTACATAAATGGTTACGGAATTGCATTATGTAGCTAAATCTTAAATAGCTACGTAAAGTTATTACGGAATCTAAATTCATAGTTATTTTACTACGGAATATGTTACAAAATGGTTTGTTGTAACTAATTTTCTACGAAAATGGCTACGGAATTGCATTCCGTAGCTAAATCTTGAATAGTTGCTACAGAATTAAAATCCGTAGCTAGTTTACTACAAATAATGCTACAAGTTTTTTGGTTGTAGCTAGTTCTCTATGAAACTTGTTACAAAATCCATGTATGTAGCTAGTTGGCTACATAATTGGCTACAAAATAAAAATCCGTAGCTAGTTAGCTATGGAATTAGGATCCGTAGCTATTTTACTAGGAAAATTTGCAACAAAATAAGTTTGCAAAATAGCTACGAAATCAAAATCCGTAGCCAATCTATTTTGGAATTTGTTACAAAAAGATGAATTTGCAAAATAGCTACGAAATCAAAATCTATAGGTATTTCGCTTTGGAAAATTCCGTAGTCAAGTAGTTACGAAATATGTTTCTGTAGCAAAATATAGAAGATTATTTAAAAATATATATTAAAAATGCACAATTATCTTTGAAAACTCAACAACAAAAATAAAATATTATTTTTAATTGTTTTGAAAATTTAGTTATAACATAATTTTTACATTATTAAAAAAAAAAGAATTAAAATGTTTTGTTTTGATTTTTTAGTTAAAAAAGAATTATCAAAGGAATTGTCGCATAAAATTTGTTTCAATAATGTTTCAACTTGTTTCAATAACGTTTCATTAGGGGAAACTTAGTAAATCCATATGTATTAATGTTACAAAGACTCGGTGGCAAAATGGTAATAACATGGTTTGACTTTTTGTTGACTTAGTGAAACTCATCAATCTCAAATACCCTTGCAATTCCATCAAGAGAAACAGAAACTAAATGGTTTCCATGAGCTGATACAACCAATGACTGAATAGCATCAGAGTGTCCTCTTAATGTCTTAACACATTCTCCAGACAAACTATCTCATATCCTCACTCTCCCATCCACACACCTACCCATGACAGACACATCACCCCCTCCTGCTCAACAACAAAACATGAATATGTTTAAAAAAACATGTGAAAATACTTTTTTACCCTTTTAAAGATATGATTAAACGAACCTCGTGTTCACAAGTGCAACGGGGTATAGACTATAAAACTAAAAAGACTTTTTTACCCCTGGAGTGTTGTAGATCCCAGATGATGAGTTTTTTATCCATGCTTCCGGTTGCTGCCCATGGAGAGCTGACACATGAATTGATGTCATGTAGTTAGTGAAAACTGAAAAGACTTTTTTACCCCTAGAATGTATAGACTATAAAAGTTGTCTTTGTTTGAAATTAGATGAGAGCCCGATGCATTCGATTGAATCCGTATGTGAAGTTAGAGAAGTCACAACCTGTGTTCGAAAAATAATAATAATAATAATTAAAATATGTAAACAAAAAAATAAAAAGAAATATGAAAAATTAATGGCTTAAAATAAAAAGAGACATTTGTTAACAATTGGGTGTCAAAATAAACTGAAAATTTTAATATGTTACCATGCTAAATTGCCGTTAAGTGGAAGTGAGGTAATATGCTTATAATCATTTTGATTATGGTAACTACGCTTGCTTTTTGTGTAATACTTCAATAGACTAAATGTAAAAATCGTAATATGGTTTTACTA
This sequence comes from Lactuca sativa, assembly GCF_002870075.4. Lineage (NCBI taxonomy): Eukaryota > Viridiplantae > Streptophyta > Magnoliopsida > Asterales > Asteraceae > Lactuca > Lactuca sativa. Next base: position 269,899,373 of record NC_056626.2, on the reverse strand, counting down.
ATTTGTTTAATACAACATGTAAATGATTTTTCTTTATTATAATTGAATTCAATTTCGAGAATATATCCGAAAAGATGATATACAACCACAGTTTCCATTTAGAACATGTAAATATAATAACTAATTTGTGTATTTTTCATTCTTTTACAAAAAATGGTTTCCATTTTATAACAAAGTGATAACCACAGGGACAATAACTGTAATTTACTCATATTTTCAATCGTCGGTCTCATTCCTCATTCCACAAACGGTTTATCTCGATCGTCTTCATCATCGTTTGATTTGCTTTGTTCGTTCGCCCCTGCTCCGTCAACCGGTCGATTTTCTCGATCGTCTTCATCCCTACCAGGTAACATTCTTCTCTCTTCATTCCTTATTTGTTTATGTTTCTCGATTTTTCTCTTTAACACGTTAAATTCACAAAGAATTGGATGAAGCTACACAGGGATTCAGAGGTCTTACGATTATTTCCCCTCTCCAATCCCTCTGTGACATTTCGTCGAACACCTTCCGACTGTTCATGAACATTATTAACTTCATCATCAATTTGATCATCGCCTGTAGGAGGCAATTCCGGTCCGATAATCTGTCTGCGGTGGGAAGCAGCTTCTTTGAGTTTCTTTCTTTGAAGTCTCTTCCTCTGAGCTCTTGTGAGCTTTTGAGACCCTAATTCATCATCGTCCTCGCTTGACGCTGAGAAGTTTGTTTCCGCTTCTCTCTCCAATTCATCTATATCTATAGCATTTAATTAATAACATAGTAACATACCATTCCTTGGATATGTAGTACAAAGGTCCATCAAGGGATTTTCCAGCAAGAGCTGCTTCTGCATATTCTTTCATTACACTTCTTCCATCTCTATAGCTATCAACACTCACTGTAGCACGTGTTGTTTCCTTAAGACACTCAATGAAGTTTAATAAAAAAATAATAACAAGTACAAAAGTGACAATTTAGTATATCACTATTGTAGAATATTCTCCAATGAGAAGTGTGTTAAAAGCCTAGGATTTTTTCTCCATTGCATACAGAACAAGAATCAAGTATGTTCAAGCAACTGATAAAAAAGCTAAAGTTCCAAAAAAAGTAAACTATATGAAATAAGGGAAAGAGAAAGATACCTAGGAATCTTGAAGCAAGTAGAGTAGACACAGGGTGTTAGTTGACATCCTTGAGCCTCTTAATTAAAGAGTCTAGGGATTTTTTCTTTGGATTTTGCTTGTAGCCTCTTGATCCAAAAGTTCCAAACAGTCGCTCATAAGGATCCTTTAGTTTCTCTGAAATGCTCCCTACTTTCACGGCCAAGCCATGAGGCTTACGGCCCTAAACTCCCAAGGAGTGGCCTTTGGGCCAAAAACTCCAAGGGAGTAAACTCTTGGACCCCCCTTAGTACCCTTTTTGGCCTTGTACAATCCCCGAGAACCACTTTTAATCCATAAGACCTCGAATCAATTTAGAATATGTAAAAGTCTTTAAATAAAAGTATATGTGACATCCCTAAAATCACGGCCAGAAAAGACCGGTTTGTTTATGCTTTGTTTAAAAATCAGAGTTACATTTTAAATGAAAGTGTTGCGGAATTTGTCCCAAAACAAGATATGATAAAGATTTATCAAAAGCATTTCCATAGAAATGTATTTCATTAAAAGACTTGGGATGTCATGTTCGTACAGATCAAAAGCATAAACAGTACAATATAAGCCTTACTACATTATTTCATATCTACAGGCCTATATCCGTAATCCCTCGTCCAAAACATCACATCTATGCTCATGCGCCACTACCTGTAATACATAAAACTGAGTGGGTCAGGCTTGGGAGCCTGGTGAGCACATAGGGTTTTCAACCCACAATAAATAAGTTTATTAATTTCATCAATCAACAATAACCCGATTACCCGTTCCCGTTATCCTCACTTTACGTCCCTAAACACCTATCATAAGGGACCTAGCCTAAGGATCATCATCGGGACGGACACTACTGCTAAGGGGATTCCTCGGCAATAAATGTCCTAAAGGCAACCATGTGGGGGATGGAGTACACCGGTGAACACATCGTTCACAAACACCTACAGGTTGCGAGCCTGCTAGCGTTCCACTGGACTGTCTAGAAGAGTCTGTGGTCGTCATCCATACTCCACTAGATGACAGAAACAACAACATCAACATCGAGGCCTCTCATCATTTTATCACACATCAGCTATTACATCTACCCATGTTTTACCCCAACATTTTCGTAGATATAAAATACATATACAGTTTAAATCATTGAAAACATGTATAACAATGTTCATCCAGCATAGATAGCAAGTATTCAGATAATATGCACACATAGCACGTAATTTATATAAAATACTTCATATCTATGTGTAAGCTGAAAGTAACTATGCACTCACTTGATTAGGTGGTGACTCAGCACTCGGACAGCGCTTCGATACTCTCAAAACGATATTCCTTCGATAAAACCTAGTATTGATACCACTAGGGTTTAGTTTAACGATAACCGCGACAAATTAATTAGTCCGAGTATTATTAAGCGTTAATAATACTCGATATAACTCATAATAATAGCCCAAATAATTATTTGAAGGACCTAATAACATTCCTATAATTATTTGAAAGCTATATTAAAAACTGCGTAAGCGTAGCACACTTACAGCGAATTTTATCGAGAACCGGGACTTGATTGGAGCAACGTTTCGAAACCGAAAAACTCCTTTTTCTCGGGACTCCGGGAGCCTCGGGGCTTCCCTAGGGTGCTAAGGGGCTTAACTAGGGTTTAGAGGTGTTTTGGGGTTGTAGAGAGAGAAAGAAGTTAGAGAGAGAAGTGAAAAAGGTGTGAAAAATGATGGAAAATCGGCCTCCTTTTATAGCCCTGCGAGGCCTCGGTACGCTGGGCGTACCTCGGACCTACGCGGGGCGTAGTCATCGGATAAGAGCGCCACCTCGGACCAGCTGGCTAGCACTCCGGAAGAGATCAGGGCGAGGGTACGCGGGGCGTACTGGCTTCGGACGCGGAGCGTACAGCGAGGGCAGGTGTCATCATCCGAAGCGCGTTCCTTCATCAGCGATGGGCGGCCCAGATGCAGCCACGTCATCAGCCTCGCAACAGACTTCGCATTTTCATACTTCAACTTTAAAAATTCGTAACTTTCGCGTACGACCTCCGTTTTCGACGTTCTTTATATCCACGCGAAGGTGGGAACGTACTCTACAACTTTCGTTTAGACTCTGTCGGCTAATTTTGGCTCGATTTTAAATTTTATATTATTAACGGGCCGGGACACGATTGGTCCGTTAAATCCTCATAACTTCTTCATCCGACATCCGTTTTCGCCCATCTTTTTCTCGTTACGCTACTCTCAACGGGATCTTCGATTCTCGTTCAGGTCGTGTCGGCTAAAAACCGCTCGATCTAATATTCGAATTTCGGGTTGTACACTGCTATTCCGAAACTTTGAAAAATCATAACTTCTTCATACGAAGTCAGATTTGGGCGTTCTTTTTATCGATGTTCTTATTTTAACATATTCTACGACTTTCGTTTAGATCGCTAAGGCTAAATCTCGCTCTATCGTAAATTCACTATTTACGCTTCCCGGTGCCGTGCCGGTTTTACCGTAAAACTTCGACGGGTCATAACTTCTTCGTTATAACTCGGATTTCGGCATTCTTTATATGTACGGAAACCTTGAGACATATTCTACAACTTTATGTAGAGATATCAGGATTATCTTATACTTTAATTTTGACGCTTATTTTTATTATTTAGTAATTATACATTTATAATTAAATTATAAGCACATAAATACACATAATTCACATAATACTCAAATATTTCATCTTTATTACTTCAAAAAGAGTTACAAGAGTTGACCTAGACTATTACATTGACAAAAATGCTTAGCCCTGAAACCCGGGCGTTACAATTCTCTCCCCCTTAGGATGATTCCGTCCCGGAATCATGCATCAGCAAACAGATGTGGATAGCGACTCATCATGTCATCCTCTGTTTCCCAAGTGAGATTCGGCCCATTCGAATGTTTCCATCGGACTAGCACCAAGTTGACCATCTTGCGTCGTAACTTCTTAGTCTTACGGTCAACAATTGCCTCAGGCTCTTCGATCAGCCTTTTATTCTCATCCATCCTTAACTCTGAGATTGGAATTATGTCGGGAACATCTCCCGTGAATTTCCTCAAATAACACACATGGAAAGTGTTATGAATACCATTGAGTTCTTCGGGCAATTCCAGCTTGTAAGCTTGGTTCCCAATCTTCTGAAGAACTTTGAACGGTCCAATAAACCTTGGACTCAACTTTCCTCGTTTCCCAAATCGTATAAGTCCCTTCCATGGTGAGACTTTAAGCAGAACGGAATCCCCAACCTCGAAGGTTATCGGTCGACTTTTCTTGTCAGCATAGCTCTTCTGACGATCCTGAGCTGCTAACATTCTTTCCTTAATCACCTTCAACTTCTCGGCAGTCTCATGGACTATCTCGGGGCCCATAAACTACTTCTCTCCAGCTTCAAGCCAACAAGACGGCGTACGACACTTTTGTCCATACAAGGCTTGGTAAGGTGCCATCTTGATGCTCGAGTGAAAACTATTGTTGTAGGAGAATTCTACCAGAGGTAAGTGCTCGTCCCAATTTCCTTGGAATTCGAGGGTACATGCTCTCAGCATATCTTCCAGTGTCTGAATCGTTCTTTCGCTCTGACCATCAGTTTGCGGATGGTAAGCAGTACTCAAACATAACTTTGTACCTAACTCCTCTTGTAGACTCCTCCAAAACCTTGACGTGAAACGACTATCACGATCTGATACAATCGTAAGAGGGACACCGTGAAGTCTTACAATTTCCTTCACGTAAGCATTTGCGAGCTTATCCATAGACCACTTCTCGTTGGCTGCTATGAAGTGTGCACTCTTGGTGAAACGATCCACGACTACCCAAATCATGTCGTGACCGTTCTTCGTCCTGGGCAGTTTAGTCACAAAATCCATGGTGATGTCTTCCCATTTACCCATGGGTACAGGTAAAGGTTCTAAACTCCCATACGGTTTCTGATGTTGTGCCTTAACCCTCGCACATGTTACGCACTCGGCCACATACTTTGCAACATCGAGCTTCATCGTCGGCCACCAGTAGTAGGGTTTTAGGTCCCTATACATTTTAGTGCTACCGGGATGAATCGAGTACATGGTCTTGTGTGCTTCTTCCATCAGAAGATCTCTTATTCCTCCCGTCTTAGGTACCCAAATTCGATCTTGGAATACCTTCAGTCCTCGACTGTTTGTACCGAACACTAACGTTCTTCCCAAACGTTCTTCCTTTCGGTCATTTTTCTCTAAAGCTTCTTCTTGAGCTTTCCTGGTACTTTCGACAATCGTTGAAACGACTTCAATTCTTAACGCTCTTGGCCTTTTCCTTTCCAGATTGACTTTCCGACTGAGAGCATTAGCAACAATATTTGCTTTACCTGGGTGGTAAAGTATCTCACAGTCGTAGTCCTTGAGAAGTTCTAGCCAGCGTCGTTGCCTCATGTTCAACTCCTTCTGATTAAAGAGATACTGGAGACTCTTATGATCAGTGAAGAGCTTGCACTTCATGCCGTAGAGGTAATGCCTCCATATCTTTAAGGCAAAAACTACCGCTGCCAACTCCAGATCATGAGTGGGGTAGTTCTTTTCGTGTTCTTTCAATTGTCGAGATGCGTATGCTATCACCTTTTCTCTTTGGGTCAAAACACAACCCAACCCGACTCCAGAAGCATCACTATAAACCGCGAAATCTTCGACTCCATCGGGTAGAGAAAGTATCGGTGCTTCACATAACTTCTTCTTTAGCTTCTCGAATGCCTCATCGTGTTTCTCACTCCATGTATACGTAGCTCCTTTATGAGTCAAAGTTGTTAATGGAGCAGCTATCGAAGAAAAGCCTTGGATAAATCGTCGATAATATCCAGCTAATCCTAGAAAGCTTCGAATCTCCGTGGGACTCTTTGGACGTTCCCACTTCATTACAGCCTCGATCTTTGCGGGGTCAACCATTATTCCCTCCTGGTTAACAACATGACCCAAGAATTGGACTTCCCGTATCCAAAAGTCGCATTTGGAGAACTTTGCAAAAAGCTTCTCCTTCTTCAACACTTCTAATACTTCCCGTAGATGCTTGCCATGCTCCTCTTGGCTTTTCGAGTAGATGAGAATGTCGTCGATGAACACTATCACAGATTTATCGAGGAATGGTTTACAAACCCTATTCATCAAATCCATGAATGCTGCGGGAGCATTGGTTAGTCCGAATGACATAACCAAGAACTCGTAGTGTCCATATCTTGTTCTGAATGCAGTCTTTTCAATATCCTGCTCCCTCACCTTCAGCTGATGATATCCTGACCTAAGATCGATCTTTGAGAAGTAGCTCGAACCTTGCAGCTGATCGAATAGGTCATCAATCCTTGGCAATGGATACTTGTTCTTCACCGTTGCCTTATTCAGCTCTCGGTAGTCTATGCACATCCTCATGCTTCCGTCCTTCTTCTTTACGAATAACACCGGAGCTCCCCAGGGTGATGAACTAGGTCGAATAAAACCGTTGTCCAACAGCTCCTGAAGTTGCGTCATGAGCTCCTTCATCTCCGTCGGTGCTAATCGGTAAGGTGCCTTTGCTATTGGTGTTGTTCCTGGTAACAAGTCTATACGAAACTCCACTTGTCTATCAGGTGGTAATCCGGGAAGATCTTCGGGAAAGACTTCCGGATAATCACACACAACCGGTATATTCTGCACCCCTTTCTTCTCCTTCTTGGCACCGATTACGAATGCCAAGTACGATGCGCACCCTTTGGACAAACATTTCCTGGCTTTCATCAGGGAGATGATTCCAGAATTCACTCTGCGTTTGTCCCCGTACACCATAAATGATTCCTTTCCGGGTGGGTTCACCTTTACTATCTTCTTTCGGCATTGATCTCAGCATCGTTAGCGCTAAGCCAATCCATACCCAAAACGATGTTGAAACCGTTTAACTCTATGGGTAATAGCTCTTCGTGGAATTCGTTTCCGTTTAGGTCGATGACGATGTTTCTAATATGATTACTAACAGGTACGAATTTGCCACTGGCAACTTCTACAATCAGGGTATTATCTAGTTTTTCTACAGGCAATGCTAATTTCCCACCAAATTTATGCGACACAAAGGAGTAGTTGGCTCCGGAATCAAATAGTATATTTGCAGGCAAACCATTTACAAGAAAGGTACCTGAAGCGACGTATGCTGCCTCCTTTGCAGCCTCGAGCGTCATCTGGAAGGCTCTTGCCTTCGGCTTCGGTGGTATGTTGGGTCTTCCTGTCTCCTTCTTCTTCGGGCAGTCCTTCAAAATGTGCCCTTCTTCATTGCACCCATAACAGGCTTTCTGGTTAAGGGTGCATTCATTGGCGTAATGCCCAGGCTTTCCGCACTTGTAACAAGTGACCCCTCCGTCACACTTCCCAGAGTGCTTCTTCTTGCACTTGTCACACCACTTCGCTTCTGATCCTCCTCCTCTCGAACCAAACTTCGAGAATCTACCCTTCTTACCGGACCTTGAGGATCCGTCAAATTTCCTTTTCTCGCCAACCTCGACTTTGCTGGCAGCTCTTCCCTTAATCATATCCTCCACAGACTTGGCAGCCCAGATAGCTGCCTCCAAAGTAGGTGCCTGACACACTGGCACCGCGTACTCCCATGGTAATCCTTTTGCGTACTTATCAATTTTCGTCAGCTCGTCCGGAACAAGACGCAAGGCAAATTCCATCTTTTCTGTGAAGTTGTTCGTGTATTCATCGATTGACATGCTCCCCTTCTTTAGGGTTAGAAACTGGTTCTCTAGCTCGAGCAGGTTTTGAGCTGAGCAGTACTTTCGTTTGAATTGTACCAGAAATTCTGCCCATGTCAGTTCCAGGGGTTTGTTGGGGCTTAAAGTCTTCCCCAAAGTATTCCACCAACGTACAGCGCCTCCTCGAAACTGACGCACTGCAAACGTGGTCTGTAGCTTCCCTCTGCAACCGCATGTCATGAAAGCTAACTCCATCTCCGAGATCCAATCCATGACTCCGATTGGATCTTCCTTTCCCGTGAAAGTCGATGGCTTGCAAGTCTGAAAATCCTTGTACTTGCATCCATTTCTCTCGAATCCGTCATCTTGGTTATTTTCTTGAACTATTGGTTGGTTGACTTGACCAACAGTTCCATTGTAGTCTCCTTCCTCAGTCTGCCCTTCGTTCAACTTGGGCTGTTCGATCTGAATAGTGCCTTCCTCTCGATTTTGCTGGAGCAAACGTCTAGTTTCCTCCATTTGATGATCCAACATAGCCTGGATCATCGCTTGCACTCCGGCCATCGTGACTGGCTCCGGTGCAACTTCTTCTACAACAGGTATTTGTTGAACCACTAGGGGCTGGTTCCTATCTCCATTCGCGTTCACGTTTCCACTACGAGTCCTTACCATCTTGATCTATACACCGAATAAGGTGAATTTAGATCTTTATTTAGGATAGACATTTAAATCGTCCTTATCACTCCGAAACGTTTACATGCTAGTTCTAATATCGTAGTCGTACGTTTAGAATCCTAAACACATAAGGTTTCCAGATCCGGTCGGCAACAGACCATAGATCCGAACAATTAACAGCATATCATGCACAAAGCATTTAGCACATAAAAGCATTTTAGGCACAATTCCTAAAATAAGCTAGTGCTCACACCTCACAATCATCGCTTAGCATTCTAAGTTTAAGTCTAGAAATCCTACAAATTCCTAGTTCGCTTAAACTAATGCTCTGATACCAACTGTGACATCCCCAAAATCACGGCCAGAAAAGACCGGTTTGTTTATGCTTTGTTTAAAAATCAGAGTTACATTTTAAATGAAAGTGTTGCGGAATTTGTCCCAAAACAAGATATGATAAAGATTTATCAAAAGCATTTCCATAGAAATGTATTTCATTAAAAGACTTGGGATGTCATGTTCGTACAGATCAAAAGCATAAACAGTACAATATAAGCCTTACTACATTATTTCATATCTACAAGCCTATATCCGTAATCCCTCGTCCAAAACATCACATCTATGCTCATGCGCCACTACCTGTAATACATAAAACTGAGTGGGTCAGGCTTGGGAGCCTGGTGAGCACATAGGGTTTTCAACCCACAATAAATAAGTTTATTAATTTCATCAATCAACAATAACCCGATTACCCGTTCCCGTTATCCTCACTTTACGTCCCTGAACACCTATCATAAGGGACCTAGCCTAAGGATCATCATCGGGACGGACACTACTGCTAAGGGGATTCCTCGGCAATAAATGTCCTAAAGGCAACCGTGTGGGGGATGGAGTACACCGGTGAACACATCGTTCACAAACACCTACAGGTTGCGAGCCTGCTAGCGTTCCACTGGACTGTCTAGAAGAGTCTGTGGTCGTCATCCATACTCCGCTAGATGACAGAAACAACAACATCAACATCGAGGCCTCTCATCATTTTATCACACATCAGCTATTACATCTACCCATGTTTTACCCCAACATTTTCGTAGATATAAAATACATATACAGTTTAAATCATTGAAAACATGTATAACAATGTTCATCCAGCATAGATAGCAAGTATTCAGATAATATGCACACATAGCACGTAATTTATATAAAATACTTCATATCTATGTGTAAGCTGAAAGTAACTATGCACTCACTTGATTAGGTGGTGACTCAGCACTCGGACAGCGCTTCGATACTCTCAAAACGATATTCCTTCGATAAAACCTAGTATTGATACCACTAGGGTTTAGTTTAACGATAACCGCGACAAGTTAATTAGTCCGAGTATTATTAAGCGTTAATATACTCGATATAACTCATAATAATAGTCCAAATAATTATTTTAAGGACCTAATAACATTCCTATAATTATTTGAAAGCTATATTAAAAACTGCGTAAGCGTAGCACACTTACAGCGAATTTTATCGAGAACCGGGACTTGATTGGAGCAACGTTTCGAAACCGAAAAACTCCTTTTTCTCGGGACTCCGGGAGCCTCGGGGCTTCCCTAGGGTGCTAAGGGGCTTAACTAGGGTTTAGAGGTGTTTTGGGGTTGTAGAGAGAGAAAGAAGTTAGAGAGAGAAGTGAAAAAGGTGTGAAAAATGATGGAAAATCGGCCTCCTTTTATAGCCCTGCGAGGCCTCGGTACGTTGGGCGTACCTCGGACCTACGCGGGGCGTAGTCATCGGATAAGAGCGCCACCTCGGACCAGCTGGCTAGCACTCCGGAAGAGATCAGGGCGAGGGTACGCGGGGCGTACTGGCTTCGGACGCGGAGCGTACAGCGAGGGCAGGTGTCATCATCCGAAGCGCGTTCCTTCATCAGCGATGGGCGGCCCAGATGCAGCCACGTCATCAGCCTCGCAACAGACTTCGCATTTTCATACTTCAACTTTAAAAATTCGTAACTTTCGCGTACGACCTCCGTTTTCGACGTTCTTTATATCCACGCGAAGGTGGGAACGTACTCTACAACTTTCGTTTAGACTCCGTCGGCTAATTTTGGCTCGATTTTAAATTTTATATTATTAACGGGCCGGGACACGATTGGTCCGTTAAATCCTCATAACTTCTTCATCCGACATCCGTTTTCGCCCATCTTTTTCTCGTTACGCTACTCTCAACGGGATCTTCGATTCTCGTTCAGGTCGTGTCGGCTAAAAACCGCTCGATCTAATATTCGAATTTCGGGCTGTACACTGCTATTCCGAAACTTCGAAAAATCATAACTTCTTCATACGAAGTCAGATTTGGGCGTTCTTTTTATCGATGTTCTTATTTTAACATATTCTACGACTTTCGTTTAGATCGCTAAGGCTAAATCTCGCTCTATCGTAAATTCACTATTTACGCTTCCCGGTGCCGTGCCGGTTTTACCGTAAAACTTCGACGGGTCATAACTTCTTCGTTATAACTCGGATTTCGGCATTCTTTATATGTATGGAAACCTTGAGACATATTCTACAACTTTATGTAGAGATATCGGGATTATCTTATACTTTAATTTTGACGCTTATTTTTATTATTTAGTAATTATACATTTATAATTAAATTATAAGCACATAAATACACATAATTCACATAATACTCAAATATTTCATCTTTATTACTTCAAAAAGAGTTACAAGAGTTGACCTAGACTATTACATTGACAAAAATGCTTAGCCCTGAAACCCGGGCGTTACAGTATAAGTGGCTAATTTCTTGTAAAACATATATATCACATGTTATTAGGGACTTAAAAGGTGTACAAGTCCTAAATTGACACCAAACGCGCAACCGACACTTTCACCCGATTTACCCGATTTACTCGATTTCAGGTGAGTTCATACCCCTTAATGAACCTTTCTAATGTTTTCATATGTTTTAGGGGGGGATACAAGTCAAATATACATTTTTATGGAAATCAATCACATATGATTTACTATCCGTAGTTCAAATCACATGTGATTTATCACTATGCTTTATAAAAGAACTTTACGCTTTCAAAACTACTTTGGAAAAATAAACTATTTTCTAAATGCTTTCTTTTGTCAAGATTTTTATTAAATTACTTTTCTTATAAAATGTATCTACACTAATATATTTATATAAGTAAGACTTGAAGGGCTTAGGACCGATAGCTCGCCTTATTTCCTGTTCTTGTTTGATGTGGGCTTAGGGTATTTATTATCCGTCCGACTATTGTTGATTTCTTAGTTATATATCATGTATATCGGTGTTAGATACGAGCATTTTCATCTCATTCGTTGCCTATTACTTAATTGCCAAGAACCATACACACTAAGTTAACTATAATAGGTATAGTTAAGGTCACTACTACTTGTTACCGCTACTACTATACATACTATAATTCATACTATTACAAAACGATACAGTAATAATTGAACACACTATGAACTACATAAAAGACTACTACACTATATTACAAGAGAAAACACTAATCCGGAAGATAACACACTAACTCTCCACAAGATACTCTACACGCTACATGTTGTGACCAGAGCTTTCTGGAAGGAAGGCGACGCTACATGTATAGATCTACATGGAGCAGACACTATTAGATCCCGACTGTTAACTTCAGTCCGAGCCGAGAAGGCCAGGGATGGCACTACTTCACTACACTGTGCATGACCGGGAAGGTCATGGGATCCTCTATTACTCACACTATTGGTCACATAAAAAGGAATACACTATATCCACACCAAAATACTAAGACTAAAGTCTCAGTTAATATCCCGAAGTAAAATAAGTATCTATTACTAATGGAAGTTCGCACCACTATCACTGTCAACAGGCATAACTTTTCTTTTACCTACACTACATACTGGAGATTTAGTACCCCACTTTTACAACAAACAGTTTTCAATGATAAAACTTACATGCAACTTAGAGTCTTTTACTTACAATGTATTTTCTGGAAAATATAGGATTTTCTAGAGTTTTCTACTACTTATAAATGTAAATTGCAGTTTTTCACATTATACGTTCTAATACATTTTATACAAAATTCACACTAAATTCTTATGAACTCACCAGCTTTATGCTGATACTCGTTTTCAAAATAACTTGTATCCTCAGGTCAAAGATAGATAGGTACAGGTGCAGCCTTTTGGAGAAGATGGAGTATACAAGATCCATCTCTTATTTTTGTATTACTTTTGGTGTCTATTGAAACTTTACAGAACACACTTGTAATTAAACTCACTATGTAACAAAATGGTTGTATGTTTCTTGTTTTTACTATTATGCAATTGTGATGATACTGTACTTAGGTCCTCCATCCCGAAACGTATTTCGCCGTTATCGGTTTTGGGGTGTGACAGAAGGTGAGTTTACGGTTTCTGAAATGAGTTTACGGTTTTAGCAGGTGGCTGAGTTTACGGCCGTAAACTCAAGAACTGAGTTTACGGTCTTTGAAGCTCGGACCGTAAACTCGGAAAACGAGGTTTTGAATGCAGATTTCGATGTGAGAAGTGATTGCAGACGCTCCAAAGTGCTCCAAAAGGTGTTCTTCGACGTTTCCCGGAGTCTAAAAGCGTTTTTATGAGTTTACGGTTGAAGAACTTAGAGAGAGAAGAGGAGAGAATGTGGCCAGAAAAATGTTCTAAGGAGAGTGGGGGTATCGTATTTATAGGGTGAAAAATGGGGTCCACTCGTCACTGACCGTATACAGGTTTACGGTCGTAAATGAGTTTACGACCATAAACTAGTTTACGGTCGTAATCCCATTTTAGACCAAAAATGTAGTTTTCTCGAGATATTCGGGTTTCTGCGCAGTTTTTGGTTCCGACTCGTTAATAGTTTAATTAAATATAAGATATTTTATTAAACCAAAATTTTGATGGAAAAATTAATGAATTCGAAACTTTATTAACGGAAATCGCGTGACAGAAACGGACAAAGTTTCGGGTTGTCACAGTAGTAGACGCTGATGCTGATCTATCAGTTTGTCGTTTGTTTGACTCATCAGATCATAAGTTGTGACCTTACATATCCATAACAAGGTCCCAAACTTTCAAGATCTAAACTTTATACACTAAAGTGACCAAAAACTCATAACACCCAAGACTAGTTAGATCTATCAAATGTATCATCAAGATTCAAACTTTATACCTCTAGAAGAAAGATAAAGGTGTAACGCCCCATTTCTGGTATGTTGCTTCCGTGGCATTTATTTAGAAGTTTTCGAGAGGGACTCAGGGAGTCTATGGCCCGACTCGTCGAGTAGGGACGAGATTTCGAGCATGTGTTAGTTGGCGACTCGGCGAGTCCATATTCGGGACTCGGCGAGTCTGCCTGCCAGGTAGAAACCCTAAATCCCCGGGTTTGCACCCTATTTAAACCACCTTATGAGCCCCAAACTCGTCCCCTTCACCCTCAGAGCATCATTTAGCAAACCCTAACCATTTCCTTGAGTATTGAGCATTTCTTGTGTGAATCTTGAAGTTTTGAAGAGAGGAAGGAGGCTAGATCCAAAGGAGAAGAAGAAGATCCAAGGTCTTGCACCCATTTCAGAGTTTATTGAGGTATTAACCGAATTCCTTCTGTTTCTATGATTGATTTCTCTTTAACAAGCATATTTAGCCTCTTTTAGCCATTTCTTAGCTTGTTCTTAGTAGAGAGATCACATTAGATTGATGAGCCTTCGGATCTAGCCATGTTTCAGTTCCAAAATCATAGATCTATCACCTTTATAGAGCCATTTTGCATGATAGCCCTAGATCTACTCTTCTAAGTGCCTTTTTAGCCTTTATATCCCTTTTCATGCATATGTAAACGTAAAGTTGGAAACTTTACGTGGTAAATCAGCCTTAGAAACTTAGATCTATAAATTGTATGCGGTGGTTTTGAGCAGAATCAAGTTTTTAGAATCTGCATGCATGTGACTCGGTGAGTCGTTCTTCGGACTCGGCGAGTCAGGTCGCGAGTCCCCGATCTTTACCCTTTGAGTGATTCCGAGTGGAGGCCAATGAGCAGTAGGATAGACTCAGTGAGTCGGAGGTTAGACTCAGTAATGGAGGGACTCGACGAGTTGTTCATACAACTCGGCGAGTCCAAGGCAATCTTCTTAGCTCAAGAACAACTCGTCGAGTTGTTCATACGACTCGGCGAGTCGGATGCAGTTTGCCTGAGTTTTTGAATCGAAGAGGGGACTCGTCGAGTCAATGCCATACTCGACGAGTAGCCACGAGTAGGGTTGAGAAGTGAGACTAGAGACTCGGCGAGTTGGCGGCCCAACTCGGCGAGTCAGGTCAACTGTAGGTTGACTTTGATCGGGAGAGTTGACTTTGACCAAGGGTAAAAGAGTCATTTCATCCAATGCAGTGATTAACATCTGATTGAGTGTGTTTATGGATTTGTAGCCGGGGAGATACCGGAGCAGCAACAGTTAGCTTCCAGAGCCATACACACAGCAGCCAGTTCACGAGGTGAGTTTCCTTCCAGTAGGAACGGGTCTAAGGCCACAATGCCGGCCCGTTCAGTTAGCAGTAGTTTCTGGACTTCGGTCCAAAGAAGTAGTTAGTATGTTTGACGCCTTCGTGGCTCAGATAGGATTTATGTGTTTATGCTAGTTAATATGTTATGCTATGCTGTGTTCAGTTAGTCCGGACTTCGGTCCGATGCAGGGGACGGGGTCCCAGTCAGTTTCGGACTTCGGTCCAATGTAAGGGACGGGGTCCCAGTCAGTTTCGGACTACGGTCCGATGTAGGGGACGGGGTCCCAGTCAGTTTCGGACTTTGGTCCGATGCAGGGGACGGGGTCCCAAATAGTTAGTCCGGACTTTGGTCCGATTCCAGGACGGGGTCCCAGTCAGTGGGCAAGGCCCAGTATGTGCTTTATATGTATTGTATGGTATGTGGTAGTTTGGGGAGCTCACTAAGCTTCGTGCTTACAGTTTCAGTTTTGGTTTCAGGTACTTCCGCAAGCAAAGGGAAGAGCTCGGGATGATGGCATCGCACACACCACAATTTCAGTTTTTGTCCTGGGAGTTGATTCAGCTTCTTGATATGTTTGGATACAGTTGTGATACAGTTTTTCTCACAGTATTTTATTACGGTTTTTGAAACATGCAACGTATGGTTTTATTATGTGATACTCAGTTTCATGGTTTTTGTTATAATATAAATGAAATTTTTGGGTCGTTTCAAGTTAGTATCAGAGCCTTTGTTTGAGGGATTCGGATACACCTCCGGGTGTATCTGAACTCAAACTAAGGGAAAGATAAAAAGATTTTCAAAAAGGAAAAATGTTTTCGAATGAAATCTTGAAAAGCACTTAGAAAGAAAAGAATTTTTAAGCAAGATAAGGGTGTGGTGCATGCGATCAGCCGAGCTCAAGTAAGTACTCCCAAGCTACCCATACAAGTTTTATTATTATGATAAATTGTTTCAGTTTCAGTAGAACAGCATGCTAGTATAGGACTAAGGATCTAGGAGGATGCCTTATGTGCCTGTTATATGTGTTTCAGCTTTATGATAATTGCATGCTAATATTGAGTAGACAGCAGTAGGATAGCCTGTTTAGGTTATGCCTGGTAGCGCGAGCTTAGCATTGTATGCTAGTACAGTTTCTCGTTATGAGAAGTAGATTTGCTTGAGCAGTTTCCGGTGTCCGAATGCTGTTTGCTTCGTGCTTTGTAGAACTCTTGGTGATGAGAGTTAGCCGTTAGGTGAATACGTCACGTCACATGTGATTAGGGTTGAATAATCCCAGAGTGTTGGATTTGGCCCTATTGCGCAGCTCTTGTTTGAGTCTAACCGTTGTAGGGACGAGCCTTTTACTCGAAGGATTATCCGAGCCTCATCACATGTGATGGTATTCAGGTGATGGCTAATTAGCATTACAAGGAGGCCTTCAGCAGTTGAGGACTGGTTTGAGTGGAGTCAGAGATTTCCCTAGGGCAAGCCTAGGATGAGAGTAGCAGAGATCAGTAGTAGTAGAAGTGACTTGGTGGAGTCAAGACAGTTCTTGAGGAAAGTACGGATAGATGTGGAAGGTAGTATGGGCCCGTACTACTGAAAGCAGAGGATCCGTACTCGAATCAAGGAAGGTTGAGACAAGACCAGGAAGCTAGTAGTAGTATCAATGATCCCTTGAGATATTTCAGTTTTCTGATCTTGCTATGATGTGTTTCAGAATGGTGGTTTTGCGTTCAAGGCCAGCAGCCGGCAGTGGAGGTGCCGGGGAGGGATCAGGATCAGGCTCGGGGGATGAGCGCATGGATGAGCAGACCAGAGAGTTTCTTTCTTCAGAGATTACTCGTATCATTTTGGAGCAGATTCCTGTGATCTTCGGTTCGATCAAGGAGGGTATCCTAGAGCTGATGGATGAGAGGTTGGGCACCTTCCGTGCCGAGGTGGCGGCCATGATGGGGTCGCGTACGCTTACGTTCAGGGAGTTCAGGGCATGTGGAGCTCCAGATTATCACGGGGCGTGGGACCCCATAGCAAGTACTAGATGGTTGGCGGATGTGGCCAATGCGTTCCGCACGAGCAGGTGTCCCGAGGGGGACAAAGTTAGATTGGCGTCCTGTCTTCTGAAGGACAGGGCACGGGATTGGTGGGAAGAGGTCGGACATACCATTGGAGATGATGCATCGTTAGATGCCATGACCTGGGCTGATTTCTCTACCAGGTTCAGGGCGGAGTTTGCACCGGTTATTGAGGTGCAGCAGTTAGCCCGAGAGTTTCAGGACCTCACCCAGACTACAGAGACCGTGGCGGAGATCACCGTCAAGTTCAGGGAGAGGGCTCTTCTTGTTCCTCAGTATGCAGCCGATGAGGAGATGAAGAAGGCCCGTTATCATGAGATGTTGCGGAGCGATATCCGCCAGTTTGTGAGCCGGTCCAGCTGTAAAACGCTGGATGACATGATTGCTAGGGCTCAGGAGAGGGAGATTGATCTCGAGATGGAGAAGAAGAGGAAACCGGAGGCGGTTTCGGGTACAGGTAGTTCGGACAAAAACCCAAGGTTTCAGATCACAGATCCAGGATTCAGCCGAGCCACGGTCGATGTGGCAAGTGTGGGTGAATGCACGATGGGGTGTGCAAGGCAGGGAGTTCCGACTGTTTCAAGTGCGGTCGGACTGGGCATTTGAGCAGGGATTGTATGACCCCTGCTACTTCCATTTCAACATCAGATCTGATTTGCTTTCAGTGCAATCAGAGGGGACATAAAAAGTTCCAGTGCCCGAGTTTAGCTGTAGTAGGGAAGGTGGTTGCACCTGCCCCTGCTACTCTGAGGATTACAGATGGCCGGCAGGGCCGAGCCGAGGCGCCAGTGGCGAAGAGTAGGGCTTTTCAGATGACAGCAGAGGAGGCGCGAGCGACTCCTGATGTGGTGATGGGTATGTATCTTCCCTTCATCTCTATATTATTATTGATTGATTATTGTTTATGATTATATGTTTTATAAAGGGTCGTTCTCTGTGAACGACATTTCTGCTACGATATTGTTTGATTCGGGGGCTACCCGATCATTTGTATCGCTAGCGCTTAGCAAGAGGTTTAGTAGAGCTCCAGGGGAGCTGGATTGTCCATTAGAGGTAGAGATAGCAGATGACAGGACCGTGAGGGTTGCCAGAGTGCATAGAGGGTGTTCTCTTTAGTTGTTCGACGAGCAGTTTTCGGTGGACCTGGTTCCTATTCCCCTGCGAGGGAATAAGGTTATAGTAGGCACGGATTGGTTAAGTCCTAATGGGGCGGTGATTGATTGTGAGCTGTAGCTAGTGAGGGTTCGCACTCCCAGTGGGGGAGAGTTAGTGATTCAGGGCGAGAGGCCACAGTGCGGACCAACCTTTTGTTCCGCCGCGAGAGCGAGGCGCTATTTTCAGCAGGGTTGCGCAGGTTATGTAGCTTATGTCTTGGATGCCCGGGAGAAGGGCAAGACGACATTTGATGATGTTCCGGTAGTGCGAGACTTCCCGGATGTATTTCCCGAGGATTTACCGGGAATACCTCCTGAGAGGCAGGTTGAGTTTAGGATTGACCTAATTCCTGGTGCGGCTCCGATAGCCAAGGCACCGTACCGCCTAGCTCCCCCTGAGATGCAGGAGTTGTCTACCCAGCTGCAGGAGCTGCTAGACAAGGGTTTCATTCGGCCGAGCAGTTCGCCTTGGGGAGCGCCGATCTTGTTTGTGAGGAAGAAGGATGGGTCGCACCGTATGTGTATAGATTACCGGGAGTCGAATAAGGTAACGGTGAAGAACCGTTACCCACTTCCGAGGATAGATGATTTGTTTGACCAGCTTCAGGGAGCGTCTTGGTTCTCCAAGATCGATCTACACTCTGGGTATCATCAGATGCGAGTTAGGGATGAGGATGTGCAGAAGACTGCTTTCAGGACCAGGTATGGTCATTATGAGTTTGTGGTGATGCCATTTGGGCTCACCAATGCTCCAGCCGTGTTCATGGATCTCATGAATCGCGTGTGCAGGCCGATGCTGGATCGGTCAGTGATAGTATTCATAGATGATATCTTGGTGTATTCCAAGACGCAGGAGCAGCACGAGGAGCACCTGAGGGAGGTGCTAGAAGTTTTGAGGAGGGAGAGACTTTTCACAAAGTTCTCCAAGTGCGGGTTCTGGTTGCGCGAGGTGCAGTTCCTTGGTCACCTCGTCAATCAGAAGGGTATTTTGGTAGATCCGTCCAAGATAGAGGCCGTGATGCAGTAGGAGGTCCCGAAGTCTCCATCCGAGATTCGGAGCTTCCTAAGGTTGGCAGGGTATTACCGGAGGTTCATTCAGGATTTCTCCAAGATAGCAGTGCCGCTCACCCGACTGACCAAGAAGTCGGTGGTATTTCATTGGGGGCCTGAGCAGCAGGCAGCATTCGAGACCCTCAGACAGAGATTGTGCGAGGCTCCGATCCTTACCTTGCCAGAGGGAGTAGAGGACTTTGTAGTCTACTGTGATGCCTCAATCACAGGTATGGGAGCAGTGTTGATGCAGCGAGGCCATGTGATAGCTTACGCCTTGAGGCAGTTGAAGCCTCACGAGGCTAACTATCCTACCCATGATTTGGAGCTGGGGGCGGTCGTGTTCGCCCTCAAGATTTGGAGACATTATCTTTATGGGGTCCGTTGTACTATCTACATGGATCACAAGAGTTTGAGGTACCTTATGGATCAGCCGAGTCTGAACATGAGGTAGAGGAGGTGGTTGGATGTGCTGAAGGATTATGATTGTGAGATCCTTTACCATCCAGGGAAGGCCAACGTGGTGGCCGACGCCCTAAGCCGCAAGGTGTCGGCAGCCCCTATCAGAGATTTGTGTTTGAGGATGACAGTGATTACTCCGTTGTTGGAACGGATCAGGGAGGCTCAGGTTGAGGGCCTCAAGGAGGATAGGCAAAAGTGTGAGAGGATAGTGGGCCGAGTAGCTTCGTTTGATTATGACAGTCGTGGATTGCTGACGCTTCATGGGAGAGTATGGGTACCGTACTGGGGTGGGGTACGGCAGGTGTTGATGGACGAGGCTCATAAGTCTCGATTTTCTATCCACTTAGGGGCGACGAAGATGTATAGAGATCTTCGACCCAATTATTGGTGGCCCAGCATGAAGCGGGATGTCGCTTGGTATGTTGAGAGATGCCTGACCTGCAGGAAGGTCAAGGCGGAGCACCAGAGGCCTCACGACAAGATGCAGCCGTTAGACATTCCCGTGTGGAAATGGGAGGACATCACCATGGATTTTATCACCAAGCTTCCCAGGACCGCACGTGGGGTAGATTCGATTTGGGTAGTAGTGGATCGGTTGACGAAGAGTGCTCATTTTATCCCGATCCAGGAGAGCATATCAGTAGAAAAGTTAGCCGATATCTATGTGCGTGAGGTAGTGGCACGTCATGGAGTGCCGGTATCGGTGGTGTCAAACCGAGACGTCCGTTTTACATCCAGATTCAGGAAGCGGTTTCACGACGAGATGGGTACTCGTCTCCATTTCAGCACCGCTTTCCACCCTCAGACGGACGGGCATAGCGAGAGGACGATTCAGACTCTCGAGGACATGCTCAGGGTATGTGTTCTAGACTTCGGTGGCAGTTGGGATACGTATCTTCCGTTAGCGGAATTTTCGTATAACAACAGTTATCATGCGAGCATTGATCGACCTCCCTTTGAGATGCTTTATGGGAGGAAATGTAGGACCCCGATTTGTTGGGGCGAGGTCGGTCAGTGGGTCGTTGGGAGCACATAGGTGGTGCTCAAGACGACCGAGTTGATTCAGCAGGTCCGTAGTAGACTGCAGACTGCGCAGAGTCGGCAGAAGAGCTACGCCGACAGGAGGCGTTCAGACTTGGAGTTCCGGGTGGGCGATATGGTCCTTCTGAAGGTCTCACCCTGGAAGGGTGTCATCAGGTTTCGGAAGAGGGGCAAGCTGGGCCCCAGGTTCATTGGTCCTTTTAGGGTTTTGGCCCGAGTGGGTCGGGTTGCTTATCGGTTGGATCTTCCAGTAGAGCTTAGCCAGATCCACAACACTTTCCATGTGTCTCAGTTGAGGAAGTGTTTGGTGGATGAGTCAGCAGTTGTTCCATTGGAAGATATTCAGGTTGATAGCAGCCTGAATTATATTGAGAGGCCGGTCGCGATTCTGGACCGGAAGACAAAGACCTTGAGGAACAAGGCAATTCAGTTAGTGAAGGTGCAGTGGCAGCACCGGAAAGGGTCTGAGTGGACGTGGGAGGCTGAGGAGGAAATGAGAGAGCACTACCCGGAGTTATTTGCAGATTCAGTCGTAGCAGACTTCGAGGACGAAGTCTGAGACAAGTGGGGGAGAATTATAACGCCCCATTTCTGGTATGTTGCTTCCGTGGCATATATTTAGAAGTTTTCGAGAGGGACTCGAGGAGTCTATGGCCCGACTCGTCGAGTAGGGACGAGATTTCGAGCACGTGTTAGTCGGCGACTCGGCGAGTCCATATTCGGGACTCGGCGAGTCTGCCTGCCAGGTAGAAACCCTAAATCCCCGGGTTTGCACCCTATTTAAACCACCTTATGAGCCCCAAACTCGTCCCCTTCACCCTCAGAGCATCATTTAGCAAACCCTAACCATTTCCTTGAGTATTGAGCATTTCTTGTGTGAATCTTGAAGTTTTGAAGAGAGGAAGGAGGCTAGATCCAAAGGAGAAGAAGAAGATCCAAGGTCTTGCACCCATTTCAGAGTTTATTGAGGTATTAACCGAATTCCTTCTGTTTCTATGATTGATTTCTCTTTAACAAGCATATTTAGCCTCTTTTAGCCATTTCTTAGCTTGTTCTTAGTAGAGAGATCACATTAGATTGATGAGCCTTCGGATCTAGCCATGTTTCAGTTCCAAAATCATAGATCTATCACCTTTATAGAGCCATTTTGCATGATAGCCCTAGATCTACTCTTCTAAGTGCCTTTTTAGCCTTTATATCCCTTTTCATGCATATGTAAACGTAAAGTTGGAAACTTTACGTGGTAAATCAGCCTTAGAAACTCAGATCTATAAATTGTATGCGGTGGTTTTGAGCAGAATCGAGTTTTTAGAATCTGCATGCATGTGACTCGGCGAGTCGTTCTTCAGACTCGGCGAGTCAGGTCGCGAGTCCCCGATCTTTACCCTTTGAGTGATTCCGAGTGGAGGCCAATGAGCAGTAGGATAGACTCATTGAGTGTGTTTATGGATTTGTAGCCGGGGAGATACCGGAGCAGCAACAGTTAGCTTCCAGAGCCATACACACAGCAGCCAGTTCACGAGGTGAGTTTCCTTCCAGTAGGAACGGGTCTAAGGCCACAATGTCGGCCCGTTCAGTTAGCAGTAGTTTCTGGACTTCGGTCCAAAGCAGTAGTTAGTATGTTTGACGCCTTCGTGGCTCAGACAGGATTTATGTGTTTATGCTAGTTAATATGTTATGCTATGCTGTGTTCAGTTAGTCCGGACTTCGGTCCGATGCAGGGGACGGGGTCCCAGTCAGTTTCGGACTTCGGTCCAATGTAAGGGACGGGGTCCCAGTCAGTTTCGGACTACGGTCCAATGTAGGGGACGGGGTCCCAGTCAGTTTCGGACTTCGGTCCGATGCAGGGGACGGGGTCCCAGATAGTTAGTCCGGACTTCGGTCCGATGCCGGGACGGGGTCCCAGTCAGTGGGCAAGGCCCAGTATGTGCTTTATATGTATTGTATGGTATGTGGTAGTTTGGGGGAGCTCACTAAGCTTCGTGCTTACAATTTCAGTTTTGGTTTCAGATACTTCCGCAAGCAAAGGGAAGAGCTCGGGATGATGGCATCGCACACACTATAGTTTCAGTTTTTGTCCTGGGAGTTGATTCAGCTTCTTGATATGTTTGGATACAGTTGTGATACAGTTTTTCTCACAGTATTTTATTACGGTTTTTGAAACACGCAACGTATGGTTTTATTATGTGATACTCAGTTTCATGGTTTTTGTTATAATATAAATGAAATTTTTGGGTCGTTTCAAAAGGTGAACAAAGTTTGGATCTACAAGCTCCAATGCAACCAACACTTCTCCAAAGAGCTCATTCTTCCCTAAGATGCACTAAGAGAACTCCAAAGCACTTAATACCAACTTCTTTTGTTTAAAAGGATCAAAATAGGGTTAGGGTTTTCATGGGAGGGTGTTGTAGAGGTGGAGGCTGAGAATGGAATGGGTTTAGGGAAGTTAATGTGCTTAAATAGTGCTCAAACTACAAACATAGGGTTTGGGCACTGATCGGGTATGCTCAATGTACTCCTGGTACGACAACATACTCAGTGATTCCTTAGTACACCTAACGTACTTCCCCATACGCCCAACGTACACGACTTAACCCAAACTATCATAACTTTAAATGGTCATAACTTCTTCGTTTCAACTCCGATTTTGACGATCTTTATATCCAAAAAGAGTTATTGACGAGCCCCACAATATTATATAGATATCTTGGACTAAAAACTTCTCAAACAAAAATCCATATTTCATGCAAGGCCCCGTCCTATGACTTTCCTTTTTCTACTCTTCGGCCCAAAACACAATTTGAAAGTTAGATCTCTCAACCATCATTACCTCCTTCCTGAAGGACTAAAATTTGCCTCCTTAAGGCCCAAAGACTTTATAAAATTGACTTTTGACCCACGAACCTGAATCACAGAATGACCCAGAACATGGTGTTATAGATACTCTGACTTGTACATTGAGTATGCCACTGTCTTTTGTTTGGTAGTCCATGTATTCAAAGTTTCTTTGTTCCTTTTCGTAACTGAGAAACGATTTCTATAGGCCCCTCGATGATTTGGTGCCAACATGAGGTGCTTGACCGAGCCCTAACTAAGTTGATGTGTTCAATTTAGAAGTCAGATGTAACCATGAAAATCTTTATCGGGAAACAAAATTTTGAACACTGAGATTGACCCTTATACATGTCTCATGTTCATATAGATATTTAGAACAAATGAGTAACTAATCACTTATCTAAGGACTAAATTTTTATTTAGATCAGAGTTTGGCAGTTATATTGGATGACTAATCTCTATTAATTGTTAGATAACTATTAAACCTTAGAATTTAATTACTTATCTAAGTGGGAGACTGTAGGAAATAGTGTTTAAGGTCATTAACTATTTGATCATATTTCTAATAATAACTGGGTTCTTTTGAGCTGACCTCATAACACAATTAACAATAAGAAAATGGAGTAAAAAAGTTATTAATTTATTAATTAATTAATAAATTATTTTGGAAATATTTAAAAGGCTTGAATATTAATTAATTCATAGAGATTAACTGGAATATTATAGAAGCCTCCTAAAAGTAGGATATGGGTGATTTCTATATATCCCTGATTGGATAAAGGAGGTTTTGAATAAGGTAACTATTGTCTTTAGGTATTTGAATTGGTTAAGGATTAATAGTTGCCTATAAATAGATTGTTAGGGATCAAATCCTAAAGGCTGATTCTCTCTTTGAAAACCATCCACCCCTTTCTCTCTCTCTCTCTCTCTCTTTCTCTCTCTCTCTCTCTCTCTCTCTCTCTCTCTCTCTCTCCCCTCCCTCTTTCTCATATTGTTGAAAATCATAACCTCTCTCACAAGATTAGTGATTTTGAATTATCCTTCCAAGGGGTTGTTCCTTATTTGCTTATTGGAGTTTTGGGTCTGACTACATTAGAAGGATTCTCCTTTACATCCTTCATCCTTTGTAAGAGCTAGCAGTCACAAGGTCTCAAACAAAAGATCAAGAGGTTAGTGATTTTATCCTTTTCTAGTTCGATTATCAAAGTAGGTTGCTACAAACAGTAAAACTTAGATCCTGGGGTGCATGTACACTTAACGATGATTTTGTTTATTTTGATGTGTTAATCCTTTGTGTATAGATGAATAAAAGCCAACAATCATAAATAATGCAATTTAGTACTTTCTCAATCTATTTAATTTGTTGAACTCAATCTCACAATGAGTTCACAATGCCATTTCATTAAACCCCAATTTTCCCTTATGGCTAACAATCTTTTAGAACCACTTAAGGATTAAGTTGAAGCCTTTAAAGCCAATCTTAAGTCCATAATCATTTTATATAAAGGCGAGTTCTATAAACAAACAAAATAGAAATCCCAATTAAAAAGAATGATCATTTTCAATCCTTTAAATTCATGTGAATCCCCTTAATGGTTTCCTACACAAAGAAATAGGAAGACAAAAGAAGTAAATAGTGTGACGAAAAAAAAGTTGAGGCCTCCAATCTCTTTGGTGTTTTTGTTAATAGTGTGCATAACCAAAATTTTAAAGATACAGAAAAACAAAACTTACTTGTTGATGTTGAATAAGGTCAACATGTGAAAGACAATCTCAAGTACCCAATCCTTTTCTACACACCTAATGCTCCTGCGTGCTTCAAGAAATTGCAGATGTCAAGACAACCTCAAGAGGAAAATCGTCTTCGACATAAAAATAGAGGTGTAGTACTTCTTCAAGACACACCAAAAGATCCACATATGTGATCCCAAACACTTTCTCAATTTCTAATATTATTTTGAAAAACTCGGATGCGATCGTTGTACAATCACATGAAGTAAGTAGAGAGAAATTTTTTTGAAAGCATAAAATTTTCCATTACAAAATCAAATTGGTGTCTCAGTGTAAAGGAATATCAAAGATGTGTGTTCTTCAAAGTTTCTATCAACAACATATTCTTCAAGATAATGGAGGGGTACATATGTTGTTACATATGAAAGCAAGAGCATATAGAATAACGGTGGTGGACAATTATTCATGTTTTTATTTGAAGAGTAGAAAATCAGTTGAAGGCAACGTCAAAAAATTATGTATTGACTTTTGAGATGCAAAGACGTTTCGAATACCACATTATTTTATAAACAGAAAACAACCTCCAAGTTGTAGGATTCTTTGGTCGATACAAAATCGTGTAGTTCAATCGATGCAAAATCACGAAGGAGATGGAGAAAAGATGATTGGAATATGTTAAAAGCAGGTGAGACATCCAGCTAAAACCGAAGAAACTGACCAAACCATTTTACGTGTTCAAAGATGCAAATTAAGGCATTATATAATAATATGATATATTGAAGTAAAAGATTGTTATATTCGATATACATACATGTCTTGGTATTTTTGTGATGCAGTATTTATTGTCAATATTCTGTAATACATTAATTAAATATTATATAATAATATGATATATTGAAGTAAAAGATTGTTACATTCGATATACATATACATGTCTTGGTATTTTTGTGATGCCGTATTTATTGTCAATATTCTGTAATAAATTAATTAAATATTATTAAAATAAGAGATGACACCAAATCTGAAACGTTTATGGCGTATGAAAAATGCAAACAAGAAACGGGAAGGAAGCAGTGGGAGTGGAGAGCGATTTACGGTTAGTTTAAACTTTAAAGCACAATTGATCTGCTTTCTCCCTACAAACACTCCCCTCTCTTGTGTTTCTTGCTCAAATTCGTTTTTCATCCCGCAAAATCATGTATGCTACAAATGGATGTAATCCTAATTTGGATAGATTTATGGATTAGATAGATCGTTTTCAAGTTATATATATTTACAGATCGCCAATTTTGGAATCCCCTTTTTGTTCAATAAATGCAAGCAGTTTCGATTTATTGAATCGCAAAATTGCATGCCCATTTGAATAAATTCGATTAGAAAGGTTGTAGTTTTTGGATTATGATGTCTGGGATGTGGAGATGGAGGAAGATTCGAGATATTATAGCTGCAACAGAAGCAGGAATGAGAATTTCCACCCCGTATGCATCGAGGCGTGGTTTCGTTAATTGGCTGCTACATGCCGGCGCCGGCGGTCCGTACATTCGTCCGAGGTCGTTGACTGGTCTACAAACAAGGTATAAATGGGATCATGGCGGTGGTGGTTCTGATGACAACGGCAGTAGAACCACGACGATGACGCGGAGGATTAAAGCCGAAGCTAACTGCCCTCGTTGTTCTAAGCAAATGAATCTGGTTTTTTCCAATAACACCCACCTAATTCCGCCGTCTTCATCCGCCGGAAATGAATCAGAATCACCGCCTGATCCTGGTTCCGATTCCAATCGCAAAGGCGCTTACCAGGCTGTCAACCTTTGTCCCAACTGTAAAACCGCCTACTATTTCCGGCCGTACAAGATGGCTCCTTTACAAGGCCGTTTTGTCGAAATTGGTAGGGTTAAAAACAGTAATGGGAATGGAAGGGATAAGAGACAGGCTAATGATGATGATGAATATGCTAACAAACTTAGGGCTTCGTTTTGGGAGACATTGAAGGCTTATGGTGGTGAACCACCGGAGAATTGGACCAATCCTCCTCCCCCTCCTCCTCTCTCTGGCAATGGACTTGCGGTGCATACTCCCCCTGGACCTCCGTTTCCACCGGGGTTGAATGTAATACGTGCAAGGGGTCCTGGCGGTGGTGGTGGTGGTGGTGGAGAGAAGTATGGGTCAGGTGGCTCAAATTTGGGGAAGAATTTGCCTACTCCTAAGGAGATTTGTGAGGGACTGGATAAGTTTGTCATTGGTCAAAAGCGTGCCAAAAAGGTTTCAACTTTTTCCCCTTTCTGATATGCTTTCAAGCATGCTTAGAATCTGTAACCCTACAGACAATTGTGACTTTATATAAAGTTAGTTGCTTTGTATATTTGATTATGGTGTTACTTACATGATCTTTTCCCTTGAACTGGTTTCCCATTTTATTTGCAGGTCCTTTCAGTAGCTGTTTATAACCATTACAAAAGGATATATCATGCCTCCTTACAGAAAGGGTTAGTCAGTTGTTAAACAAATGAATTCTTTTCATCTTAATTATCATTCACAGGCTGATTGCTGAACTGAAGTTGTTTATTGCAACTAGGTCAGGAGCAGATCCAGGAAGATCTAAGACTGAAGATGATGATGACAATGTAGATTTAGAAAAAAGCAATGTACTTCTAATGGGCCCAACTGGCTCAGGTATGTATGTATGTATGTATAATGTATAATCATTAGGATGTTTTCTTTTTCTAACATTTCTTGTCTCTTCCACTATAAATCCTATTGTTTATTTATTGTTTATGCTTCTATGATTTTTGTGCAATAGGGAAGACATTACTTGCAAAGACTCTAGCTCGTTTTGTTAATGTTCCATTTGTCATTGCTGATGCAACCACCTTGACACAGGTCAGTCAGTTGCTGATATATTTATTTATTTATATTGCTTTTATGGAAATGGACTGAAAAGTGAAACCCAATGTGTAGATTTCTGTTTCCATTATTATATATGGAGTTAAGTGTATATTTATGCTTTTCCCCAAATTATGCAACAAAGTGGGTTTTATACCAAATATGCAACACCATTTCATTTTAGGAACAAATGATATGCAATAAATGGTAACCTGTTTAACCTTTCCAAGTGTTGTTCAATAATACGTGTCGATTGCATAAATTGGTTAAAAAACTGAAGCATTGTGACACAAATTTATGACAAAGTGTAACAATGTTACTTAAATTGGTAAAAAGGCGAAACATTGGTACAAAGGTCAAGCACTAGTGCATAAATTGGTAAAAAAAGTGAAACATTGTTGCATAAGTTGGTAAAAAGAGTGAGACAAATAAACATTTATGGAATGAATTGTGGTTGCATATTTTGGTACTGGTTATAGTGTTGCATATTTCGGTCCATGAAGAAACTTGATTGCGTATTTCCTCTACAAAAACCACTTGTTGCATAAATTAGGAAAAAATGTGTTTGTATAAACGTGCTTTTAACCCTTATATGTAATTTACATTGTTCGATTGAAAGTGGTTTATGTGTTTTTTACATTATGGCTTATGCAGGCTGGTTATGTTGGTGATGATGTGGAATCTATATTGCACAAACTACTTACGGTACTGCAGTTTATATATATATATATATATATATATATATATATATATATATATATATATATATATATATTGATTATTATTATTATTATTTTTATCTCATTGACCAAGAAGTTGAGACTCATGAGTTTAACAACCTGATTAAATTTCTCTTTCTGTGTCTTAACTTTTATCATTTCCATTATGTTTTTTTCCCTTTTTGGCCCAAACTTGTTTCATTCTTCTATAGTGTTTGTCAATGTAAATGCTATGAATCAGGTTATTATAGAAAAGGGTATTGTGGGCAAACTAAACAAATAATGAGAATCTTTTAGTTTTAGTGCAGGGGCATTTATTTTAATGTAGTGGTTATGCAGAATACTTATTTATATAGGAGTAGAGAGAATGAGTGGAAGGCATCTTTTGTGTGAAAAACTGGAAGTTATTCCTTTGGGAGAGGCTAGGCTCTCGATTCTCTAGCAAGCATTAGGGTTCTTGTTCATTTTGAGTGATTAGATTAATCAAATATAGTGAAGCTTTTGTTCTTATTTTCTGATTTATATTGTTAGTCAGTTGATAGCAGATGAGAGATGAAAAGTTAAATAATATTTTTGTGATTTTCGATCCATAGAGTTGAGTTTGATGTATAATGTTTCCATTTGGTTTCAAGGTTGCTGAATTCAATGTTGAAGCTGCACAACAAGGGATGGTTTACATTGATGAAGTTGATAAGATAACGAAAAAGGTTTTAGCCAATTACTTTTTTGTGATCCTGAGTTTTGCATGCTTTGCTTTGAGATCTGAAAGAGTTTTGATTTTGCTATAAATATAATTTGACAGGCTGAGAGCTTAAACATTAGCAGAGATGTCTCTGGTGAGGGAGTCCAACAAGCTCTACTTAAGATGCTGGAAGGAACTGTAAGCCATTATTAATTATCTTTGTGATCAATTGGCAAAATCAATCAATTGTTGATTTACCGAATTCAAGAGATGATAATAATAATAATAATAATATGACTTCATCAAACACATGACTACTTGTAATTCTCAAGGCATTTACTCTAAGTAACCAGCTTCATTTTGTTTTGGTTGTATGATAAATTTGTAAAAAAGTTACATATCACTGCATGTGACATCTCACATGTTGATTCTTCTTGAATGATTAGGATGAATATTTGTGATTATATTCCATTTGAAATGGTTAACATCTGGCTGTGGTCTTTCTGCAGATAGTGAACGTGCCTGAAAAGGGGGCGAGGAAGCATCCTAGAGGTGATAACATTCAGGTACAGTTGCATTGATTTCCTATTATAGCCCTCCATGTGCATGCAACCTACTCTTTTACTTATGGCATTTCTAATCATAAAAACTAATCATGCATAGCCTGTTTAATCTCTTGTGCTTAAGCTTGTTAATAACTTGATAATATAACATTATCTAATGAGTAAAAGTTACTTGCAGATAGATACAAAGGACATCCTTTTCATTTGTGGTGGCGCATTTGTTGATTTGGAGAAAACCATATCCGAGAGGTGAATCCAAATCCGTACGTTTTTGTTTTTTCTGGGCTAAGTGCAAGAAATAGCAACATATCCTATATTCATTTCTTTCTGTGCAACTTTTTTTTCTTATTAATCTACTACTCTATTTTCAATCAATACCCACTTTAAAACAAACATTCACTCAATTACAACAGTAAAAATTGCTTTCTATCCGGATGAGATTTGATATAATTCACAAATTTTCCAAAATATAATGTTCAAGGTAGGAATGTAGGATGTTATCTGGAAATGCTTTCACTATATAACAACTATAAGTTGAAGGGTTTAAATGTAAAATCATTTTTTTTTTATTTTTTTATTTTTAAATTTCAGACGGCAGGACTCTTCAATAGGTTTTGGAGCGCCTGTTCGTGCTAACATGAGAAACAGTGCACTCACAAATGCTGCAGTCACATCATCTTTACTTGAATCTGTAAGCAGCAAATGTCTTTATTTATTTATTTTTTTCTTTCTAATAATGAGGAATTATATATTATTGGTTTTATCCTTTTTGTTTTCAGGTTGAAAGTAGTGATCTTATAGCCTATGGACTCATACCCGAGTTCATAGGACGATTTCCAATTTTAGTAAGTTTGTCAGCTCTAACCGAAGATCAACTTGTTCAGGTATGCTTTATCACTCAAAACTTCTCTGTTTGATTTTGTTTTAGGATTTTATTCTTTTCACAACCCAAAGACGTAATTATTATTGTTTTGATGATTTACTTGTATGACAGGTCCTTATGGAACCTAAGAATGCTCTCGGGAAGCAATATAAGAAATTGTTTCAGATGAACGATGTAAGCACTTCATTCAGTTGAAAAAGAAAGTCTTTTTTTTTTTTCTCATAGACTCATACAACATTTAATGGGAAAAGAAAAGGAACAGGCCCTAAGATCTGTCCCTATAAAGTCTATTAAGTTAAAAAAAGAAAAGAAAATACATTTCAGCTTAGTTTAGTTTGAGTTGTTTGTTTGTTGGTAATTAATTATGTTTGGTGAACTGTAGGTGAAACTACATTTCACAGAAAAGGCACAAAGATTAATTGCTCAAAAGGCAATGGCCAAGAACACAGGTGCCAGAGGGTTAAGAGCCATACTCGAAACTCTTCTAACCGACTCTATGTACGAGGTATGCAGGGCTTTTTCGTCATTTACTCACCATAAATGTCAATAAAAATATTCCTTATTTTTTTTCTTCTTAAAAAAAAACAAAATCAGATTCCCGACGCCAAAACAGGAAAGGATCGAGTGGATGCGGTTGTGATTGATGAGGAATCAGTTGGGTCAGTAGATTCTTGTTTATCAGGATGTGGGGGAAAAATACTCCGTGGTGATGGCGCGTTAGAAAATTATCTTGCAAAAACAAGATCTAAAGAACAAATGGTATGGAATTTCACACATCTTTTTAGTTTCAATGGAGTCTTATCTGAAATGAACTTTTGTGGTGAATGCAGCAGGAAGCTGATGGGCAATTGGTGGAAGGAGAAGAAGAAACCTCATCAAAAGCCATGAGCATGTAACAGTTTAACAAGAATTGGACCTTTTTCTCATTTGTTGGGTTTCATTTGTAAAAACCCGAACAAGAACCGGTGTGGTGTAATTATACCTCCGTCTCCATGTACAACAGAATAATAACATCCGATTCGCTTTGGTTTTAAGTCGATAGAGATAAAAAGAAATGAGGTGGTAAAAAAAAGAGAAATACAAAGGAAAAAACATATGTAAAATTCTTGTTTTATTGTACATTGTACACATAAGCTTTGGAAATGATGAGGTGTTGGTCCATTTTTAGTGTTTTTACATATTGCCAATTTATTTATACCTTATTTCTCATATTCTAGTCTATAGTTGTTTGTAGAGACCGAGATTGGGACCTGTAATTGTCATTTTTTGTCCGATCTTTTACAAGGTCCTCTGAAACTACACTAAAAAACTGGTCCAGTCTTACTCCATTCCAGTCTAGTTGTGACAAGCACCTAACTTTGTTTTTTTTTTTTTTGGCAAGTTTTAAGTTGGATTTGTTCTTGCAAATTTGTTTTAGTTGTAGTAAAAACTAAAAAGTCTGTTGTTGAACAAATATAGTCTTGCATTACACACTAATAACATCAATATCAATCATGATTACATCCATTCCACACTCACAAAAAGCCCATCCGTTTTGGATGGGATATGGGCCGAAAATGATAATAATATAAGCTTGTTCTGTTGTGATTGCAGAACAAGATATTGTTATTTACCTTTTGAATTGTCAAAACAAAACAAAACAAAAACAAGGTCCAAACACATGGCCTTTTGAAATCAATAACCTAAACCAAGAAAAAGCAATCTAAAAAACTAAGAGACCATTGAAAACAATGTTGCAAAAAACAAAACAATCACACGTAGGGTTTTTTTTATTCTCTACTTGGAAGCGGACATGAGAGATTGGGCATCGGATACGGAAGGTAGTGCAGGGATGGCTCCTTTCTTTGTTGTGCATATCGCCCCACAAGCATTCGAAAATGCTAGTGCCTGCTTCAGCTTCGCTTCATCCTACATTTATGATTTATTCAAAAAAATAAAACAACCAGTGTTTGGAATATATATTTTAGGCTACTACGTGTTTCCTTTACAGAATATTTTTGGAAAGAGAAAGACTGATATAATTTGAACCATGTTGCATACCAATTCCATCAAAACCTGTAAAAACGAAATGGATTTCTTCTTACCGTGAAAATGGAAGTGTCTTTGGCCATGGAAACAAGCAACGAGCCTACGAAAGAGTCTCCTGCTCCTGTTGTGTCGACTGTTTTCACCGAGTATCCCGGCACTTTTCCCTTGAAGCTCTACAAAATAAAATAACATTTGTGAATTGTGAGTAAATTAATGTCACATATATTAAAAGCAAAATGAAAAAAAATCGGTATCACATACCTTGGTGTAATATCGACAACCCTTTTCGCCATCCGTAACAACCATAAGCTTAAGACCATCATGCCATAAACTCTTCACGGCTTCCTCATCATTAGATTTCTTTTGTGTCAAGAATTCCACCTCGTCATCACTCACCTACACATAAATAAAAAGGGCAATTTTTGTCTTTTCACACCCAAAAACCACAACAAATAAAATTCATATTGTAAATTTGTCATTCCCAAAGGAATTGAAATAATTATCATAGTGTCAATAATAAACTACCTTGATGAAATCAGCTTCGTTCCAGATGCTTTTGATGCCTTGCCTAGCGGCCTCAGCAGAAGGCCACAAGGGAAGGCGGACATTGGGGTCATATGAAAGCAAGACCCCAGCCTGCTTGGCGGCCTTCATGGCTGCCATGTGGGCAGATCTGCATGGCTCAGTGATGAGACTGATGGAGCCATAATGAAAGATCTTGGCTTGCTTGATTATGTCCATTTTAAGCTCCGATTCTTTTAGGAGCATGTCGGCACTAGGATTCCTATAGAACATGAATTCCCTCTCACCATCTTTCTTAAGTGTCACGAATGCTAAAGCTGTCCTTGCATGCTCGTCAAACAACACACCATCAGCATTCACTCCGTTTTTCTTTATAATGTCAGCCAACATGAATCCAAATTCATCTTTCCCAACCTGCACTTTACATCAATCAAATGCATCTATTCATATTATTTCATATTAAAGTTTCTACATACCCATATTGATTAAAAAATCAGATTGTTACGCCACAAAACCATCAATCCATTAATGTCCAATTTGCAAAATTTAATCCGTAAAACCATTGATCCATAAATGTCAGTTAATTTATAAATCATCCAAGAACAGCATTAAACTCATATAGATTAACGATGGATAACAACTTTTACAGAAATAAAAATACTAAAACAATAATCACTACGTAAAATCATTGATCCTTAGATGTGCATTACATTATAAGTCATCCAAGAACAACTTTGATTCATAAAGACGTTAGTGTAGTAGTAGATCTGTCGCTTTATTATTATTACTATTATTATTATTATAAATGAAATATATAAATTAATCATAATGCATTTTGGGGGATCCTGCCCATTATATGCAATTATTACATGCAAAACAATTTGGTATAATAAAATAGGAACATTGATCACTCCCTAAAACCATTGATCAATAAATGTCCACTAAATCATTCAAGAACAACATTGATCGATGGAATCCACATCGATTAAAATAATATATGAAAATTATTATGATAAGTACCTTGCCGATAAAAGCCGCGGAGCCACCTAGCTTTGCAATGGAACAAGCGACGTTAGCGGGAGCACCACCTGGGGCCTTAAGGAATCCCTGAGACTCAGCCAAAGAGACTCCAGCGACGTCGGGTACGAAATCGATCAACATCTCTCCAAAACACACAATAGTAGAAGAAGCTGCCATTTTCTCTCTCGAAATGTTCTCACTCGATGAAAGATGATCAATGTGTGTGTGTGACTGTGTGTGTTTATAGATATATATAACGAAAGATGTTGAGGAAGTGAGAGAAATTAGAATATAAATGTGGGT
This sequence comes from Lactuca sativa, assembly GCF_002870075.4. Classification (NCBI taxonomy): domain Eukaryota; kingdom Viridiplantae; phylum Streptophyta; class Magnoliopsida; order Asterales; family Asteraceae; genus Lactuca; species Lactuca sativa. The sequence continues at coordinate 269,864,410 of NC_056626.2, read as the reverse complement.
GAGATGGAGAAATCATGTTTGTTGATGGATTTTCGGAATAATTATTGAAACGTAATTTTGACTCTTTATTTCTGCTTTATTTTAATTATTTTGTTTATTTCAAATTTAAATTAAGATGGCCTTCTTATCTTTCCTTAGTTTGTTGAGAGAATACTCCAAAAAGGTCCATGTAATTTGTGATTTTCTATTATTTCAAGTCCATTTTTTTTTCAATTGGCCCAAGTTGGATCAATTTGTATCGCTTTGGTCCCTCAAAGTATTTTAGACGTTTAAAAATGCCCATTAAGTGTACAACATCCTTCTAAAGGGGAAATTTTTAGAGATAATGACTTGAAAGAGTAACCAATTATACTCTTTATATATATTTGGTCACTTAATTTTTTTTTGATGCACAGTAAACCCTTAAACTTGTTTATTTGTTTAAAACATACCATTACTATCTGTAATAGCATGTAAAACCTGGTTTGGGGGTTTTAGTTCCACCTTTGGCGACTTTCAGCGGACGCAAAACTTCGGCGACATCTTTGGTCATCTTCTTCGGCAGATCCAAGCTCTGGAAAATTAATAGAAACCTTTTTCCCATTTCTCATTTTGTTTCATGTCTCTACCACCAGAAACAGTAATAGAGCCCTAGCCTCATGTTCCTTTGAAACTTCAATTGAACCAAAGTAAAACACACACTTGATATCAGATGCAACGATCTATATAGAAATCATTGGTGAGAGACAACAATGCTAGGTGGTACTTATTCACGCTAAAAATCGGCTCCCTACCAGCGGAAACAATAACCTTTCACCCCTGCCTCCCCTCTCCGCTCCCCTCCTCACCTTCACCACTGCTCCTCTAAACCCTCCGACCGATCACTACAAGAAAAAGACCCTTTTACGACGCGCAAAACACGATACTCGTTGATTTATGTTATGTAAAAGAGAGTGACATTAAAAAAGTGTCATCTCTTCAAAAAATTTAAGGATATAGGTCGCGCATTATTGCGTGCCCTTAAATTAGTGTCTAATGTAAAAAACTTAAAAACACAGAGGGCGTTTTATGTAAAATGTGCGTCTTCTCAATAAATGTCGCATTATAATTTTAATGAAAGGCGCGCGTCTCTTGTCACAATAATCGAGGCTACAAATAAAATATCCTAACACTCACTGTTGATCAGTCACTTCACTCTCTACAATCGATCGACTCTGAGACCTCGACTCGCCTCCCCTTGCAGACAATGTCTCCTCCTCCGACGTTAGGTTACTTCTCCTCCGGTTGATTTCGCCTCGCCGATGACCTTGGGCTCAACTGACATCATTGGAGACTACTCAAATTACGTGCCCTAGGTCCGATTAAGGTGTTCCTGTTGAAACGATTTAGGCAAAGTGAACTTCCCGGTTGGCCAGAGAAGCAAGTAACAGAAGAGAAAGATCAGAAGAAAGTCGACACAAGGGGAAGAAGCGCCTGGTAGCCATGAATCTGATGCTAATTTGAACACATTCAAGGTTTTCTCACCTACCGAAGCTTCTCAAGTTGAACACAAGGTAAAATCTCAAGCTTCTCAAGTTGTATGTAATGTTTTTATCCCCTTTTTTCATCTTGCGAACATTTGGTCTGCCTTTTATCCCAAACTTTCACCTTGTCCTCAAGGTGAAGAAAGAATTGGCTAACCGTTTAAGTATAATGTCAGTGACCTGAGAAAAGAGACGAAAAATCCCTCAAACTTCATCTTTATCAAACTCCCCTGTGAGATGTTTCTCTTTAGGTTCTTCAAACTTTGGCTCTTCTTTGGTGCTTAAAACAAGAGTCTTCCCCTCAAGTTCTTTCAACTGTCCAGCATCATCTCTAAGTAATCCAAAAAGATTAGTCTTGTTTACTTGGCCAGATTTATCCGTTTCGTTCATGTCAAGCTCTACATCCATAGCCTCAAGTTGCTCAGTTCTTTCAACTGGTTTCACCTTCTGTTTGTTGACCTTCTTTTCTCTACTTCCAGTTTCATCAAACCCTGTGAGAAATAAAATTATTTCTTACAAACATTAGCAAAATATTGTGTATAATAAAAAAAACCACAACTAATTAACAATCAAATTTAGTTTTGCTACAAGGTTTGTCTCTGGCACCGATGACATTAATAAAAAGGTTTTAAAGTAAAATGACTCTTTTGCCTTAATCTTGACCTAACTAAATTCAATCAACACCTAAAAATTAAAACTAAATCAAGATAAAAAAAAACTAACCTAATACCCTTTAGTTTTCTGTTTTTTTCTTAAGTTTGTTGGTACCCTGGATCTTAATTTTGTTTTAGTTTACTCAGTGCCACAATTTGGATCGATACCTCATACAGTGATTCAATCTGGTGAAGATTCAGAATCCTATGAGAAAGTTCTTCAATAGAGCTTCATGAAGCATCACTGTCTATCCTAACAACCATTATGTTTCTTTTTTTTTTGTACTTCAGATTTAAACTTCCCAAGATGAGCTTCATGAAGCATCACTGTCTAAGTTACAAATTCTATATATTTATAATGTAGTTTTATGCTCCCAAAATTGGTCATTTGACCATTTTGGTTAATTTTGACATTTTTGCCTTTTTCTTTTTTTTTTATCAAATCTATTAATTTGACCATTTGGGTCTCCTTTTCAATTTATGAACTTCTTCACAAACTTCTTATATGTAAATAAATGTGGTTGAATTCTCTCAAACTAGAATTTCTAGTCATTTGAGCATTTTGGTCAATTTTGACAGTTTTGGTCTTTTTGACCAAATCTGTCATTTTGACCTTTTGGCTTCCTTTTTAATTCATAAAGTTGAACATACTCTACACTTTTCAATCCGTATCCTCTCAAGCTTAGAAAATAATCACTAAATAGAAATGGTTCTTGTCTAAAAGTTATGCAATAGTCTACTGAACTTTGTAGTGCAGTGACAAACAGCCAATGCAAACCCTTGTCCACCAATGATCATTTGAATCTTCATCATATTTGAAATTCCTCAATCTTTTTCTTGTAGGTTGCTCAGAATTTATAAAAATATCTTCTTCTTCTTCACCATGATCACTCATGCTTCCAGATGTACTAATCTCTTTTTCTTCTTCTTCGAAGAAAAACAAACCATCATTTTTCTTTGAATCCAAAGTGGGCCTCCCTTCTGTAGGTGATGCCATGGATGATGGGACAATAGAGTCCCAAACACCATACTTTCCTATAACATCAATAACAACTAATGCATTCCCATGTGGCTTCCATGTCATAGAAGATATCACTTCCTCAAAATTATGTCTTTCAATGTCTTGTGTCTTAGTTACATCCCATATCAAAACATGTTTATCAAATCCAGATGTAGCAATGTACTTTCCATTAAGTGAAAAGGTTAAAAAACACACAGGTTGTGTGTGTTCACCTCTTAATTTGAAAAAATTTTCAGCTGTGTCTTTATCATACATAGCAACATCATTTTTTAAACCAGAAACAGCTAGCATTTCGCCATCTGGACTCCAGGAGAGTGCGGATAATGCTGTGAAATCTGGAGGGGTATTATGGGAAATGTTTTTTAGGGTGTGGAGTGTTGTACCGGATTGGAGCTCCCAGATTATAACAGTTCCAAATGAATCGACAAATGCTAAGTATTCCCTTTTGGGATGAAAAGATATGGATGTGATGGATCCTCTGTGTCCTTTTAAAACCCTGGCAACTGATCCATCTATGGTGTTGATAAGTATAATGTCATCATCATCTCCACCAGCTGCTAACATGGTACATAAGAATCCAAAAGCTTGACAGTGCTGTAATAAAATGTAAAACTAGTAAAAATTCTACACCAATCAACTGAAATATTATATCAAACATTTTTGAAGGCATGGAATAATTATAGAATAACACATCATATAAAACCTTCCTATTGACATAAATTGGTAATATAAACCAAGTCAAGATACACAATCAAGTTTACATGTACTCTGTTTTCAACTTCTTAGAGTTCTCTATTCTTTCTTCTGCTTTCAATCCAACTCTCAAATAAATGCTTCATGGGGTTTCTGCTTCACAACTTTGAACATCAACAAGAGTTCTACACTTAACTTCCATGGATGATCGTTAGAAAGTAAGTCATTCACCTAAAGTTGAACATAAACAAACACATATTTTATATTAGAAATAATTCATTTTTTCCTCGATATTTCTTTAAAACCCAATCTCTTCACCACTAGTCTCTTTACCTGTACCCTAACCCAAATATGGCGGAATGTGATATAATCATGATTTATACAACTCACTAGTATCTTATTATATGATAAAATATTTGAAAATACTCTTCTCAGGACTCTTCTCTTTTAAAAGCTCTTCATGTAGTATATATAGTACACTTCTCATTAGCCTTCTTAATCACATACCAAATGAATTGGGATGTTCTAGGACATTAATTCAGGCATAATTTTGTTTCTGTAAAATGTTAATATCTTGTGCTAGTGAAGTTACAACATTTGGCTCTTGCCAAGAAGAAGGAAAAATATATAACTACAAGGTTGCACCAGTTATGATAAAGAATGCCCCAACTTGTTAAAACCGTGTGCATGTTGTTCCAAGCCTTCTCTTACTTTTGCTTAGTCTGGATGTTTTTTCCTTGTTTTAAAGAGATTTGATCCAGATGATTTAATTAGAGCTTATTTTGCAATTCAAAAGAGCTTCTGTTTATGAGTTTGACCAATCAAATGAAAAGCAAAGGGGATGATGACTTCATTTGAAATGTGAAAACAGTAGATCGTATAACATGCACGCAAGAAAACATGTACTCCCCACTAACACCTCATGTAGTTATTATATTATGTGCTTAGATGTGTTATTAATCATTCAATAAGCTGCATATTCAAGTATCATACTCTTAAATGTGTTAGTACCTTATGTGGTAAAGTGATGATAGCATGTTTGAATTAGTTTAATGTATAATATCCAAGCTTGCATTATGTCAACCTTCCTTCACACATAACTTGCTAAATGCTAATGTTCGTTAATTTTTTTCATAATTGTGCATTGCAATATGCATATAGTTACAATGAGTTACAATTTTTTTTGTTACTTGCTGCAGCCTCAAAGGGTGATAAAGCAACAGTTTTTGCTGTAAATTACACCGATATTCCACATACTCAGATAAGAAAAGGTACTATTTATATATATATATCTATTTTTTAGGGTACATAAGTTTTTTATTTTTCATTTTCTATTGTGTCATATAAAGATGCGGGTCTTGGGTGCACATGTGTTATAAGAGAGGAACTTTTTTTTTTTTTTTTTACTTTCTTGTCCTTTTAAATAGATATCTATCAAATGAATGGATGGAAATAGATAAGGGCAATTCAGTAAATAGATATGAAAAACATTATACTTGTGCTAATGGTGATATTCTTGAACTCACAACACCTTCACGCTCTATGTTTGCTATAGTGTATGCAATTTTCAGCTCTTTACATTAAAAAAGAACTCATCACAAGCAGAAGAAAACTATCTTTTTGCCAGAAAAATAAATAATAACACTACCCTCTTATACTATCTGGCATAACAAACTAATATTATGAAATACCCAAAATACCCCTAATTCTCCATGATTCCCCCAAGATATTTCATGTCCAAACTATGTGAACTCAACAACTACAAAATGAACTTGATATGAATCACATACAATAGAAAATAATATTATGAAATGCCCAAAATACCCCTAATAATAACACTACCCTCTTATATTATCTCTTACTTCCTTCATTAACATAACAACATGAACTTGATATGAATCACATACAACAGAAACTGAAAGTGAACAACTCATATGTGGGCCATTGTGCTTCATTTTAACAACGAGGCCCATTTGAGGATTTCTTTTATCTATCATGTTAAAAAAATAAAAAACATATAAAAAAAATATCAGATAACACAATATCTGAAGGGTATATTATATTATATAAACAAATGGAGTATTTGAAACTATAACAATAAAGAAGCATAAATATTAACAAAATTTGTTTATAAAAGATTCAACTAAGAATATACCTGAGATGACATTTGACATAAGTGCACTACAACCCATGCCATGATGAGATGAACCACCACATTCCTGTAAAGAGGCAATATAAATCTGTATTACTAACCAGAACTATAGTGAAAAATAAAAAATAATGCTATTTAGCAAATTATGAACATAAAAAATATCACCAATAAATGTATACATTACCCAGTAATCAAAACATTTTGGTGGGTCATGGTTGAAAATCATTGCATCACATAGCTGCTCAAGTCAATACAGAAAAAGATAAAAAGACAACTTTAATTACATAACTGATGACATAAAAAAAATATATATAAATAAATAAATAAAAGTTAAATATTAACTGGAAAATAAAGAAATAAAGTGTACTTTTCTTGTTTTATAGAATCTGAGATTCCATCCCAGAAAGCTTTTTCCATTGCTCATGGTAGCAATTCTCTTCAAGATTGGCCCATGTACAGTTTTTTTTTGTCCCTGTACAGTTTTTTTCGTCCCTGTACAGTTTTGGACCATGTACAGTTTTGTTTTTGCACAGTTTTTGTCCCTATACATGTATAATCATTGTTGCTTTAAATGGTATATAATTATGTAGGTTGGAAACAATTTTTAATGGATAAATCATGGATTTCCTCTAGTAGATTATCAAATGCATATGATGAAGGCGTGAATGCTTTTCTAGAGTTTGCACAAAGTAATAATCCAATGTTAGATGTTATTCCATGTCCTTGTGTAAATTGCATCAATTTGTGTCACCAATCAATTGATAATGTCCGCTATCATTTGTTTTCCTATGGCTTCGATGAAAATTATAAGATTTGGTCTTTCCATGGAGAAAAACAACCCAAGAGTGATTCTAGATGCCCTAACAATTCCATTCCTCCTGATGCTATTTATACAAAGGATATGCTACATGATGCCTTCAAATATATAGACGAAGAACCTGAGTCATTGAAATCACTTCTTGAAGAATGTGATAAGCCACTTTATGTAGGGTCAAAGTATAATGCACTTAGTGGATTATTGAAATTCCAACATTTGAAGGGTCAGTTTGGATGGTATGATGCTAGTTTTGATGCTTTGTTGTCTGTCCTAAAAGATATCTTACCATCAAACAATACCATCCCTAGCTCGATATATGAGTCCTAGAAGTTGCTAAAAGTAGTAGGCCTACAATATGAGAAGATTCATGCATGTGAAAATGATTGTGTTCTATTCTGGAAAGAACATAAACATGCTTCTCAATGTCCAACTTGTGGCACTTCTCGTTGGAAGAAGAATACCAAAAACGTACCTTCAAAAGTTTTGTGGTATTTTTCTTATCATCCCTAGATTTAAAGAATGTTTTCAATACCACAAATTGCACATGACTTAACTTGGCATACGCGCACAAGGTCGGGTCAACAAGGGAAGCTTACTCATCCTCGCGATACCCCTTCTTGGAAGCTTGTTGATAACATGTGGAAAGAATTCGGACAAGAAAAACGAAATCTTAGATTAGCCTTGTCTGCTGATGGTATCAATCCTCACAAGTCATTAAGTTCCAAGCATAGTTGTTGGCCGGTTATCCTAATAACATATAATCTACCCCCTTATTTGTGTATGTCAAGAAAATTCATGATGTTGACTCTGTTGATATCCGGGCCAAACCAACCTGGTAACAATATTTATGTGTAACACCCCAATTCTAGTATGATATTTATATAATTATTTTTCTTCAAGTTTTAAGGGGAACTCGGTGAGTCAGTAGCCAGACTCGTCGAGTAGAGTCGGGATTTCGAGCACGTTTAAGTTGGCGACTCGACGAGTCCATATTTCGGACTCGGCGAGTCCGCCAGTCTGGATGAAACCCTAATTTCAAGGGTTTGCACCCTATTTAAACAACTTTTGGGGCCTCTAGTCAGCCCCCATCACCCCTCAGAGCATCATCTTCGAAACCCTAGAGCCCTCTTTGCATTTTGTGAGATTTGGTGTATTTTCTTTGAAGATCTTTAGGGAAAAAGGAAGGTAGATCAAGAGGAGAAGAAGGAGATCCAAATCCTTGTGGAATTTCAGAATATAGTAAGGTATATCTTGGCCCTTTTCTGTTTCTATGCTTAAATCCCCTTTTTAAAGCAATTAAAGCTATTCTCGAACCATTTCTTGCTTAGTAGTAGCATAGAGGACTCATTGAGATGATTAGCCTTCGGATCTAGCTAGGTTTGAGTTCCAGAAGCTTAAATCTAGCACCTTTATGGAGCCATTTTACATGAAAGCTCTAGATCTACTCTTATAGTGTGCTTTGAACCCTAAAACCTTCATTTGATGTTATTTACACGTAAAGTTGGAAAATTTACATGTTATCAAGCCTCGAGAACCCAGATCTATGAATGGAATGGACTGGTTTTGATCAGAATCGAGTATTTAGTGTTTGCATGCATACGACTCGGCGAGTCGTTCTTCGGACTCGGCGAGTCGAGTCGCGAGTCCCCTTGTTTCCCTTTTTTGAGTTATGCCGAATGGAACCAGTGAGTGAGAGATGGACTCAGTGAGATGGAGGGTAGACTCATTCATGGAAGAACTCGACGAGTCAATGCCCTGACTCGGTGAGTACCAGGCAATCTTCATGCCTCGAGAACAGACTCGACGAGTTGTTCATACAACTCGGCGAGTCATAGTCAGAGTGTTCATATGTTGAAGGAGAACTCGACGAGTTGTTCATACAACTTGGCGAGTCGGATGCAGATTGATTGAGTGTTAGTTTCGAAGAGGAACTCATCGAGTCTATGCCAAACTTGATGAGTAGTATCGGGCAGAAGCAAGAAAGTGAGAGTAAGGACTCGACGAGTCATGTCAAATGAATGTTGACTTTGATCGATTAATTGACTTTGGCCAACGGTAAGATAGTCCTTTTACCCTCAGTATTATTATCAGTATTTGATTGAGAATACTTATGAAAATTGTAGCCGGGGTGAAGTCGGAGCCACAACAGACAGATTTCGGAGCAGTTCCTTCAGCAGCTAGGCTACGAGGTGGGTTTCCTTCCAGTAGGAATGGGTCTAAGGCCACAATGCCGGCCCGTTTAGCTAGCAGTAGTTTCCGTACTTCGGTCTGATGCAGTAGTTAGTATGTTTGATGCCTTCGTGACTCAGACAAGATTTATGTGTTATGTGTTCCGGGCCACGGCCCGATGCAGTATGTAGTATATGTGTGTTCATGTTAGTTGATATGTTTATGTTATGCTTTGTTCAGTCAGTTTCCAGACTTCGGTCTGATGCAGGGGGCAAGGCCCCAGTTAGTCCGGACTTCGGTCCGATGCAGGGGACAAGGTCCCAGTCAGTTAGTCCGGACTTCGGTCCGATGCAGGGGACAAGGTCTTAGTCAGTTTCCGGACTTCGGTCCGATGCAGAGGGCAAGGCCCCAGTTAGTCCGGACCTCGGTTTGATGCAGTTGGCAAGGCCCAGTATGTGATTTATATGTTTGTATGGTATGTGGTAGTTTGGGGGAGCTCACTAAGCTTTGTGCTTACAGTTTTAGTTTTGGTTTCAGGTACTTCCGCAAGTAAAGGGAAGAGCTCGGGATGATGGCATCGCAGACACCATAGCTTCAGTCTTATTCCTGGGAGTTTGTTTTGATTCATAGTTTGATTTGGCACAAATGTTCATGACAATTTATTATGGGTTGAGATATTTGACACATGGTTTTTATGTTGTGACGATCAGTATATGATTTTTATTATTATTAAAACAAAAACTTTTGGGTCGTATTTTTGGATGTTACATTATGTCTACTTGGCACCAGTGATAGAAGATCTAAAGCTTTTGTGGGAAACTGGCGTTGAGACTTTTGATTCTTATAAGAAAGAATACTTCAATCTAAGAGCAATATTACTTTGGACTATAAGTGACTTTCCCGCATATGGTAATCTTTCGGGGTGTGTTACCAAAGGTTATTATGCTTGTCCAATATGTTCAAAGAATACTTGTTCACAATGGTTGCCAAAGTCCAAAAAAGTATGCTTCCTTGGGCATAGAAGATTCCTACCACTTGCAAATCCTTTTCGTAAAAGAAAAAAACATTTCAACAATCAACAGGAGCACAATTTTATGCCACAACCATCATCAGGTGAAGAAATTTATGACTATCTGGCTGGATTTGAGACTACATGGGGTAAGAAGATAAAGTCAAAGAAGATAAAGTTAAAGAAGATAAAGTCAAAGAAGGGAGCGTCAAAGAAGGAAACGCCAAAGAAGGAAAAGTCAAAAAAGAAAAAAGAAAGTATTGACGAGAGATCTAAATTTTGGCATAAAAGGTCGATTTTTTTTGAACTTGACTATTGGAAGAAATTGCCTGTTTGCCATCAGTTAGATCTCATGCACATAGAAAAAAATGCGACATAGAGTCTTTATGGGACAGCGTTGAATTTGCCTCACAAGAGGAAGGATGGATTAAAATCACGACAAGATCTTGAAGCGTTGGGCATTAAGATTGAATTACGACCTCAACCAAAAGGGGATCGACATTGGATTCCGCCTGCCAAGTACACATTGATTTCCGTAGAGAAACATCTATTTTATGATACCCTGTCTAACATAAAAGTTCCTCATGGGTATTGCTCTAATTTCAAGAATCTCATGTTGGATGATGTTTCAAAGATGTTTGAAGTCTAATGATTGTCATGTACTAATGCAACAACTTCTCCCTTTTGCAATCAAAGGGGTTTTAGATGTGAAGGTGTGGAGAACAATCCTAAGCCTATGTCATTTTTTCAATGAGTTGTGTAGTAAAGTTGTTGATGTTAGTAAGCTAGGCCAGTTGCAAAGTGACATCGTATTAACATTATGTTTTTTAGAGAAGTACTTTCCTCCTTCATTTTTCGATGTCATGACTCACTTGATGGTGCATTTAGTTAGAGAGGTGAGGTTGTGTGGCCTGGTTCATTTTAGGTGGATGTATCCATTTGAGAGATACATGAAAACACTTAAAGGGTATGTAAGAAATCATCATCGACCCGAGGGTTCCATTGCAGAGTGTTATGTGGTGGAGGAGGCCTTAGAATTTTGTTCAGACTACTTAAAAAACATGAAATCAATTGGCAATCCTCATGAACGCGTTGATGAAAGAATCCGCAGCGGCAAGCCTTTATCAAAGGCTACAATCGATGTTGTAGATGCTCAGTTACTTGATCAAGCTCATCTTTATGTATTACGAAAAACTGCTGTTGTGGAGCCGTATATAGAGTAAGAATTACATGAAACCGTATACTCTTATTGTTGGATATAGTGTCTAAGTCCATAACTATATTTGGTATATACTTGACCCGACCCGGCATGGTCCATTTGGGTTGCACTTCACCCGAACAATTTATGGATAATATTTGAGAATAGTACAAGTTATGGTTTATTAATATATTATAAGTTCTAATATATTAATATAAGATCATATTATTTAATTAGTAGTGATCTATAATTAATCTAGGATTAATTTAGTGATCAAAGATATTACTAATTAAATATGGGCTTCTATATTTATATAGTGTGGGCTTATGCTTATTTGGAATGGGCTAGGCTTGGATGGAGAAGTCCATGGATACTCCATGGAGCTTTAACCCATGGATCTCATGGAAATGAAGAGACATGGGTATTAGGGTTTACATGGATGTAACCCTAATCCACCACACTATATAAAGGAGGCTTTGGCTCTTGAAATCACACTAGTTGACACATGTTGAGGTGAGGGCCGATTTCAAGAGAAGTGTGACTATTCTCTCAAAGTTTCAAGTTTGTGGTGATTTGTGACTTTCATTTGAGGCATCCACATTATTGGTGCTAGGCTCTTAAACTCCAAGGAATCAACTACAACTACAAGGTAAGTGTTTCTACTAGATTTATTTGATTCAAGTTCCCCATGCCATGCTAGTTAGGATATAAGCCTTGGAAAAATAATTATTTGCATGTATCTTAGACAAACATAGATCCAAGGTTTATTAGGGTTGCATGTACACTTAGGAAGTGTTAGAATGCTCAAATCCCATCAGTGGTATCAGAGCCTAGGCTTGTTTGTTTGATACTTGTTGCAATATGCTTGAAAAAGTCGAAATCTTGCTGTCTGACTGATGGACTCGCCGAGTCCATGGGGGGACTCGCCGAGTCCACTTGTATCTTCAACCTACTCGCCGAGTAGGTTCATGCACTCGACGAGTAGGGTCGACAGAGTGCAGTTTCTCAACTTTAGTTGCTGGAAATGGATTAGAAACATTACCCTAAACTGTTTTGGTACTTGAAAACTTGTTTTAGAAGGTGTAATGTATTTTCTAACTCATTTACAACAACTAGTTATCAAAATTACAAAGATTAAAGTGTGATTTTGATATATGAAAGTGTTCATGTTCATGATCTTGTTCTTATGATGTTTAGATGATCATAGGAATTATTTGTAACCTATGTGGTAGATTAATTCTTGATCATAATGTTATTTAATGGAATCCATAACTTGTCCTCAAGTTATGGAAAACCAAAAGTCGCTTGGATTGAAAACCATTAAAAGAACACAAGAGTTAGAAAAGTGAAGAGTCTTCATTTTATTACTCTATTAAACTCATAAGTTACAAGATATGAAAAGTTTTGAAAGTTTACAAAACTTGCCCTCAAGTTTTGGAACAAGTAAAGTCAAGTTAAAACTTTATTTCCAACCCCTAGAATTTTAAAAGTTAAAATTCAACCCTTATACTTATATTATTATGATTTAATAATTATATATATATATATATATATATATATATATATATATATATATATATATATATATATATATATATATATATATATAAGAACAAAGTCGTCTTACCGCTAGTACGCCTCATTCACGAAGCCGGTCTATAAGGTGGGTATAAGGTTGTTGCCTATAAAATGGTGACTTAATGGGTGTCCACTCTCACCCACCGCTTGCTTGACTGGTGGAGGGTCGTTAGCCGAACGGGTAAGACAAGGACTTATAAATTCTCATTCAAAGTATGATGAATATTATAAAGTAACTAAATGTTTTATTAAATTCCCAATCTTAGTTACTTTAGGAAAAATGTGAATAAGGTGCTAATCCATGAAATCACACTTTACACTTTGTTTAAGTCGTTGGTGGAGCGTGTGTGGTTAACCGGCACACTAACTTGGACTTAACAAGGTAGGTAAAGGGTGACTTAAAGGTTTATTATAGTATCGATGGAGCGTGTGTGGTTTACCGGCACATCGATTGAGTGATAAACTTTAAAGGGTACCAAGTGATTTGCATGGTTACTTCACACCTCGTTTTGTGATCCTCGGCATCCCAGTCACAAAACTTGGAGGGCACACTCGAGATTGAAACATGCCTTTGAAAAGTTCATTGAATCTCAAAGAATCTAGGAATTTCTAAGAACCAATCAAAAACCTAATACTTAAATATTTCTGTTTTCGTGGTGGAAATTGGTGAATCGTCATTCACCTACCTTTCAAATATGGTATAGCTTAGATTACGTCATACCTCTTCTAAGTTATATTATATTGTGATTGGATCCTAGCCTTAATATTACATTTGGGTGTTTTATTAAGGACTCTCTTATATCTAAACTAATCTTGTTCTCTTCTTTTTAGATGTCTTCAAAACAATGCTGCTTCTGGCTCTAATCCTAATGGCTCCTTTACCCTTATGAACTTGTGTGGGAAAGTCACCTTTGATGGATCCAACTTCAATGAGTGGATCAGAAACATCAGGATGATCACCCGCTATGAGGACAAAGAATATGTCCTTGACAAGGAGCTTAAGGAGATTGATGAGACCACTGCAACTCCTCAGGAGATCGCTGAATTTCGGGCACATGAAAGGGATGCTACGAAAGTGGCTTGCATCATGATGGCCACGATGACAGCGGAACTCCAAAAGTCTTATGAGGATTTCTACCCTTATGAAATGCATCAAGATTTGATGGAAAGATACCATCAAAGTGCAAGACAAGAGAGGTATGAAATCATCTGCTCCATGATAACAACCATGATGAAGGACAGGGAATCCGTCACGAGCCACATGCAGAAAATGCAAAGGTATGTGGATCGTTTGCTGAAGCTTAATGTGAACTTCCCTGAGGATCTTGCAATAGATATCATTTTGCACTCCTTACCATCGTGCTATGATCAATTCCGCATGACATATCACATGAATAAGGAAGAGGTCACACTCAGCAAACTTCAGGGACTTCTCAAGACCGCAGAATCAGGTCTTAAGGGGAAGTCGGTTGCTATCACTCCTACTCCAAACTCAACTCCGGTTTTGGCAATTGGGAAAAGTCGATGGAGGAAGAGAAAGAGGTCCTCGAAGGGTACCAAGGCTCGGACCCTTGATGGCTCTTCTTCAAGTGGAACCAAGAAAGGTTTCGTCACTCCTTCTTCTGACCCAAAAGAGGCTGAATGCTTCTATTGTCATGAAAAATCTCATTGGAAGCGGAACTGCCCAAAGTACCAGCAGGATGTGAAGGATGGGAAAGTCAAACCCAACCATGCAGGTACTTACACTATCATTTCTAATAACTCACCCCATTCTAAGTCTTGGGTCCTTGATACCAGTTGTGGTATTCATATTTGTTGTGACTTGCAGGGACTAAGAAGAAGTGAGAATGTGGAGCAAGGAAGAATAAACTTGATCATGGGGAATAGGAAAGCTTTACCTGTTACCAAGATTGGAGTTTATACTTTATCGCTAAGTAGTGGGTTTAATTTAGATTTGAATAAGTGTTGTTATTCGCCAGGAATGGCAAGAAATATTATTTCCTTTCATGCTTTGTACAAACAAGGGTTTACCTTTTCATTTAATAATGAAGTTGGTTCTATAGATGTTTTCTATAATAATGTTTTTTATTTTAAAGCATTACCTTGTGATGGTGTGTATGAAGCTGTATCTGTTGTAGATAACTTGGGAAATAATGTTTTGTGTATTGATTCTACTAATAATAATAACTTGGATAAAGCATCATTATGACATTGTCGTCTTGGACATATAAGCAAGAAACGCATAGGCCAACTCCAAAAGGATGGAGTCTTGGAGTCGTTTGACCTAAAGTCAGATGATAGTTGCGAATCATGCTTACTTGGAAAAATGACAAAGTCACCATTCACAGGCTCGTGTGAGAGGGGTGAAGGTTTGTTGGACCTTATACACATGGATGTGTGTGGACCATT
The DNA here is from genome assembly GCF_002870075.4 of Lactuca sativa. NCBI lineage: Eukaryota > Viridiplantae > Streptophyta > Magnoliopsida > Asterales > Asteraceae > Lactuca > Lactuca sativa. Next base: position 269,849,209 of record NC_056626.2, on the reverse strand, counting down.
CAAATATGCCACAAGGGATGCTAATCGTTATTATTTGACTTTTACTGATGATTACAGTAGATATGGATATGTCTACTTAATCAAGCATAAGTCAGAGACTTTCGAGAGATTTAAGGAATTTAAACAGGAAGTCGAGAATCAATTGGGCAGGAACATTAAGATGCTTCGATCCGATCGAGGAGGTGAGTATCTTAGTTCAGATTTCCTCGACTATCTTAGGGAATGTGGGATTGTCGCACAATTGACACCTCCCAAGACACCACAGTTGAATGGGGTGGCTGAGAGGCGTAATCGAACCTTGTTAGATATGGTTCGTTCCATGATGAGTCGAGCCATACTACCAATCTCATTCTGGGGGTATGCCTTAGAGACTGCCGCCCATATTCTTAATCTTGTCCCTACAAAGAAAGTTGGCAAAACTCCTCACGAGATATGGACTGGCAAAGTACCTAAGCTAGACCACATCAAGATTTGGGGTTGTGAGGCTTTCGTGAGACGCGAGACTCATGATAAGCTCGAACCTCGAAGCGAGAGGTATATTTTCATCGGCTACCCACAACAATCCTTTGGTTACCTCTTCTACAGACCTAGTGACAATGTGGTCTTTGTAGCAAGAAGAGGAGTCTTTCGAGAGAGAGAATTTATAAGCCAAGGAGACAGTGGGAGGCAAATTGATCTTGAAGAAATTCAAGAATCAAGCGGTGAAGGAACTTCAAACACTAGCCCTCAACTTGAGGAGGAAACTCCTGTTGAGCCACTTGATGAGCCTGTACCTCTGAGGCGTTCCACGAGAGTTAGGAATGCACCTGAGCATTACTATGGTTTCCATATTACTGCGGAAGGTGAGACACTTATTAGTGATGAGACACTAGTAGGTCTGGATGAACCTAACAGCTACACGGAAGCCATGGCAAGCCCTGAGGCTGCTAAATGGAAAGAGGCCATGGATAGCGAGATACAATCCATGTATGACAATCAAGTTTGGAACTTGGTTGAGAATGTACCAGGTCGTAAGACTGTAGGGTGCAAATGGGTCTTCAAGAAGAAGACCGACATGGATGGTAAAGTACACACTTATAAGGCGAGACTGGTTGCAAAGGGCTTCTCTCAAATTCCTGGAGTGGACTATGATGAGACCTTTTCTCCAGTAGCCAAGATTAAATCTATTCGGGTTCTGTTGGCCATAGCTGCATTTCATGACTATGAAATATGGCAAATGGATGTCAAAACCACTTTCCTTAATGGAAAGTTGGCTGAAGATGTTTACATGAGTCAGCCAGAGGGTTTTGTCAGCAACGAGTACCCTAATAGAGTGTGTAAGCTCGAGAAATCCATTTATGGATTGAAACAGGCACCTCGCAGGTGGAATCTTTGCTTTGATGAGAAAGTCAAGGAATTTGGCTTTTCGAGGAGTGAAGATGAATCTTGCGTCTATATCAAGGCTAGTGGGAGCATAGTCAGTTTTTTGGTACTGTATGTGGATGACATACTACTCATAGGAAATGACATCCCAACCCTGCAGGAAGTAAAGTCCTGGCTTGGGAAGTGTTTCGCTATGAAGGACCTTGGTGAAGCTGCCTATATCCTAGGGATAAAGTTTTTGAGAAACAGGAGTAAAAGGCTAATTGGACTTAGCCAAAGTACCTACTTGGACAAAGTGTTGAAAAGATTCAACATGCATAACTCCAAGAAAGGTAAGCTACCCATTCAGTGTAACGCCAGATTGAGTAAGACACAAAGCCCTAGTAGTGAGGCTGAGATAACAGAAATGAGTCGATTTCCTTATGCTTCAGCTGTACGATCGATCATGTATGCCATGATGTGTACTCGAACTGATGTAGCTTTTGCTTTGAGCATGGTTAGCAGGTATCAGGCGAACCCTGACAAGGAACACTGGACTGCGGTAAAGAATATCCTCAAGTACCTGTGAAGGACTAAGGACTGGGTCCTTACTTTTGGTGGGAGTGATGACTTGAGAGTTGTAGGGTATAGTGATGCTAGCTTCCAGACTGATAGGGATAATTTCCGCTCTCAGTCAGGCTGGGTCTTTACCCTAAACGGAGGAGCAATTTATTGGAAGAGTTCCAAGCAGGAGACAGTGGCTGATTCCACTTGTGAATCAGAGTATATAGCAGCAAGCGAGGCAGCAAAGGAGGCGATATGGCTAAAGAACTTCATCGGAGACCTTGGAGTTGTACCAACTGTAAAAGAGCCAATGGAGATTTTCTGTGACAGCAATAGTGCGGTTGCCTTAGCTAAGGAACCAAGGGATCACGGGAGATCCAGACACATCGACAGAAAATACCATTTTATCAGACATCAAATTGAAGAAGGACTCCTCATGGCGAAGAGGGTATCATCGGATGAGAACCCGGCAGATCCCCTCACGAAGGGACTGAGTAGGGTTAAGCATCTCCAGCATGCTCGGAGCATAGGGCTGAAGGATGATATAAGTTTTAGTAGTTAGATAACCCAAAAATTTGTAAAGTGTAATTGACATTTGATGATGAATAAAAGGTGTTTTATTTATGAGTAAAGTGTTGCTATCTCTTGTCGATCTTTTACTATATTTCTTTTGCATGTTTTGACTTCCAGAATAATTATGTTTGGTATATCATATTATTCAAACCTCCACAGTCGGTCATATGTCGGAAGTAGGTATGAATCAAGACTGTCATGATTGGTTGCAGAGGTCTAAGGTGTTGGACATGGCTACAACAATCATGAGTGCTCATAAGTTCTGAGCATTGGACTCAACCCACGCTCACTGGAATCACTTCATGGAATTTTATCTCGAGTGATCGTGAGACGATAATATCATATAAGTCTTCAAACCTAGAGATATGATTTGTTACTTACGAGTTGGTTATGCATTGATTGTACGTAAACGCATTGGTAACTCGATGTTATAAAACGTGTTTTTGTGTGTAATTCAATGAGTGGTAGAACAAACATATGAGTCGAATTTTATCTGTTCCTTCTTGGATTAGAAGCTGATATTTGGGCCCCTCGATGATTTTGTTTTGACCTATGTACCGGGCCCGGTCAGAACTAAATTGATGTGTTCAGTTGAGTTCTATGTCAAACAAATCGGAAATCGGGAAACAAATGTTGGACAATGAGCAAGACAATGTTCCATGTGTTTGTCCGGCTGATATCTAGAACAGACGATTATATGATCACTTATCTAAATGGCGTGTTCTAGTTCAATAGAGTTTAAAGAGCTACGATTGCTGATCGGTTCCTGAAGTTATACTTGCAAATATAGTTACTAGACTTATCCAAGTGGGAGACTGTTGGATATAGTGTCTAAGTCCATAACTATATTTGGTATATACTTGACCCGACCCGGCATGGTCCATTTGGATTGCACTTCACCCGAACAATTTATGGATAATATTTGAGAATAGTACAAGTTATGGTTTATTAATATATTATAAGTTCTAATATATTAATATAAGATCCTATTATTTAATTAGTAGTGATCTATAATTAATCTAGGATTAATTTAGTGATCAAAGATATTACTAATTAAATATGGGCTTCTATATTTATATAGTGTGGGCTTATGCTTATTTGGAATGGGCTAGGCTTGGATGGAGAAGTCCATGGATACTCCATGGAGCTTTAACCCATGGATCTCATGGAAATGAAGAGACATGGGTATTAGGGTTTACATGGATGTAACCCTAATCCACCACACTATATAAAGGAGGCTTTGGCTCTTGAAATCACACTAGTTGACACATGTTGAGGTGAGGGCCGATTTCAAGAGAAGTGTGACTATTCTCTCAAAGTTCCAAGTTTGTGGTGATTTGTGACTTTCATTTGAGGCATCCACATTATTGGTGCTAGGCTCTTAAACTCCAAGGAATCACTACAACTACAAGGTAAGTGTTTCTACTAGCTTTATTTGATTCAAGTTCCCCATGCCATGCTAGTTAGGATATAAGCCTTGGAAAAATAATTATTTGCATGTATCTTAGACAAACATAGATCCAAGGTTTATTAGGGTTGCATGTACACTTAGGAAGTGTTAGAATGCTCAAATCCCATCACTTATACCATTATCTATCATATAAAACATTCTTCTAACTTGTAATACACTTCAGGCAACATATGTTGGAATTGAAGTATCTCAACCCCCGTCACGCTCGTAAGAGTACATGGTTGCAGAGCCAACATAGTCAGACATTTATTAGTTGGTTTAAGAAAGAGGTTTATTTTTTAATAAAATTGTTAGAATTAAAATATTTTTAATTATTTTGTTTGAATTACATTAATTAGATATTTTTCTAATAGATTGGAAAACGTTTGGCTAACGGGGAAGATATTTGTGATGATGTTCGTTGGTTGGCCAAAGGGCCTAATTTTGCTGTTAGTAAATATAGCGGTTTTTCCATAAAGGAGTATCATTTTCATACAACATCTCGAGATGAGTGTAGAACAACTCAATGCAGTGGAGTATCTTTAGTTGCACATACAATGCAGATTGCTAGTGCAAAAGACTCCAATCCTGTGTATGGTGTTGTTACTTGCTTCGGTCGTATAAAGGAGATATGGGATCTTGATTATCGCATGTTTACTATTCCTGTATTCATGTGTGATTGGGTTGATAGTCGTGGAGTAAAAAAGGATGATTTAGGATTCACAGTAGTTAACTTTGATAGGCTTGGTCAGAAGTCTGAGCCATTCGTATTAGCTAGTCAAGTCAAACAGGTTTTTTATGTTCAAGATCAAGAAGATGAGAATTTGCATGTTCTTGGATTCACACCACATAGGATGTACAAGTATGGATCAAATGGTGAAACTGATGATATGTTGGAATTTGATGCTAGTTTTGATTTAACACAAGAGTCCACTTTATTAGACCTTGATGACGATTTTTTGTATACGCACTCGGATGGCGAGGGCATATTAGTTTAAATATTTGTTTGTAGAATAATGAAGTTTTTTTGGTATGTTTTTATTTCAGATTTTGAATGTGATTAATTGTTTTTCAACTACAACAAATAACAATGTACTTAATTTTATTTGAATCTTGTTGAAACAGGTTGTGTTTTTGTGACATGGAATCAAATTCAGCTTCTGATCACGATGATCACTCCAAACAAAGAGGTCCAACAACAAAGGAAAAAGCTAATAAAGTGAAACTAGTAGTAACTTACAATAAAAAAAGGTGTCCCGGTTGGAAAAGAAGCCACAAAACTGTGTACTTTTGAGGGTTTGGTTGCAAGAACAATGGTTCCCATAACATATGAGTCTTGGTTGGAAGTAAGTGATGAAGTAAAGGAAGGGTTATGGCAATATGTTTTGGTAAGTCTCTGTTTCTTCCTGTTATTACCTTTTGTTCAGATGTGTTTTTGTCCCTGTTCATATCTGTTTTTGTCCCTGGTTATGGACTAACTCTTTTTTTATGTTTCAGGAAAAGTTTGTAGTTGACCCAAAGAGCCGGAAGCAAACTCTCCAATCTATCGAGAAGAAGTGGAGAAACTTCAAACATTATCTATATGCCAAGTTCATCATGAACCGAAGTAAAGATCCCAAGGCAAATCTATTCAAACCTCCGAAAGATTATCCGTTTATAAAGAAAGAAGACTGGAAAGTTTTTGTATCCCATAGAGTTACAAAAAAGTGGGAGGTTTGTTAAACTTTTCTTACATGTATTTGTATCCCATAGAATTACAAAAAAGTGGAAAGTTAAAAAGTTTGTAGTTACAATTTTAATGTTTCTAATGTAGGAGAAAAGTACGATAGCTAAAAACACCCGTGCACATCATAAATACCATCATCGTTTGTGCAGAAAAGGATATGCCGGACTCATTAATGACATTGTATGATTCCCACTAAGTATTGATTATTTTATGTGTATGTATTTATGTTAATTGACTTTGTTATTCTTGATAATTTAGATGCAATAAACCGGCAAGACAGAAGAGGAGATTGATAGGACGTTGTTGTGGAAAAAATCAAGAGAGTTGAAGACAGGAGGATACGAATCAGATGTGAAGATGATTGTTGATAAAATTGTAAGTTTCATTGACTTTGTTATTCTTGACAATTTGTCCCATTTTTTTCTAACATTTGTCCCAATTTTTTTTACAAGATGAGCTGCAGAAATTGGGAAGGTTTGGAGAGGTTACATGTGGAACACATGATGTTCTTACAGAGGCCTTGGGTACTCAGTAACAACATGGGCGTGTACGAGGGATGGGTAAATTTATAATGCCGCAGAAATACTTTATTTACCCAAGAATGTTAAGTATTACTTGGACATTGAGAACGAGAGGGTGGATAAACAAATCAACAAACTTGAAGATGACATGGAGAAACTAAAAAGAGGTGTACATAATGTTTCTGAAGCCGCAAGTTGCCAAGTAGGGGGCGTCATTTAAGATGTTGAAAAAGAACCACATGATGAATCACTTGTAAGTCCTTGAAGACAATTATGAAAAATATATTTAAAAAATTTTCTTTTTCTACAAACTAGCATACTATATTTTGGTAGGATAATTCATGTCTTCTTGCGGTTGAATTTGCTGCAAATATAGTCGCTAAAGGAACCATAATGAAGTATAGTGCATCGGGTATTTTGAAAAATATTTGCATTATTACTATTTATATATTTTCATTTTTTAGAAGATTGCATCTTAATTATTTTTTTCATTTATGTAACAAATGAAAACATTGAAGTTACGATGGAAACAATTTTTCAAGGAGAAGCTTTAATACCCATTCCACTTGAAGAGGAGTTCATTCTGAAGGTCAAAGATGCACTGGGACACATACTAAGTTGGCCAAGACACTTAGTTATTCGATGCTCTGACCTGGTAATTTTCACAGATTTAAAACATACAAAGTTTTCATAGATTTGCCCTTGGTTTTCTTATTTTTTCTGATATTTGAGTGAGTTCTTTTTCAGCTTCAGTAAATGATTCCTGTTTCACTCTATATTTTTGATAATTTTTGTAGGGAAAAGTGGTGGGGAAACCTGTGACACCAGTGAAGAAACACGCAACACCAGTGAAGGAAGGTGCAACACCTTTAAAAGAAGAAATATGAAGTAATAAGAAAGAAAAGGGGACAGGAAAAATGGTTGATCATGAACAAAAAGAACCATGTGATGTGGAAGAAGTGGATGATATGGAAGAAGGGGATGGAAAAGAAAAGACGATTAAAAAGAAGGAGAAACAAAATGCGACCTTGCAAAGAAGGTGGACCAGAGCACAGATGAAGACAAGAATAAGGATTGAGAAGAGTAGTATTTTGAAAATGACTGCAATGATGGCTGATGGACAAGTTACAAAGGTTGATTCTATAAAAGTGCAGAGTGAGAACGATCTTTTTGGGTACGATAGTTACACGTACTTAAACTGGGAGGATTTTGAAGCAGTTCTTACAATGGATGAGGTGACTGGTGCTGATATTGTGTCTTATATGATGTAAGTGCAAAATTTAATTTAAATATCATTGTGTCTTAAAAAAAAATTGTTTAATGAATTTAGTGTTTGTATGATAACAGGGTATTGTTTAACAAAATGAAGTATGGCTCCCCAGAAAGAGATCATGGAACCTGACATTAATTTCGCCAAGTACGCGTAAAGGGAAATCTAAGAATATTGACGATGCAAGCAGAGGTTTAGCAGATCGGTTGTCTAAAAGACAGGGCAATGACATCATCTTTATGCCCTACAATCCTGGGTTTGATTTTGACATTTTATTTTGAAAATGACTGTAATTATGTTAATTATTTGACTTAATTTTGTTTGTGGTTTTTGTAGAAGACATTGGGTATTGGGTGTACTAAACATGAAATCGGATACTTGCTATTATCTTGATTCCTTGAGTTCTTCTAATTTCAATATGCAGTTGGAGCAAATTGTTGATTTGTTAGTTCAGCACCGAATGTGGCTACTACCTGCTAAGGTTCATGAAGGAGATAGTGGAAGAAGGAATTGAAGTGTTGGTCAAAGACAATGTAAGGATATAACATTCTACTTTCATTACTATAATTTAATAGGAAAGGAATTGAAAAAAGGATCATTTTATGGCATCCTACTCTCATAATTATAATTGAAATATTAGGTTACATGCAAAAATAAAACGTGCTTTCATTCATTTGAAAGTACAATGCCCTATTAAGAAAGAATAACTTACATTTTATGCTTATTTGTTAAATATAGCAACTTACTGTTACAGAATATGTTAATATGATAATTTTTATTAATAAAAACAATATGCAAATTTTTTCACAGATCGGGGATGGCAGAGTTGAGTACACAATTGATGATATCGATGAGATACGTGAAGAATGGTCAGAGTTTGTTACGGGCTTCATTTATCGATGATATGTATGGTCTTTTGACAATGTATCAAAACAATGTTATGGTTAACAGTGAAATGCTACGTATGGTCTCTTGACATGTGGTGTAATGCTAGATAGTCTTTTGACACCCATGTGTACATATTTTTGTTAACTTTTAGTAATGTTACTTAGGTAACTTGACATGTAGTACAACTTAGGTAATTTGACATATATGTAATGTTGTTAGTAACTTGTTTGGTGTTTAGATGAAAATGAATGTTTTGGTATATATATTTCTTTTTTTTTTATTATGTGTATTAACGTTGTAAATGTGTGTTATATATGCACGAAGTAAAGGTGTACGAAGTTGTGCAGCTGGAATTTATGACATGCAAATGCGTGTCATCTTTATATAAGACAACAAATTTAATGATGCGCATTGCGAGTCGTCAAGGCCCGTCGTAAGGTTACGACGCGCAAATGAGCATCCTCTTCCTTTATGGCAGGGCCTTCCTTGATACGCATTGCGCGTCATAAGGTTACGACGCGCAAATGAGCGCCGTCTTCCTTTATGAAAGGGCCTTCCTTGATATGCATTGTGCGTCATAAAGGAGCGTCATAAAAGCGCATTGTAAATGCGCGTCCTAAATGCGCGTCTTCTATAGACGACGCGCTTTTGCGCGTCGTCTCTCGTTATGACATGGCCTTCCTTGACGCACATTTACGCGTCGTCTAAGCGTTTTACGACACACATTGCCCGTCGTAAAAGGCTATTTTTCTAGGATTCACTCATCGTTCTTTCCTCGGACACTGTTTCTAGTTCAACCAGACCATCAATGGCTGCCAGGTTAGTGTACTAGAGCCTAGAGCTATATATTAAGCTCTGACATGGAATGGATGTTGATAATCTGATGCGGTTAGTGATTTGAAAAGTTTTCCCTAATGTAATCTTGATCCCTCTTTTGTTAGGGTCTTGTTCCAATTTTGAATTACTAAATTTTCCTACTCGGTAAAATCTTTTACTTGATTCAAGTTTGTGGTTTAGCCTTTAATAACAATCATAACAGGTAAAACGAAGGACAAAGAAGAGGCAGGATGTGATTGTTTTTCAAGGATTGTCAATGAAGACGAAGAAGATGACCGGAGACAAGCTCCCGATAGCTACCAAGACCGTCAAAACTCTTGCAAAGTAAGGAATGTTGGAGAAGATGACCAGAGATGTTGGTAGAACTCTTGGTGAGGCTGGATAAGATGATCGGAGATGTCGTTGGAGCTTGCTTTCGTCGAAAATATCATCGGAGGTGGAACTCAAACCCCCAAATCAGTTTTTACCTACAATAACAGGTAATAATGGTATGTTTTAAACAAATAAACAAGTTTAAGGGTTAGCAACGCACCAAAAAAATTTAAGTGATCAAATATGTACAAAAGATATATTTGGTTACCTTTTCAAGTCATTATCCTTGAAAAAAACTATGCCACCCTTTCAACATTTATGGACTTTTCAATGTGTCTATAACCGTGATTTGCTGGAATGGTCACCAAGAATCCTACTAACCCCAGCACAATAGATACAAATCAATAAACCACCCCATAAGATCATATTATTGTATACATCAAGAAAGAAAAATCATAATCATAATCACATTTACACGATGATGATTTCAACTTTAGCATTTGGCCATCATGGAGAAGAATAAATAGAAGCATACCACAAATAAGTTTTTGAAAAATGTCTAAAGTTCCATACTGACAAATGTAATCCAAAAAAATATTGACTTAATGAAAAAAACAACAAACATAGTATTTTAAAAAAAAGTAGTTTGCTTAAGATAAAACAGTGGACACATATATTGGTGTTCCTTTTCACCAAAGGCTTTAAAATTTCCAAGCATTGTGTAACATCCCAAAATTTATAGCCAAAAATTTCATTTTTAATTAAGTTATTATAAAACCAATAGTATAAAAAACTCATAGTGTTAACTCATTTCATAATCAAAACCAGTATTTCAAATAACTAAAACATGTCATAGAAAAGTATTATCAGAGTACAACTCCCAAAAATATCATAATGCGAAAATTATAGTGTGATGCGCTGCGATCCTGTCGGCTCCGTTCCTTTTGAAAAAGAAGTACCTAAAATCAAAATTATAAACCGTAAGCACAAAGTTTAGTGAATTTCCCCATCATACCACATACCATACAATCATATAATGCCTAGCATATCTGGGTGCTGGCCTACCCCTTTGGTATCTTTCAACCGATAACTGCCTAGCATACCTGGGTGTTGGCCTACCCCTTCACTCTCTTTCAACCGGTAACTGCCTATCATACTTGGGTGCTGGCCTACCCATTCGGTCTTTTTCAACCGGTAACTGCCTAGCATACATGGGTGCTGGCCTACCCCTTCGGTCTCTTTCAACCGGTAACCAGAGACTATTTCATCCCTACCACTACCACATAACATCCTAGCATATATACATATGTCACATACTGCCTAGCATATCTGGGTGCTTGCCTAGCCCTTCAGTCCTTTCGACCTATAACAGGGTCTATCCTACCCTTCCTACAACGATCACATAATATCATAGAGTACTAGCACATAAAGCATAACAGATAGTGGCATACCAGACAATTATCTCAAAGGCAATCATCACAACTATAATCAGCTACTAGTGGGCCGACATTGGTGCATTCAACTCACTTCTATTGGAATGCAACTCACCTCAAATGTCGTGAAGTAGCTGAACTGCCCTCGGCTCTGGAATCAACTCCATTCAAACTCCTACACATAAACGATCTCCTTTAATCATACTTTCATACTCATAACCCCTTACGGGTCAACTTTGGTCAAAGTTAAAGTTACATTCAACACCCTGGTCGAAGTTAACATCCTGAGTTGACTCAACTCGGTGAGTTCTTATGATGTTCTTATGGCTAAAACCCATCAGTGGTATAAGAGCCTTGATTGGTTTCTATTGTATTGATGCCTAGTACATTCGTTCTTGTTGTAAAATCAATTTTTGGCCCCCTGACTGATGAACTCGTCGAGTTCCAATGTGGACTCGGCGAGTAGCTCCAACTCGGCGAGTCCATAGAGGAACTTGGCGAGTTTGAGCATCAGTTAGAGCAGATTTCGGGATTTTTACCTGTTTTGACTTAAGATAATTGCCATAATTGTTTAAAATTAATAAAATACGAATTTTATTGATTCCTTCTGATTATCTTTGTCAAAATAAAAGATTTTGGTGATATAATTAGATAATTGTTACCTTATTTGATAAATGCTAAATTATTTGAATTATTTGATCATTATCTTGCAAGAATTTGAACTAGATCTAATTAGATAACCACCAATTAATTGTTAATTGCCTTATTTGAATTATGTGATCTAGAATATTCTTGATAAAGTTTGGAAAAGTTTCAAATTAATTCCTTTAGGTTTTATAGTTTAAATTTGAACTTAAAAGTTTTGTTTTTGAAATTTAAATAAGTTAAACCTAAATGTTTTGAAATGTTTCAAAACTTGCCCTCAAGTTTTGAATTTTTTAGTTGATTAAAAGTTTAATTTAGAAATGTTAAATTCTAAAAGCCTAGTATTGTTTTGAAAAGTTCAAATCACACACTTATGGTTTTATTAATTAATTAAGGAGTATAATTAAAAGAGATTTAATAAATCCATAAAGTTTTGGTTCATATTTAATTAAATTAAAAGTATAATTTACTAAATTAGACCACCTAGTATTTTAAAAGTGTAAAATACACCCTATACTATATAACATTAAAAGTCTCGTATTATATATGTATGAGTAAACAGTCAGTCTTACCGTTAGTAGGCCTCATTCACGAAGCTAGTCTATAAGGGGTGTTTAAGGAAATTGCCTATAAAATGGCGATTAAATGGGTAATCCACTCTTACCCACCGCACTCTTGACCAGTGGAGGGTCGTTAGCCGAACGGGTAGGATAGGACAAAAACCTTCCATTATAAGTATAATGAAGTATAAAGTAACTAAATGTTTTACAAAATTCTCAATCTAGTTACTTTAGGCAAAAGTGAATTGATGTAATTCCATGAAATTACACTTTGTCCCCTTGCGAAGACGTTAGTGGAGCGTGTGTTAACCGGCACACTAAATGGTTCTAAGCAAAGGTAGCAAAGGGTGACTCATTGTTTGTCATAGTTCGGTGGAGCGTGTGTGGTTAACCGGCACATCGAATAGGTGACTGTAACATTGGGGGCACCATGTAAGTTTGCATGGTTATTCACACCCTGTTTTGTGATCCTCGGCATCCCAGTCACAAATCGAGGGGCATACCGAGATTTAAACATGCCATTGAAATGTTCAATGAATCTCAAAAGATCTAGGAATTTTCAATAGATTTAAAACTTAAATTTCTTTTTCGTTTTTGATGGTGGAAATTAGTGAATCGTCATTCACTTACCTTCAAATGCTCTGCAATTTGGGTTACAACATCCCTCTCCCAAGTTTTAGAGTATTGTGTTGGGTCCTAGCCTTAATATCTTATTTGGGTGATTTATTAAGGACTCAATCAATCAACTAACTTGAATTTTTCTCCCGTTCTGTAGATGTCAAAATATGACAACTATGGTCTTTCTAAATCCCGTGGAACAAGCTTTTCACATGAAGATGATATTCCACGATTCGATCGAGGAACACGAGATCATGCTTCACCTCCTCCACCTCCTCCTATTGTTCTCCCTAACCCACAAGTTCAAAAGATTGAAAAGTTCAAACTCACTCAAGCCCTTTTGGCAAGTAAACATGAAGAAGGAAAGTCAGTGTGTGCACACGTCCTAAAGATGAAGTCACACATTGATAGGTTAAGAATATTGGGATCTGTTGTTTTTGAGGAGCTGGCTGTTGACTGGGTTATTCAGTCACTTCCTGACTCATATAGTGAGTTCGCAAGAAATTACTATATGATGAACCACGACATAACCCTCATCGATCTCACCTATATGCTTATTGCTGCCGAATCAGCAATGATTTGGCGCACTGGAAAAGCAAAGTTGATTGGTGGATCTGCCTTCCAGACCTCTATGGATATAGGCAATGGCAACGAAAGGCATGCCATGATAGAAAAGTTTGATCATAAGAGAAAGGCAAAGTCAGAAGTAGTTCCGTGTGCTGTTCCAAAAGAGTCAATTTGCTTTTATTGCCAAGAGAAGGGGCATTGGAGACGAAGCTGCCCTAATTACCTAAGAAATCTAAGATATGTGAGAGTCAAAATGTATGGCTCTACTTTAGGTGAAATCCATTAACTAACTCCTTTAAGTGCCTATTCTAGATTCTTAATACATGATGTGTTAAGATTATATTTTGATGTTTTGTAGGATCAAAGAAAAGAGAGGAAGCTTAAGGGAAGAAGTGAGCGGAATCTGATCGTGAAGAAATGGATTTCGATCGCATTACTTGAAGATTAGAATCTTGAGCCACTACTTGAAGTTAGAATAAGATTGCTAAGAAATATGTATTAGCATAGTTTTTCAACTGAATTGCATTGTAAGGACAAATTTTTCCGCAATAAAATAAATTTTGATTTTATATAATTTTTTATCCTTGCAATGGCATGTATGAAAAATTGATGTTTGTAAGTTTCTATTATTAGCAATAATGGATTTGATTCTTAATTATGTTATTTGTGGAAGGTCAAGAATGTACCAAATAGGGAAAGGTTCTCATCGCCCAAGTTTTGATTGGACAGAAACTTGGAATCATACAACTTGATTGCATGAAAAATGAGAAATTACATATTTGGAAATTAGACTAATTCGTTGACAAAGTGTCAAGTGAAGGACTAGGAGATCAAGTACACAAGGTTGCGTGTTGATCAAGTCCACCACAAGAGTGAAAAAGATATTCGTCATGATTTACTAAAGGTTTAGTAAATATGATTATACTTATAAGATTAAGTGTAATTCCGAGTTGATTGAAATAGTTTAAATCAATAATAGAACGAATAAGAAGAATCAAGTAGGCAGAAACATAAAAGTTTCTCTATTCTAAGAAGAAGGGAGAGTACCTTTTATTATGTTTTATGATAGGTCTTAATGATTAAGAACCATATCTCAATTGATCCTCTAAGTGAGTCTTAGTGCAATTGTATGTCTGAGAAGAGGAATCAAGAATTGAAGAAATGGTTAAATCAAGAAGTCAATCATACTTCGTTCCAAAACAAGTCTCATAGTTAAGATTGTGAATTGAGTGACAAGTCTCAAGAAGGTTTATAACATTCATCAAATGTGGAATTTGGAAAAGGGTTTTCTTATTCTTGCACATTTGAAATTGGAAAGTTGTGATGTCTTGGATAAGACAAAGACCAACTAGGACCAATTTTGTGAAGTGTTTTGTCTTGATAAAAGCTACACTAACTCGTGAATATTTGTTTGTCAAGAAATGTTTATTGACAAGAGCATCTTATATGTCAAGGAGTCAGTGGGAGTCTTAATGGTCTTGAAAAGTTTCAAGAACTAATCAAGAATAAACCTTATCGATCATCACTAGCACACGACTTGAGGTTTACAACCTATCGTGTTGACATTATTTTATTTTTGTGCCATTCCAATTGAGTTAATTATGCATGTGAGTTCTATGAGTTCTCAATTGAACGCATAAAAGGCAAGCACTTTGATCAATGAAAAGTACATTGATAGGAAAGGGTGAGCTGCTTAACTACTTGAAAGACATGGTGGGCAACCGTGTTACCATAAGGCAAGAGATCAAGATTGAGAAGGTTCGGTCCATATGAGTTTAGATTTGTCGCAAACTTTGGTTTTGACAAATTCGCATGGATAGGAACACATACACCATTAAAATCTAAGTGTCATAAGATTCCCTCCTTCATGAAGATGACTGTGAGGAAATGCTTTCACTAAGAGAGTTTTTAAGAAGATAGTGATTGTGAAATTGTATTCTCAAATTTGATTATGGTCACGGTATCCCTTTCCATAATCCGAATTGTGAGATTTGGCAATTAGTCTGAATTGTTTAGACACACTTATGAGCTATCTCAGGCAAATGTGTATAAGATTAAGATGCTTAGATAAAAGATTATCCAAGCATTAGGTATTAGGAATATGAACTTAAGAAATTCAATAGGTATTGTTTTCTGGAAGTTTAGCTGTTTTCTGAATACATGTCAAAGCTAGTGGGAGCATAAGTGTTATGCTTATATGATAATAATCATCATGATAGTGGGAGCATAAAATTTGTTCTTGTATGATTATTAAGACAAGTATTGCAAGTTAGCAATATTAATTATAGTAAACAAGAGTTATACTTTGCAAAGTCGTAAGGGTTGAATAGTTGTTTTGCTATAATTAAGGGAGAGAATATTATGCTTCATTTCAAATATAAAGGCTCAGGTTGTGGAATGTTAATAAATTTAGTCAAGGATAAATAGTGTGTTCTCAAATTTCGATTATGATTATGGCATCCCTCTTCATAGTTCGAATTATGAGAACGTGACACATAAAATATTATGGCAGAAGATTGATAAAGTATCAGATCTTTATGTAAGACATTATGCATTGAGTTCCATACACTTAGGGTATAGGATTGATTGCAAATGCTATAATATTTGACCATTCTAAAATTTTCCAAGTGTCTAGCGCATTTTGAGGGAAAAAGGACAAGAATCGGTTTTGACTAAAATAATTAAACAACTATCAAAGGATGATCAAAAGCTCGCTGAGGATTGGTCGCTTGTGAGTAGTTGGAAGTATGGTATTGGATTTACCATATTGACATTATTATGAATAGATAAGATTCTATTAAGAATAAGTTGTTGTATGACAAAATATGGAAATGTTTCCATATTGGGAGTTGGATATTGAGAATCTATGTCTAGATTAGAAACTTTTATGCAAGAAGGATGTTCAAAGGAATGTACTTTGAGTGAGAGACATCATATCTATAGAATTGTTTCTGATAGAGATTGGCCAAGTCTTGATGATTTTGAGCTATGACTTTACGAAAGAATCATTACATAAAGTGTTAGAATCTAACATGAGTAACAAGAATTTGATATTCTTATACTTATGATAAGGATTGGGAGTTGTGAAATGAGTATGATTGGAAATGTGTTCATTTGATCTATTTCACAAAGTAAGGACCGTAGATAAACATTGTGTGCATGCTGAGAGCATGGGACAAGTGTAGTTATAATTCAAGTAAGAAGTTGATTACCCGAAACAACAAATAATGAGTAATCAATATGGTGATTAGATAAAATGTTTTATTTATACCCAGAGTTTGGGGCCATATGGGATTAGTATCATTCTTGTGTTTCACTTTGCATGTTTTGACTTCCTGAATAATTAAATTAGTTCAGAACAATCGAATTATTCGAACGAACCATAGTCGTTCGTATGTTGGAAGTAGGTATGAATGAAGACTATCGTGAATCGGTGTGTGGATTGTCTAAAGTGTATTAGACATAAGCAAATGTTTGCTGCAACGTTCATGAGTGCTTATGAATATAAGTTTAAGCATTGGATTAAACCCACACTCACTTTGATCACTTCATGGATTTCATCATGAGTGATTGGTGAGACGCTAACATCTCATATTCTTGAAACCGAGATGTGTGAGTTGTATCTTGCGAGTCGGTTACACATTGATAATATGTAAACGCACCAGTAACTTGGTGTTATAAAACATATATTTGTGTGTGATTCGGTGAGTGAGTACAAGCAAGCATTGAATCAAAGTTTATCCGTTCCTTTTATCCAAATTAGGATGAAAGTGATATCTTTGGGCCCCTCGATGATTTAGTGGTGACACATAAGCGCTTGGCCAAGCCGGGACTAATTTGATGTGTTCAAATGTAGTCTGTTGTCAATCGTCATAAATCGGAAATCAGGTAATAATATAGAGAGAATGATTGAAATCCATGTCTCACGTCTAGACGATATCTAGAGTGGAGGAATATATGATCCCTTATCTAAAGGACACGCTTTTGATAGGATCAGAGTTGACAGCGGTTTTTAAAAGCTACGATTGCAGATCAGGATCTGAAGTCATACGCAGAATAATTATTAGACTTATCCAAGTGGGAGACTGTTGGATTAGTGTCTAAGTCCATAACTATTTTGGTATGTACTCGACCCGATGGTGCATGGTCCTTTTGGGTTGCCTTCACCAAAGCAACTTGATAGGATGAATTATGAAGAGAAAGGATTAATTATGATTTATTAATATATTATGAGAATAATATATTAAAGGAGAAACCATATTGTTTAATTAATATTAGTCAAGAATGAATTGATAATTAATTTTGTGGCTAAAAGAGATTAATTAAACTTAAGGGACTGGAACTGTAATTATAAGATAATTACATTTGGGCTATGGATCACCTTGGAATAATAGGCTGGACAAATTCTATGGGGAACCCCATTAGAAATCGTCCAAGGGATATTCTAAAAGGGTTCATGGGTTGCTTAGGGCTTAAGCAGTCAAATTAGGGTTTCTGGACGTTTTTGGGCAGCCTCCTCTCTCCTTATTCTTCATCCTCTTGCTCTTGGTGTGTGTGAGCCATTAGAGGAGTGACACTTGTGACTCTAAGCTTTCTAATGCCATTACAAAGAGGATTTGAGATTGTTGTTGCTACATAACAATCAAGGGAAGATCTAAACCCCATTCTTATGTTAATATGATTAATAGTATGCTAGATCTAGGGTTTAAAGTCTTGGATGAATTGCATGTATAATAGAGAAACCTAGATCCAAGCATTAGGGTTTGCATGAGCACATAGGATGTTTTATGGCTAAAACCCATCAAAATCTTGATCCAAAAGCCATATATACTTTGAACTAAGGCATACAAATTAAGATCTAGACCCTAAAGATTATTTGAACACGTAAAGTTTCTGGCTTTATCCCCATGCATGGCCTTTTGGGGCTAAAAAGGCAAAAATGTCATCCTAAAGCTTGCATGGGGCTTCAATGGCCATAAAGTTTGCACCTTTATGACATAACATCCCTTCAAGGTCCTAGATCTAGAAGTATACACACTTGGGACGTCCATTTCCCAGAAGCTAACATTCTTAGACCAAATGTAGCACCCGATTCTTGGTACGCAGTTAATTCAAGCATTTCTTGTGTTTTTTCTGGGACTCAACGAGTTGGAGGCCCAACTCGTCGAGTAGAGTCGAGATCCGCGGACAATTTAAGTGACCTACTCGATGAGTCGGAAGACTGACTCAGCGAGTAGGTGCTGTTTGGGTAAAACCCTAAATTGAGGGTTTGCACCCTATTTAAACACCTTATCTTAGCCTCCATCGATCCATATACTCCCAGAAGACAACATATCGAAACCCTAGCCGTTTTTGTGTGTTCTAAGGCTATTTTGGTGGATTGTAAAGCTTGAGAAGAGGAAAGGAGCTTGTGAGACAAAGGGGTAACAAGAAGATCCAGAGGTTTGTGCTCATTTTCAGCTTATTAGAGGTATGAAGCTGAACCTTTGTCTAAAGATCTTGATTTTTGGGCCTTTTCCTTCATCTTTCTAAGCCCTAGAGAGGTTGTATTTGGGATTAAGAGTTGGAAGTTAGTGTATGCTTTAGATCCAGGTCTATTAGGGGGTTTTATGGCACAAAGGTGCCCATTTTGCTGCCATGAACACCCCATGCACCTTAGAGGCCATCTTTTATGGCTTTTTGGGCCAACGACCCCTTGCATGTGTACCAAGTTTGGAACTTTACATGTAAAATGGACATGAGGAGGTCAAAACTATGGTTTTGATGTCTTAAGTACCACTGAAATCGACTGTATAGTGTTGGACAAGAAGGGACTCGACGAGTCACTTGGGTGACTCGGCAAGTCGAGACGCTTTTTCCCCAAAAACGTCTTCTGGAATGGTTTTGGTTGAGCGAAAGGAACACTCAGCCTGCTAGGGGTTTGCCTTGGACCTGGAAATCATGGGACTCGATGAGTGCTAGAACAGACTCAGCAAGTCCAAGACAATCTCCCAGTCTTTGAAGATGGACTCGAAGAGTTGTTCTTACAACTCAGCGAGTCATAGACTAGACGCATTCATATGCTGAAGATGAACTCGACGAGTTCAAGGAAGAACTCGTCGAGTCAGTTAAAGATTGACTGAAGTGTTGTTGAAGGTGAACTCGTCGAGCTCTTGCTAGACTCGACGAGTGGGGTCGGGTTTGTATTATGTGAACGAAAGGACTCGACGAGTTGGCAGACCAACTCGGCGAGTCTGGTCAACCAAAGAGTTGACCCGACCAGGGTTTGACCTTGACTTTGACTTTGACTTGGTTTCAAGTTGACCATTGAAGGGATTGTGGGTACAAATTGATAACTTAGAAGGGTTGTCATGTAGTGATTGAGGAGTCGAGGAGAGCCGACTTTCACGTCGAGGACAGTTCAGACACTACACGATATCGAGGTGAGTTTACTTCCAGTAGAAGTAGGTCTTAGGCACCAAGGTCGGCCCACTAGTAATTGTTAGTTGGGACGATTATCTTTGTGATAATTGCCTGGTCTATTATTGTTGGATATGTGAGTATGCTAGATTGCTAGATATGTGAGTATGCTAGTTTGCTAGTTGCTATGTTATGGGAGATAGTATCAGTAGAAGGGGGACTAGTCCCTGATTTGGTCGCTAGTACCAATAGGTAGGTCAGATACCCCAGATATGTCTGACAGCATGATTATGATATGATATTATGTGTTAGTGGTAGGGGTGAAATAGTCCCCGTGTGCGGTTGAGATAGACCGGAGGGTAGGTCGGCACCCCAGAATGGCTCGACATGGGTAGGTCAGCACCCCAAAATGGATTGACATGGGTAGGTCAGCACCCCATAATAGCTTGACATGGGTAGGTCAGCACCCTAGAATGGCTTGACATGGGTAGGAAGGGCGCCCCAGAATTGCCCGACAATATATGTATGTTATGTGATTGTATGGTATGTGGTATGATGGAGGAACTCACTAAGCTTCGTGCTTACAGTTTTAGTTTTTGGTTTTAGGTACCTCTTCGTCTAAAGGGAAGGAGTCGGTGGTGTAGCAGCGCATCACACACACATGATTTCCGCTTAGAGTTTTCTGGGATTGTACTATGATATTTTGTTACTTCAAGATGATTTGGTTTGAAACATGATATTATGGTTTTATGTATTGACATGATCTTGGCAATGTTTTGATAAATAAATTTATAAATCACTTAATTAAAAACAAAATTTTTGGCCTCAAATTTTGGGATGTTACAAGTTGGTATCAAAGCCCTGGTTTGAGGGATTCGGACACACCCTCAGGGGTGTATGGACTCAAACCGAGGGACTAAGAGCTTTTTCGCAAAGAAAGTAGTTTCTAAAATTTTAAGTTAAAGAATTTTGAGGAAGTACAAGGTGTGTGATGTGTGCAACCGGCCGAGCTCAAGTAAGTTTTCCCCAAGATACCCATACTTGTTATGTTATGTGTATGATTTATGATTCTGAGAAATGCATGCTAGATTAGGACTAAGGATCTAGGAGGATTCCTTGTATGCCTGATATATGATTCTGAGAACTGCATGCTAGATTAGGGCTAAGGATCCAGGAGGATGCCTTGTATGCCTGATATATGATTCTGAGAATTGCATGCTAGATTAGGGCTAAGGATGTAGAAGGATGACTTGAATGCCTGCTATATGATTCCGAGAACTGCATGCTAGATTAGGGCTGAGGATCTAGGAGGATACCTTGACTGCCTGTTGTATGAGCTGTATGCTAGGGCTGCTTAGCCAACGGTAGGATAGCCTGATTAGGTTATGCCTGATGTGGTTACTCAATGCACGAATGCTTCTTGCTTTGTGCTAAAGGGGTCCCGACTAACTAAAACTAACTAGTGAGCGGATATGTAATAGTATTCGCGAGCTGGTTAGGGAAGGAAGGTAGGGACTCCTGGTGCAGCTGATGGCGGAGAGTAGGTCGAAGAGTGCTCTAGGAAAGCCTAGGATGAGATCAGTCGAAAATGGATATTGGTAAGGGGACTTGGTGAAGTTGAGGCAATCCTTGAGGAAAGTACGGATAGATGTGGAAGGTAGTATGGGCCCGTACTACTAAAAACAGAGGATCTGTGCTCGAGTCAAGGAGGGTCGAGATGGAACCAAGAAACCGGGGGAGTGTGTGGACCTCTCGGGAGTACGTATGATCCTGACGTTTATGTATTTATTTCCATTATGGTGGTCACACGATATGGAGCGGGAGGCTTAGGATCTAGGTCAGGATCAGGATCAGGATCAGGCTCAGGGGCAGGATCCGAGCAGGTGGATTACGGGCTACGCGAGTTCACTGCATCTGAGATCATGAGAGGTATCCTTGAGTCGACCCCGGTTATTTCCAGGTCGATTAAGGGGGGGATTATCAAGTAGATGGAGGATCGCCTCCAAGTATTTAGGAGTGATTTGGTGTCTGGCTAGACCAGTACGCGCACACTGTCCTTCAAGGACTTCAGACGGAGTGGTGTGCCAGATTTTCACGGGGTGAAGGACCCCATTGCTTCAGGAGATGGATCGCAGACATTGAGTCTACACAATTGACGAGCTTCTGCCCGGAAGGGTCGAAGGTCCGCTTTGCTGCGGGATGTCTGAGGGATAGAGCTAGAGACTGGTGGGAGTCGGTTGGTGACTCGTTGGTAGCCCCAGCTGTCGAGGCTATGGCGTGGTCAGATTTTGTGACCAGATTCAGGGTTGAGTTTGCGTTGGTTGTGGAGCTTCAACAGCTGGCCAGGGAGATTTTGGATATGAGGCAAACGACTGAGACTGTGGCGAAGATCACCGCCAAGTTCAGGGAGAGCGCCCTGTTGGTACCCCAGTATGTGGTGGATGAGGAGATGCGGAAGACCCGCTATCATGATATGTTGAGGGCTGATATTCAGGAGCATGTCAGCTATTCAGCCTGCCCGACCCTGGAGTCCATGATTGCCAGGGCGTGGGAGAGGGATCTCGATTTGGAGCACGTCCGGAAGAGGAAAGCAGAGACTGAGCAGGTGACAGGGGTTTTGGGCAAGAAACCCAAGGGATCCGATGTTAGGTCGAAGGGCCAGCCAGGCCAGAGTCGTTGTAGGAAATGCGGCAGGCCGCATGAGGGAGCTTGTAGAGTGGGATCGTCGGGCTGCTACAAGTGCCGCAAGACGGGGCACTTTGATAGGGATTGTACTGCCCCTCCCCCATAGTGCAAATGTCATACCTGATTTGCTTCCATTGCAATCAGAGGGGCCATAAGAAGGGAAACTTCCCTAGATTGACAGCAGCGATAGTAGCAGCGCCAATGGCGGCACCGACCCAAGCGTCAGCGCGGGTCACGGATGGCCAGAAGGCCAAGGTAGAGGCTCTAGTGGTGCGGAGCCGATCATTTCAGTTGACAGTCGAGGAGGCACACGCTACACCCGATGTAGTGATGGGTACAATTTATTTCTTATGCTTTTATGTTATGTCGCTATGATTTTGATATGTTATGTATGTGCTCTGTTTAGGATCGTTCCATGTGCATGGTATCCCAGTTCAGGTATTTTTTGATTCGGATGCTACCCGATCATTTGTTTCTCGTACGCTTAGTAAGAAGTTTCTTGAGTCGTCGGGCATGTTGGATTGCCCTCTAGAGGTCGAGATTGCAGACGACCAGTCAGTGCGAGCATCAAAGGTCTACTGACATTGTGTTTTGAGGCTGTTCAAGGAGCGTTATCTGGTAGATCTGGTTCCCACACCTTTGCGGGGGAATAAGGTTATTATTGGTATGGATTGGCTAAGCCCTAATGGGGCAGTGATTGACTGCACACAGCAGTTGGTGCGGATCAAGACCCCAAGTGGGGGAGAGCTGGTGATTCAGGGCGAGAGGCCACAACAAGGACCAACTTTATGTTCAGCAGCGAGAGCTAGGCGCTACCTTCTTTATGTTCAGCAGGGTTGTGCAGGATTTGTCACCTATGTTATGGATACCCGGGAGGTGGGTAAGGCGACGGTGGGCGATGTGCCCGTGGTACGAGGTTCTTCAACCACCTAACCCCTACGATGCCAACATGTTCCAGGCAGCTTTCACAGCAGCAGTTGCAGTTGCTGTGTTAGCAATCAACGCTCCTGTCCCTAGTGGATCGGGAACGGGTGCACCTCCCTCGAACCACGGTGAAAGCCATGGACACCCTCGGGAATGCACCTACAAGGACTTCACGAACAACAAACCCCGTAGCTTCAATGGAACTGGGGGTGTTATGGTGTTAAGGCAGTGGATTGAGAAGATGGAATCTGTCTTCGAGATCTGCGGATGCCAAGAAGGCAACAAGGTCAAGTTCGCAGCTTGTACCTTCTCTGACAGAGCATTAACATGGTGGAACGGCCATGTTAAGTATCTGACTTTGGTGGTGGCGTATTCCATCGGCTGGGAAAAGCTGAAAGACATGCTGATGAAAGAATTTTGTCCTCGAGGTGAAATACAAAAACTCGAACAGGAATTCTTCTTCAAATGGTTGGATCCGACATCCCAACCTACACAAACAGGTTCTGTGATCTGGCGAACTTATGCTCTAATATGGTTGCTCTTGAGAGCAAAAAGATAGAGAGATATATCTGGGGACTGTCGCCCCAGATCCAGTCAAGTGTGATAGCTTCACAATAATCCTCCAAGAGACAACAACTTGTGGCAATCAATGCTGCCACAGTGACTCCTGTTGTCCCTGCGAACCCCTTACCAGCAAAAACTTATGCTGGGTCTCTCCCGAAGTGCAACAAATGCAGCTTCCACCACCGCGGTCCTTGCAGGGAGATGCAATGCACTAACTGCAACAGGAAGGGGCACACAGCCCGTTTTTGCCAAATGCCAACAACTCAGGCCGCCCAGGTTCCTAACGCCGGTATAGGCCAAGCCTGTTACGGTTGTGGCGAAGTGGGCCACTACAATAGGAACTGCCCTAAAGCGGGGATGACTGGAGGAGTAGGAAGAGTTATGGCCCTAGGCCACGAGGAAGCGGTAGCTGATCCTACGATAGTTACTGGTACGTTTCTCCTCGATAACTCATATGCTTGCATACTTTTCGATAGTGGAGTAGAGAAAAGTTTCGTAAGCCACAAATTCGCACACCTACTTAAACAAAAACCCTGTGCTTTAGATAATCCATTCACGGTAGAAATGGTTAACGGGAAAACGGAGAGTACTAACTGCATATACGTAGGTTATACCTTAACTTTAGATGGCCATACTTTCAAGATAGATCTCATGCGAGTCCCAATTAAAAGTTTCGACGTTCTCATCGGCATGGATTGGTTGAGTCTTCTTCGCGCCGACATCATGTGCTTTGAAAAAGCAGTTCGTCTTAACCTTCCTAACAACGAAACCTTAGTTATCTATGACGACAAACCAAGTACGAGCCTTCGCATCATTTCGTGCATTCAAGCCCAGAAGTGCTTGCGAAAGGAATATCATGCATTCCTAGCACACGTCGTCGATACCAGTCAAGAACTGAAAGACATCTAGAACATCCCAGAAGTACGCGACTTTCCCGACATCTTCCCGGAAGAACTTCCCGGTTTACCACCGCAACGCCAAGTCGATTTCAGAATCGACTTAGTGCCAGGAGCTACCCCAGTAGAAAAATCTCCTTATCATCTGGCACTGGCCGAGATGCAGGAACTTTCCAGTCAACTTAACGAACTTCTCAAGAAGGGATTCATTCGACCAAGCTTCTCACCATGGGGAGCACCGGTCTTGTTCGTCAAGAAGAAAGATGGATCATTCCGCATGTGCATCGACTATAGAGAACTCAACAAACTTACCATTAAAAATCGTTATCCCTTGCCCCGCATTGAAGATTTATTTGATCAACTTCAAGGAGCCAACTACTTCTCGAAGATAGATCTGCGATCCGGATATCACCAACTACGAGGGTTAGAGGAGGATGTTCCCAAGACAACCTCCCGAACTCGTTATGGGCACTATGAGTTTGTAGTGATGCCGTTCGGATTAACTAACGCACCTACAGTATTCATGGATCTGATGAATAGGGCGTGTCTTCCTTACTTGGATCAGTTCGTCATCGTCTTCATCGATGACATACTCATCTACTCTCGAAGTAAGGAGGAGCATAGTCAACATCTCCGTAGAGTCTTAGAAACATTGCGAGCGGAGAAGCTCTACGCGAAGTTCTCCAAATGTGAATTTTGGATTCGACGAGTCGAATTTTTCGGCCATGTTGTTAGCAAAGAGGGAATACACGTGGACCATTCCAAAATTAAGGCCATCGAGAACTGGTCAGCACCAAAGACACCTACTGAAATTCGTCAATTTCTAGGTCTAGCTGGCTACTATTGCAGGTTCATTCAGAACTTCTCCCGTATAGCAAAACCTCTTACAACACTTACCCAGAAGGGCGTAGCCTTTGACTGGGAAGAGAAACAAGAAAGAGCGTTCCAAACGCTCAAGCGAGCCTTGTGCACCGCACCAATACTGTCCCTCCCCGAAGGGATAGAAGACTTCGTGGTCTATTGCGACGCATCAAACCAAGGGCTCGGATGTGTTCTGATGCAGCGAGGTAAAGTCATAGCCTATGCCTCGAGACAGCTGAAGACACATGAGGTTAACTATACCACCCACGATCTTGAGCTAGGAGCAGTTGTGTTTGCTCTGAAGATCTGGCGACATTACCTGTATGGTACAAAAAGCACGATCTTTACAGACCATAAGAGTCTACAATACATTTTCGATCAGAAAGAGCTCAACATGAGACAACGACGGTGGGTCGAGCTACTCAGTGATTACGAGTGTGATATTCGTTATCATCCGGGTAAAGCCAATGTAGTAGCCGACGCCCTAAGTCGGAAAGAATATTCTGGTCGTAGGGTCAAATCTTTGACTCTAACTATCCATTCACACTTATCCACGCAAATAAAGGAGGCTCAGCTCGACGCTTTGAAACCTGACAACGTGACTGGTGAATCCCTTAGAGGGATGGATAAGAACCTGGAAGTCAAGGGTGGAGGAGCCTTGTACCTCATGGATCGGATCTGGACACCGAAACACGGTGGCTTCAGAGACTTGGTCATGACGGAAGCTCACAACACTCGTGTGACAACCTGAAATTTCAAATTGTATGAACCTCATCTATTCAATAGAAGCTAGTTCAGTTTTTGTGATTTTCAAGCTTGTCCGAACAAGTTTGTGTGCATTAGGGTTTATGTTTTAGATGATATCAGGAGAGTGGCTACTCCTGGTTTTGTGAAACTTGGGCATTTCAAGTTTCATACTGTTACAGTCCAACATCAGGAACGAAAATATTTTCTGCCAAAATATTCCAGGACTATAAATAGTTTTCTGAATTAAATTAATTCATTATTCACAATTCCAAATAGAGAAAAGCCATATTCTCTCTGACGGATCTTCGGGTTTTCATCCCAGATTGTGAGTCTACTTTTCTATATGTGTTTCAACACTTGTTAGATGCTCATTAACACAAATTACATGTTTAGATTACAAGATCCGGGAGTTTACCGCCCAAGATCGTTCTTGGGGAGTAAACTCCAAAATGGAACCTTAATGCCTTCTAGACCCATTCCTATGTTAGAGGACTTGTAAAGGAATTAGTGTATGATCTTTGTAGCCTAGAAATCATCCAAGAAACATAAGTTCTTGGAGTTTACGGCCAAGGAACTCCCTTGGGCCATAAACCCCTTTTCAAGGGCTTAAATGCCCTAAAACTTTCCCCAATGCTTAAGGACTTTACCTACTAGTACTTGTGCTTGTTTAGAACATCAAAAGCCCATAAAAACCATAAGTTTTTAGGAGTTTACGGCCAAGAACCCTTCTTGGGCCGTAAACCCCATTTTGTGGGACAAAAATCATTCCAAGCTACCCTTAAGCCTTTAGACAATTTACCTTGCACCTTTGGGACTAGAATGGAGAGTAGAACACATAGAAATCACTCCTTGAAAGGAGTTTACGGCCAAGGAACATGACTTGGGCCGTAAACTCCAAGTGAAGGCACCAAAGTGTGCCTCTTGTCCCCATTAGCCTTAGATAAAATCATGGATGCCATTCTTGATGTTTAAGTGCCTCAAATCAATTAAATTCCTAGAGTTTACGGCTGTAAACTCTAAGGTGAAGGACCTTAGGCCGTAAACTCCCTTATGGAGTGTTCTAGAGCCTTAAAACTACTTCATGCATTATTCCAATAAAGATAGGAGTGTTCTAGATGCAAGATAACACCACAAAACACCCAAAAACACCATTTGAGGAGTTCACGGCCATAAACCTATGAGTTTACGGCCGTAAACTCCAAGGTGTGGGGTTTGTTGGGTGGTGAACTCCTATACAAGGCTATTTGATGTTTCAAACCCTTTTGCCTTGTCCCGTAGCAACTTAGATGCAACCATTTGAACCCTAAACACTCATAAAAGTGTTTAAATGTTTTCTAAGTGTCTTAACTTATTTACTAAGTTATTATATGTCTAATTAGTTATATATATGTTTATTATATGATAACTAGGCTCGTGCGTGTAAACCAGTCTCCGTTTGTCACCTAGCACGGTAGCCGACACTACAATACAGACAACTCACCACAAGTGAGTTCATACCCCTTGAATCAACCATTGAAATGATTTTAAGTGTTTTAAATACTTTATGGGGGGGAATACAAGTCAAAGACTTATAAGTTATTGCTCCAATCACATGTGATTGCATTTAATCACATGTGATTAATAACTAGGAAAACAACGATTTTTACCACTGTTCAAACTGTTTATCAAAATGCCTTACTTTGAAATGTTTTACAAACTGTTTTACTATCCAAACTTACTTATAGACTGTGATTTAAACAAATGCTTCTCTTACTTAAACTGTTTTACCAACGTATGCCTTCAAAATGATTTATAGATCGACATCAAGTCAATCATCTCTTGAAATTATATTTATGCTTCAAAATGTTTTATGAAAACTTATTTATGCTTTATATATACAATTGCATGCCCGTATATGTATAGATATATAAATAATGTTCAAAAGGCTTAGGAATGCCATCCGCCCTATTTCCTTTTCCTCGATTTGGATGTGGTCTGGTGGGATTACGGGTGACCATCCAAGGTCGTTTCAATATTACTTATATATCATATATACATATATAGACATAAAAGTACTTCCATATTCATACTCATCAGTACATCATTAGCTGGTTACCATCGGGGTAACGCAAGATCATACATATACAGATATACTAGAAACAATACATATACAGATATACTAGAAACAATACATATACAGATATACTAGAAACAATTCATATACAGATATACTAGAAACAATACATATACAGATATACTAGAAACAATACATATACAGATATACTAGAAACAATACATATATACAGAGATACGAGAAACAATACATATACCGATATACGAGAAACAATACATATACATAAATACGTAATAATTGTGATTCACTGTATCGGGCATGCCTTAAATGTCATGGCCCGAGTTGTAGCCAGAATTCTCTTGGAGGGAGAGCGTGAGTTTGCGTATAGATCTATACTGGATTGACTATCCTACACCTTGCTGCTAGCTACAGCCGGACCTGCAGGTCTGCGGGTGCCAAACGTCATTTCTTATTACGACCATTCATTATGTCATTGTTACCAGTCGATAGCATGGTGCAATTTATCACATTATGCCTTAATATAAATCCGGTTTAAGGTAGTAGTATTTAGTACAGCAGTAGTCTTATTATACAAAGCTACAGTACTACAATGATTTACCCATTACATATTTTAGTGATAATCTCACTTAAGCATTAGTGTACAAACTATATTTTTAACAAATGATAGTTATACTTGGGTAATTACACACTTTTACAACAGACAAGTTTACAAAACAGCTTAGCCTTGGTAGAAGGTTACTTTTATAGAAAATATAGGATTTTCTGAGAGATTCAAACTTTTACAAACACTTTCAAACATTTGCTTACATTTTTACGAACTTATACATTGAGACAGGTTCAAACGTTTTTACAAGAAACATTGACACTAAAATACTTATGAACTCACCAGCTTTATGCTGATAAACTCTTTCAAAATAACTTGTATTCTCAGGTCATCAGTAGACAGGTACCGAGGCCAGCTTTTGAGAAGATGGAGTGCATTCAAGACTCATCTCAATATTATTTTGTGTTTCATTATTTTTGGTGTCTATAGCTATACAGAACACACTTGTATTAAAATTATATATTTAATGCAATGGATGATGTTGTTTGCTTATTTACATTTACTGTGTTGTGATACTATACATGACGTCCTCCGCCCTAGAACGTTTCCGCCGTTCTTGGTTTTGGGGTGTGACAGATTGGTATCAGAGCATTGTTTATAGTGAATCAAGTATATCAACCCATAAAAGATATACTAATCTATAAACCCAAAAGGGACTAAAACACTCTGACCAAGAGTCTATACTTTAAATAATAAAATATTTAATTAAGTATACTAGTCTACATTATACTAAAATCAGTGTCACAATGACAGGAACAAAAGTATTACGATTGTTGAATATCACAAGTGAGCTCCGGGATGTATGGTCAGTCCTGGGAATGGCATAGCCTGATCAACTATGCTGGTCCTAGGAGTGATTAGCATATGCCCTAGAATGGTTGTGATATGTTAACAAGTCTAAAAACTTACCAACAATACCACAAGAAGATCAGTAGAACTTAAACTTAAAATACTATAGGAGTATTTTGTGCTATTAGTTACACGTATACTATATTCTTATACCTCTCTTCTCGCGTAGATCTAAATGGCTGGATTTCATCATGGTGACCCGTACTTCCCCAATGAAGGCAATGCCGGGTGGATCAATGAAGAGCCTGAAGATGAGCATCCAATCCCTTTGGATGATCACCTCGCAGAAGGCTTTTCAGATGGATCTGACTCCGAGCCTGAAGTCAACAACCTACCGCTTGTAGGTCAAGCCCCGAACAACAACCCTCGACCAGCGTTTCCAGGTCCTACACCCATGTGGGCAAACAATCTGAATCGCTGGAGTGATGAGCAGGGTCAGCCCTTACCATACTTTGGGGACCGAGCCTTCTACAACATCAGCGATGGTGGCTCTGCTGACAGAGCTCTGCCGGTGATCATCCGCAGAATAGCTCGTAATGTCGAGCAAGGTCGAGCAGCCATCGACCGGGTCATGGAGATTGATGCCAATTCAGGCGTAAATACAGTCCGCATCCGCCATCTTGAAGAAGACATGGAACAGACCCGTAGAACCAACGAAACTCTGCAGCAACGACTGGCTGCCTCCCGTGCTGAAGTCTTAGAACTTCGAGCTCGTCAGAGAGCTCAGGACCGACACCTTCAGGAGGTGTTTCGCCAAATGTCTGACCTCAGGGATCGCCCGAGGAATTCCCATCGCCATTAGATGATGTCTAGTACATCTCTGTCTTTTGATTTAGGGATAGCCTTGAACTTATGTGCTCTAAGTAGCACTTGTCTGTAAAATATTCCTAACTTTCGGTACTCTAATTAGGAATCTAGGACTGTCAGTATTGTCCTTATGGTATGATGTAAGACCTACTGTTAGGTCGATTTTTCCTTGAACTTATTACATCAGTAATACCCGTGCTATCGAAATCTATTATGTGGGAAAAATTTGTACACTTGTGTATTCCTACTAATATTCCTTATTGTGATTTCAACACTCATTCAACTGTTGGGCTATGGGTAATTAGTCCATGGGTCACTCTCACTTTCCTTACAAATTGATTCTTATCATCCTTTTTGTTTTTTTTTTATAAACTTATAGCTGAAGGATGCCTCCTCGCAAGTCTCCCAGAAATAGGAATAATCCTGTACCTCCACCGCCTCCACCATCTGTAGTCTTCGATACTGCAGCCCTGAATGCTGCCGTAGCTGCAGCAGTGGCAACTGCCATGGCTCAGTATCACTCGTCTGATGCTAGCAGAGGTGGAACCCCTGTGGAATCTATCCCAGTTGAAATCCCTGTGCGCTCGAGGGAGTGCTCTTACAAGGATTTCACAAACTGCAAGCTGAAGCCTTTCTATGGCACCGGCGGAGTCATTGCTCTCTCGCAATGGTTCGAAAAGACTGAATCAGTCTTCGAAATATGTTCGTGCCCTGCAGCATTCAAGGTGAAATATGCCGCGTGCACCTTTGAGGATAAAGCCCTAACGTGGTGAAACGGCCACGTCAAAGCCCTAACTCTCGTCGTGGCTAACGACATGGGCTGGGCAACGTTGAAGGACCTCATGACGAAGGAATACTGCCCTAGGGGCGAAGTCCAGAAGTTAGAACATGAACTCTGGAATCTGACAATGAAGGGCACCAATGTGATCGCTTACACTGCCCGCTTTAGCGAACTGGTGGCCCTATGCCCCAATATGGTTCCCACTGAAGGGAAAAAGATTGAGCGGTATGTATGGGGGCTAGTGCCTCCGTACCAAGGGAACGTCTTAGCATCTAACCCTGCTACTTTCGACAGTGCTAAGCGATTGGCACAAAGACTTATTGACCATGGAGTCAAGACCCCTGCAACTACAACCACTCTAGCCATCCCAGAACCCTCTAAACCCGCTGGTAACAAGCGGAAGTTTTGGGATGAGAAGAAGAAGCAGCGTGCTTCAAAGAAACAACAAATCGTAGCAGTGCATGCTGCGGTAGCCCCTACTGCTGTTACTGCTCCGGGGAAGCAGTATTCTGGAAGTTTGCCGAAGTGCAACAAATGCAACTTCCACCACAACGGCGCCTGCCGTGAAATGCAGTGTGCTAACTGCCACAGGAAAGGACACACCGTCCGATTCTGTAAGTTCCCGGCGCAACCGATCTCTCAAGTTCCTGGCTCAGGCGCAAGCCCAACTTGCTATGGATGTGGCGAAACAGGCCACTTTAAAAGGGACTGCCCTAAGGCGAGGAATACTGGAGGAGCAGGGAGGGTACTAGCAATAGGCCACGGGGAAGCAGTCGCTGACCCGACAGTGGTGACTGGTACGTTCCTCCTTGATAACTCCTATGCATGCATTCTGTTCGATAGTGGAGCGGAGCGAAGCTTCGTAAACCACAAATTTGCTCGCATGCTTAAGCAACAACCACACGCACTTAATGAACAATTCACAGTAGAAATGGCCAATGGGAAAACTGAAAGTACTAATAGCATATACTTAGGTTGTCTTCTAACCTTAGATAACCATTCATTCCCAATTGACCTTATGCCGGTCTCGATAAAAAGTTTCGACGTTATTATCGGCATGGATTGGTTAAGCCTTCATCGCGCCGACATCATGTGCTACGAGAAAGCAGTCCGACTAAACCTCCCGTCTAACGAAACTCTTATAGTCTACGGCGACAAACCTGGTGCGAGTCTTCGCATTATTTCTAGTATTCAAGCACAGAAATATCTGCGCAAAGAATACCACGCATTTCTTGCTCACGTCGTCGACACGAACCTAGAAACGAAAGAACTGAAGAACCTCCCTGTAGTGAGCGACTTTCCCGACATTTTCCCAGAAGAACTACCCGGGTTACCTCCGCAACGACAAGTCGAGTTCAGAATAGACTTAGTCCCAGGAGCTACCCCAGTAGCCAAGTCGCCCTACCGTTTAGCACCAGCCGAGATGCAAGAACTCTCTGGTCAACTTAACGAACTGCTCAGCAAGGGCTTTATAAGACCAAGTTTCTCACCTTGGGGAGCACCGGTCTTGTTCGTTAAGAAGAAAGACGGATCATTCCGTATGTGTATTGACTACAGAGAACTCAACAAATTGACGATCAAAAATCGTTACCCTCTGCCACGCATAGATGATCTATTCGACCAACTGCAAGGGGCGAACTATTTTTCCAAGATTGATCTGAGATCCGGATACCACCAGTTACGAGTGCTCGAGGAGGATGTGCCGAAGACAGCCTTCCGAACTCGTTACGGACACTACGAGTTCGTGGTGATGCCATTCGGATTAACCAATGCGCCCGCAGTCTTCATGGATCTGATGAATAGAGTATGCCGACCTTACTTAGATCAGTTCGTCATCGTTTTCATTGACGACATCCTGATCTACTCCCGAAGTAAGAAGGAGCATGGTGATCATCTGCGACAAATTCTAGAGACATTACGAAAAGAGAAACTTTATGCGAAGTTCTCGAAATGTGAATTTTGGATCCGAAGAGTCGAATTCTTAGGACACGTGGTAAGCGAAGAAGGAATCCACGTGGACCCATCCAAAATAAAAGCCATTGAGAACTGGTCAGCACCAAAGACACCTACAGAAATTCGCCAATTTCTAGGTCTCGCTGGCTACTACCGCAGGTTCATTCAGAACTTCTCACGAATAGCAAAGCCTCTTACGACCCTGACCCAGAAAGGCGTGGCCTTTGACTGGGAAGAGAAGCAAGAAAGAGCGTTTCAAACGCTCAAACGAGCCTTGTGCACCGCACCAATACTATCCCTTCCCGAAGGAATAGAAGACTTCGTCGTCTATTGCGATGCATCCAATCAAGGACTCGGATGTGTTCTGATGCAGCGAGGTAAGGTCATCGCCTACGCCTCGAGACAGTTGAAGACACACGAGGTTAACTACACGACCCACGATCTTGAATTAGGAGCAGTAGTGTTTGCTCTGAAGATCTGGAGACATTACCTGTATGGAACGAAGAGCACTATCTTTACCGACCACAAGAGTTTACAACACATTTTCGATCAGAAGGAGCTCAACATGAGACAACGACGGTGGGTTGAGCTACTCAGTGATTACGAATGCGATATTCGTTATCATCCGGGTAAAGCCAATGTAGTAGCAGACGCCCTAAGTCGGAAAGAATATTCTGGTCGTAAAGTCAAGTCATTATCAATAACCATCCATTCACACTTGACTAAGCAAATTCAGGCGGCTCAGCTTGAGGCCATGAAACCTGAAAATGTGTCGAGTGAAGCCCTTAGGGGAATGGACAAGAACTTCGAAGCCAAGGGTGACGGAGCTTTATATTTCATGAACCGGATCTGGACACCAAAACACGGTGGTTTCCGAGACTTGGTCATGACCGAGGCGCACAACACTCGGTATTCCGTCCACCCAGGTTTAGATAAGATGTATCTGGATCTGAAAAAGCTATACTGGTGGCCTAATATGAAAGCAGAGATTGCTACCTTTGTGAGTAAATGCCTTACTTGCGCAAAGGTTAAGGTCGAGTACCAGAAGCCCTCTGGTTTACTGCAACAACCAGAGATCCCGGAATGGAAGTGGGAGCGGATCACTATGGATTTCATAACCAAGTTGCCCAAGACGACGGGTGGACTTGACACCATATGGGTCATCGTTGATAGATTGACCAAGTCTGCACACTTCCTACCTATCAAGGAAACCGACAAGATGGAGAAACTTACGAGAACATACATTAGGGAAATTGTACGGTTGCATGGTGTACCTATTTCCATTATCTCCGATAGAGATAGTAGGTTCACTTCAAGATTTTGGCAATCCCTACAACGTTCCCTGGGAACAAGGCTGGACATGAGCACAGCCTACCATCCACAGACCGACGGACAGAGTGAGAGAACCATTCAAACGTTGGAAGATATGTTGCGAGCCTGTGTGATTGATTTTGGGAAAGCATGGGATACTCATTTACCCCTTGTCGAATTCTCCTATAATAACAGTTATCACACGAGCATCAAGGCTGCTCCATTCAAAGCTCTCTACGGCCGCAAGTGCAGATCCCCTATGTGCTGGGCTGAGATTGGTGATACCCAATTAGCGAGAGGGCAAGCTTCCGACAGTACTCTCACTGGCCCGTAAATCATTCGGGAAACGACAGAGAAAATCGTTCAAATCCGTGAACGATTGAAAGCCTCCAGAGACCGACAGAAGAGCTACGCTGATAAACGAAGAAAACCTTTGGAATTTCAGGTGGGAGACCGAGTCCTTCTCAAAGTCTCACCCTGGAAAGGCTTAATACGCTTCGGCAAGCGTGGGAAGCTTAATCCTAGGTACATAGGGCCTTTCGAGATTCTTGCCAGAGTCGGCCCTGTAGCTTACAAACTAGATCTACCCGACACACTGCGTAACGTACATTCTACATTCCACGTGTCTAACTTGAAAAAGTGTCTGTCAGACGAGACTCTCGTAATCCCACTCGACGAGATCGAGATCAACGAGAGCCTCAACTTCGTGGAAGAACCTGTAGAGATCATGGACCGTGAGGTCAAGCAGACGAAACAAAGCCGTATCCCTATCGTGAAGGTTCGCTGGAGCGCCAAGCGAGGACCGGAATTCACTTGGGAACGCGAGGATCAGATGAAGTTGAAACACCCTCATCTTTTCGCTTGATCGTTTGTAACTTTTATTTGCTTAAATTCTAATTTCGGGATGAAATTCCCTCTAACAGGGGGATGATGTGACAACCTGAAATTTCAAATTGTATGAACCTCATCTATTCAATAGAAGCTAGTTCAGTTTTTGTGATTTTCAAGCTTGTCCGAACAAGTTTGTGTGCATTAGGGTTTATGTTTTAGATGATATCAGGAGAGTGGCTACTCCTGGTTTTGTGAAACTTGGGCATTTCAAGTTTCATACTGTTACAGTCCAACATCAGGAACGAAAATATTTTCTGCCAAAATATTCCAGGACTATAAATAGTTTTCTGAATTAAATTAATTCATTATTCACAATTCCAAATAGAGAAAAGCCATATTCTCTCTGACGGATCTTCGGGTTTTCATCCCAGATTGTGAGTCTACTTTTCTATATGTGTTTCAACACTTGTTAGATGCTCATTAACACAAATTACATGTTTAGGTTACAAGATCCGGGAGTTTACCGCCCAAGATCGTTCTTGGGGAGTAAACTCCAAAATGGAACCTTAATGCCTTCTAGACCCATTCCTATGTTAGAGGACTTGTAAAGGAATTAGTGTATGATCTTTGTAGCCTAGAAATCATCCAAGAAACATAAGTTCTTGGAGTTTACGGCCAAGGAACTCCCTTGGGCCGTAAACCCCTTTTCAAGGGCTTAAATGCCCTAAAACTTTCCCCAATGCTTAAGGACTTTACCTACTAGTACTTGTGCTTGTTTAGAACATCAAAAGCCCATAAAAACCATAAGTTTTTAGGAGTTTACGGCCAAGAACTCTTCTTGGGCCGTAAACCCCATTTTGTGGGACAAAAATCATTCCAAGCTACCCTTAAGCCTTTAGACAATTTACCTTGCACCTTTGGGACTAGAATGGAGAGTAGAACACATAGAAATCACGCCTTGAAAGGAGTTTACGGCCAAGGAACATGACTTGGGCCGTAAACTCCAAGTGAAGGCACCAAAGTGTGCCTCTTGTCCCCATTAGCCTTAGATAAAATCATGGATGCCATTCTTGATGTTTAAGTGCCTCAAATCAATTAAATTCCTAGAGTTTACGGCCGTAAACTCTAAGGTGAAGGACCTTAGGCCGTAAACTCCCTTATGGAGTGTTCTAGAGCCTTAAAACTACTTCATGCATTATTCCAATAAAGATAGGAGTGTTCTAGATGCAAGATAACACCACAAAACACCCAAAAACACCATTTGAGGAGTTCACGGCCATAAACCTATGAGTTTATGGCCGTAAACTCCAAGGTGTGGGGTTTGTTGGGTGGTGAACTCCTATACAAGGCTATTTGATGTTTCAAACCCTTTTGCCTTGTCCCGTAGCAACTTAGATGCAACCATTTGAACCCTAAACACTCATAAAAGTGTTTAAATGTTTTCTAAGTGTCTTAACTTATTTACTAAGTTATTATATGTCTAATTAGTTATATATATGTTTATTATATGATAACTAGGCTCGTGCGTGTAAACCAGTCTCCGTTTGTCACCTAGCACGGTAGCCGACACTACAATACAGACAACTCACCACAAGTGAGTTCATACCCCTTGAATCAACCTTTGAAATGATTTTAAGTGTTTTAAATACTTTATGGGGGGGAATACAAGTCAAAGACTTATAAGTTATTGCTTCAATCACATGTGATTGCATTTAATCACATGTGATTAATAACTAGGAAAACAACGATTTTTACCACTGTTCAAACTGTTTATCAAAATGTCTTACTTTGAAATGTTTTACAAACTGTTTTACTATCCAAACTTACTTATAGACTGTGATTTAAACAAATGCTTCTCTTACTTAAACTGTTTTACCAACGTATGCCTTCAAAATGATTTATAGATCGACATCAAGTCAATCATCTCTTGAAATTATATTTATGCTTCAAAATGTTTTATGAAAACTAATTTATGCTTTATATATACAATTGCATGCCCGTATATGTATAGATATATAAATAATGTTCAAAATGCTTAGGAATGCCATCCGCCCTATTTCCTTTTCCTCGATTTGGATGTGGTCTGGTGGGATTACGGGTGACCATCCAAGGTCGTTTCAATATTACTTATATATCATATATACATATATAGACATAAAAGTACTTCCATATTCATACTCATCAGTACATCATTAGCTGGTTACCATCGGGGTAACGCAAGATCATACATATACAGATATACTAGAAACAATACATATACAGATATACTAGAAACAATACATATACAGATATACTAGAAACAATACATATACAGATATACTAGAAACAATACATATACAGATATACTAGAAACAATACATATACAGATATACTAGAAACAATACATATATACAGAGATACGAGAAACAATACATATACCGATATACGAGAAACAATACATATACATAAATACGTAATAATTGTGATTCACTGTATCGGGCATGCCTTAAATGTCATGGCCCGAGTTGTAGCCAGAATTCTCTTGGAGGGAGAGCGTGAGTTTGCGTATAGATCTATACTGGATTGACTATCCTACACCTTGCTGCTAGCTACAGCCGGACCTGCAGGTCTGCGGGTGCCAAACGTCATTTCTTATTACGACCATTCATTATGTCATTGTTACCAGTCGATAGCATGGTGCAATTTATCACATTATGCCTTAATATAAATCCGGTTTAAGGTAGTAGTATTTAGTACAGCAGTAGTCTTATTATACAAAGCTACAGTACTACAATGATTTA
This sequence comes from Lactuca sativa, assembly GCF_002870075.4. Classification (NCBI taxonomy): domain Eukaryota; kingdom Viridiplantae; phylum Streptophyta; class Magnoliopsida; order Asterales; family Asteraceae; genus Lactuca; species Lactuca sativa. The sequence continues at coordinate 269,810,838 of NC_056626.2, read as the reverse complement.
CCCATTACATATTTTAGTGATAATCTCACTTAAGCATTAGTGTACAAACTATATTTTTAACAAATGATAGTTATACTTGGGTAATTACACACTTTTACAACATACAAGTTTACAAAACAGCTTAGCCTTGGTAGAAGGTTACTTTTATAGAAAATATAGGATTTTCTGAGAGATTCAAACTTTTACAAACACTTTCAAACATTTGCTTACATTTTTACGAACTTATACATTGAGACAGGTTCAAACGTTTTTACAAGAAACATTGACACTAAAATACTTATGAACTCACCAGCTTTATGCTGATAAACTCTTTCAAAATAACTTGTATTCTCAGGTCATCAGTAGACAGGTACCGAGGCCAGCTTTTGAGAAGATGGAGTGCATTCAAGACTCATCTCATATTATTTTGTGTTTCATTATTTTTGGTGTCTATAGCTGTACAGAACACACTTGTATTAAAATTATATATTTAATGCAATGGATGATGTTGTTTGCTTATTTACATTTACTGTGTTGTGATACTATACATGACGTCCTCCGCCCCAGAACGTTTCCGCCGTTCTTGGTTTTAGGGTGTGACAACTCGTTATTCCGTCCACCCGGGTTCAGATAAGATGTATCTGGATCTTAAAAAGTTATATTGGTGGCCTAACATGAAAGCAGATAATGCTACCTTCTTGAGTAAATGCCTTACTTGCGCAAAGGTCAAGGTGGAATACCAGAAACCCTCCGGCCTCCTACAGCAACCGGAGATACCAGAATGGAAGTGGGAGCGGATCACTATGGATTTCATAACCAAGTTGCCCAAGACGACGGGTGGACTTGATTCCATATTGGTCATCGTCGATAGATAGACCAAGTCTGCACACTTCCTACCGATCAAAGAAACAGACAAAATGGAAAACTTACCAGAACATACATTAGGGAGATTGTAAGGCTGCACGGTGTTCCTTTATCTATCATCTCGGACAGAGATAGTAGATTCACTTCGAGGTTCTGGCATTCATTACAAAGTTCCCTAGGAACTAGGCTGGACATGAGTACAGCCTACCATCCACAGACCGACGGGCAAAGTGAGAGAACTATCCAAACCTTAGAAGATATGTTGCGAGCCTGTGTGATTGACTTTCGAAAAGCTTGGGATACCCATTTACCCCTTGTCGAATTTTCCTACAACAACAGTTATCACACGAGCATAAAGGCAGCTCCATTCGAGGCCCTCTATGTCCGAAAGTGCAGATCCCCTCTGTGCTGGGCTGAAGTGACATCAAGTCGATCTTTTCTTAGATAATAATCCTGTTCAAAAGGTTTTACAAAACTTATTTTATGATTTTATATTGTCAATTGCATGCCTATATATGTATGGTTATATAAGAAATGTTTAAAGAACTTAGGAAGGCTATTCACCCTATTTCCTTTTCGCGCTTGAGATGTGGTCTGGTGGGATATCGGGTATCCGTCCGAAGGTCGTTTAAATATTAGTTATATATCATGTGTACATATATAGTCATAAAGGTTCTTCCAGTTCAGTTCAATACCATTAGGTAGCAAGGGTACACATCCATGTCAATCCGTACCAGTTACATTACCAGTAAGCTACCGTATGGGTAGTTTAGGAAGATACTAGGACTATTATTAGAACACGATATCATACAATGAGTCAGTTCATTCATGAGTCAATACTTGCTAGATAAAGAGAACATATGTTACAGCTAGTACACACAGTACATTACTATACATTCTAGATAGAGAGAGAACACACGTTACAGCTAGCACACGCAGAACATTACAGTACATTACTATACTATTACATAGATATGTTTTACATGATTACGCTTACATGAGTACGTTACATATATACGTTTACATGAGTGCGGTCACATATACTTTGATAGGACAGACATCACTAGGTGCTATAGCATAGAACAAGTTCAGGATCTAACTATACCGATGAATCACAACGCATTGTGGTAGTTATATCGGGTATACATGATCATAGTAATGTGGATGTTCACGTCTTGCATACAGGCAGGCGTCGTGTAAAGGTCCCAAAATCCCTTTGACAGGGGAGCGTTTAGCCTGGGATCTAGCCATCACATTAGGCCTTATCCCTCAAATAAGGCAATAGTAGTACAGAGGTAGTCACTTATTACAAATACTACAGTACTTACGAGATTACCCTAGACTTAAGGTAATTAGTACAGTTGTAGTTCGACACTACACCATAGTACTATATATTTTTCCCATTAACATTCACTTCGTGAATTTTGACACGATGCACGGTAATGTAGAAACTATATTTTTGGATAATGGTAGTCAGATTTGGGAAAATACACGCTCTTACAAGAGACACACACACAGACACTAGATGCCTTGGTAGAAGGATACAATTAGTAGGAAACATAGGGCTTCCTAGGATCATACAAAACATTTTCATACTTATACGAGCTTTCTTTCAAAACAATGTCAAGTCTTTAATTACAAGTTTTACAAATTAAGACACTAAAATACTTATGATCTCACCAGCTTTAAAGCTGATACTCGCATTCAAAATAACTTGTATCCTCAGGTCAACCATAGACAGGTACCGATGCAAGGTTCAGAGAAGATGGTGCTCGTTCAAGACGTATCTTTCATTTTGAATTATTCTTTAGTGTCTATTATAATTTGACAGAACACACTTGTATTAAAATTATATTATTAATGTAATGGATGATGTTGTTGCTTGTTTACTACTTTTCATTGTTGTGATACTGTACATGACGTCCTCCGCCCTAGAACATTTCCGCCGTTCTTGGTTTTGGGGTGTGACAGGGAATACAAGTTGAACACAATGATAATCGTGTAAATGTTTGTTATAAACATCTTTCAAAATGTTACTTATGTTATTTATAAGTTGTTAAAACATTTCAAAACTCTTTTAAAGGTTATGTTACTTTATAGTTATACAAAACTCCATTTTTAAAGTATAAGCATAACTTTGTAGATAAATGAGTCTTTTCAGTATCAGTCCAGTTAGAACATTAGTAAACTATTATAGGTATAGTTTAGGAGAATGCTATTCATTACTTCTAGTGCAATGAAGCACACACAGAACAGAACAGAACAAAACAGAACAAACAGTGAAGAGAATCAAACAATACCAGAACAGAACATAACAAACAACTAAATTTCCTATAGCATGATAACACGTAGACAGGATCTAACTTTAATGTGAATTACACGGCTTGCATGGATTTTCTCGGGTCGCTTTTGGTTCCCTCAATCTCCATACATGAGCGCGGTTAGTAGGGGTTCTAGCTTTCACATTATGACTGTAATAAAACAAATATGTTTTTAGGTTGATAGTACCTCCGTATGTCATTATAAACGACATCAGGGAACTCATTTCTCCCATTACTTTCATAAAGTGTCGGTAACACTTGAAGGTTAATCGATTCTCTATTCGAGATAGGTTATAAACGACATCAGGCTATCCACCTTACTTACTGTACCCCGTCGGGTTATAGGTTGAGGGCAGATGCGCATAATCGATTGTTTGTTTACTCAAAGTATATATAACTTGTACCCACTTATTACGCATAGAAAGGCTTGTAGTGTCATTTTACTCAACTCCCATTTTAAGTTGGAAATATATGATTTTCTAGAGGAATAGGCAAACTTTACAAAACAACACCTTACAGCTTTTAGTACTTTACATATACATTTTCAACCACGTTTACTCACATCACTAAAATCTTATGAACTCACCAGCTTAATTGTTGATCAACTCTTTCAAATAACTTGTATTCTCAGGAGACTATTAGACAGGTGCTCGTGCTGGGACTTCAGAAGACGGAGCATTATAGCTTCAAGTCTTGTTTTGTTATTTGTTTATGACTTCTATGTTTTGTGAGCACATACATTGTAAACACTTTCTTTCTAAATGAAATGGTTGTTCATTACTTGCTTACCATATACATATCTCGTGATACTTGACATGACGTCCTCCACCCCCGAACGTTTCCGCCGTTCCGATTTTGGGGTGTGACAATTGTAAAGCTTGAGAAGAGGAAAGGAGCTTGTGAGACCAAGGGGAAACAAGAAGATCCAGAGTTTGGAGCTCATTTTCAGCTTATTGGAGGTATGAAGCTGAACCATTTGTCTATAGATCTTGATTTTTGGGCCTTTTCCTTCATCTTTCTAAGCCCTAGAGAGCTTGTATTCGGGATTAAGTGTTGGAAGTCTGTGTATGCTTTAGATCCAGGTCTATCAGGGGTTTTATGGCACAAAGGTGCCCATTTTGCAGCCATGAACACCCCATGCACCTTGGAGGCCATCTTTTATGGCTTTTTGGGCCAAAGACCCCTTACATGTGTACCAAGTTTGGAACTTTACATGTAAAATGGACATTAGGAGGCCAAATCTATGGTTTTCGTGTGTTATGTCCCACTGAAATCGACTGTATAGTAATGGACAAGGAGGGACTCGGTGAGTCACTTGGGTGACTCGGCAAGTCAAGACGCTTTTTCCCCAAAAACATCTTCTGGAATGGCTTTCATTGAGAGAAAGGAACACTCAGCCTGCTAGGGGTTTGCCTTGGACCTGGAAATCATGGGACACACTGATTGCTAGAACAGACTCGACGGGTCTAAGGCAATCTCCCAGCCTTTGAAGATGGACTCGACGAGTTGTTCTTACAACTCAGCAAGTCATAGACTGGACGCATTCATATGCTGAAGATGAACTCGACGAGTTCAATGAAGAACTCGCCGAGTCAGTTGAAGATTGACTGAAGTCTTGTTGAAGGTGAACTCGTCGATCTCTTGCTAGACTCGATGAGTGGGGTCGGGTTTGTAGTATTATGTGGATGAAGGGCTCGACGAGTTGGCGGACCAACTCGGCGAGTCTGGTCAACCAAAGAGTTGACCCGACCAGGGTTTGACCTTGACTTTGACTTTGACTTGGATTCAAGTTGACCCTTGAAGGGATTGTGGGTACAAATTGATAGCTTAGAAGGGTTGTCATGTATGGATTGAGGAGTCGAGGAGAGCCAACTTTCACGCCAAGGACAGTTCAGACACTACACGATATCGAGGTGAGTTTACTTCCAGTAGAAGTAGGTCTTAGGCACCAAGGTCGGCCCACTAGTAATTGTTAGTTGGGACGATTATCTTTGTGATAATTGCCTTGTCTGTTATTGTTGGATATGTGAGTATGCTAGATTGCTAGATATGTGAGTATGCTAGTTTGCTAGTTGCTATGTTATGGGAGATAGTATCAGTAGAAGGGGGACTAGTCCCCGATTCGGTCGCTAGTACTAATGGGTAGGTCGGATACCCCAGATATGTCTGACAGCATGATTATGATATGATATTATGTGTTAGTGGTAGGGGTGAAATAGTCCCTATGTGCGGTTGAGATAGACCGGAGGGTAGGTCGGCACCCCATAATGGCTCGACATGGGTAGGTCAGCACCCCATAATGGCTTGACATGGGTAGGTCAGCACCCTAGAATGGCTTGAAATGGGTAGGACAGGCGCCCCAGAATTTCCCGACAATATATGTATGTTATGTGATTGTATGGTATGTGATATGATGGAGGAACTCACTAAGCTTCGTGCTTACAGTTTTAGTTTTTGGTTTCAGGTACCTCTTTGTCTAAGGGGAAGTAGTCGGCGGTGAAGCAGCGCATCACACACACACACACGATTTCCGCTTAGAGTTTTCTGGGATTGTACTATGATATTTTGTTACTTCAAGATGATTTAGTTTGAAACATGATTTATGGTTTTATGTATTGACATGATCTTGGCAATGTTTTGATAAACAAATTTATAAATCACTTAATTAAGAACAAAATTTTTGGCCTCAAATTTTGGGATGTTACACCAAACCCCCCATAAAAGTGAAATGTAGAGATCTAAGAAATCATTGAGCAAGTTTGAGACTTGCTTACTCGAAATTGATGCAAATGGAGTGAAGTTTCTGGATCTACCCTCTTCTTCTTGAGTTCTATAGCTTCCTCTTCTTCCAAAAGCTTCAAAAGCACAAGTTTTCTCTCAAAAAGGTCTCACAAGCTCATACAAGGCTCTAGGGTTTCGTGGCTAGGGTTTTTGGACCTTGAGGTTGCAAATGAGGCCAGCCTTTGGAGGTTAAGGAGTTTAAATAGTGTGCATAACCCTGAATTTAGGTTTTCCCAAACCCAATCCAACTCATCGAGTTGGTCCCTTCCAACTCGTCGAGTTGGTTTTCTAAAACACGCGGCCTTGCTTTCCAACACGTCGAGTTATTCCGCATGGACTCGACGAGTTGGCTTTTTAATTGAATGTTTTTCTTTGTTTAAACGGTCTTCTAGATTCCAGGTGTTACACAATGTCCCAAGGAAACCAAATGCTAAGTCACAAATAATGCTACCTGTAATAATTGCAATAGCCAGAAAGTCGAGACCGGTGTAAACATCATGCTTGCAACCACTTTCATCATCGGTTTGAGCAGTTAACATTTTACGTTTATGACTAATTTATATATGTTAATTGGTAATTTTCCCGTGTCATTCCATTGATTTACAATTGGTATTTATATAATATCCTATCGCCATGGTTTATCAACTATAACAATACTTCCTCCATATGAGGAATGATATCTTAGGCAAATAAATCCTCGTAGTCGAATCAGGAGGATGACGAACGTTGAGACTATTCTTAAGTTTATTAAATAATTCCAGTGCGGGTCCCGCAAAAACCCACAAAATTAAGGTTTCATCACATTAGGGTTTTTGAAACCCTAATTAGGGTTTTCAAACCAATACTAGCCCAGTAGTCACATGTTTGGGCTTTTAGGTCAATTAGGGCTTCATTGGGCTCATTAGGGTTTCATTGGGCCTACTAGGGTTTCATAAGGCCCATTAGGGTTTTATTGGTCCCATTCTGTCCAAGCGTCCCAAACGAGTCAAAACGCAAACAAGGCACACCACTACCTAATACGGCGGCCGGTGGCAGCAGCCACCACCTCATGGTGGTGGTTATAAGCTTTTTATTATTATTCCGGCCCATTACAATTTTACAATGAACATCCAGTTAACACACACACATACATACGCAAAGACACGCACACAACCACCACCACACGGCAGCTGGTGGTGGGAGAACAGAAAAGGCAACGGTAACCACCATGGTTGGCAACCATTGTGGTCTTCCAGGGTTTCCAGCTAAACAAAACCACATACACTGAAAACACTAACATCAGAACACACACACACACTCTCTTCTAATCAGAACGAGTCCAACCACCCCACATGGTGGCGTAAAGCAACGATGAAATGGTCATGACGGCAGTAGCGGCACTAGGAGGCTCTATGATGGCAGCCAGAGAAGAGTAGGAAAAGAATGGCGGCACACGGCCTTAACATCGCCCTTGGCATCGTTCATGGCAGTTCTTCCGATCGCTCACATCATCACCGGCGGCTAGGGTTGGCACTTCAAGGCAAGGAAGCAGGCGACTCGTGAGCAACAACAGCCGCGACATGAATGGCTACGTCCCGACTGAAACGATTCCCTAACGGGGGATTTCGTTCTCAGCCACAAAAGGAACAACGACAACTTGAGAGAGCATGGGTGGCGGCTCACGTCTTTAGTGGCAGCGGAACGACTCCGTCTTGCGGCGATTGTCTTCGTCGGCCGCTGGAATCTGCGATGGTGATTGGCTTTTGTTGTCTCCGGTGGACACGATGTCGCCAGTGGTTGTAGCGAGCGTGGTGGCTCCCGACCTCTACGATGGAGATGGCGGCGGATGGAGGTTGGGAGGTATAAGGGTGGTGAAGTTGGCGGCTGGGAATAGGTTAAGGGTTAGAGAAGGTAGCGAGTTTATATACCCCGACTCCCTTATACCATTTTCCCCATAATAATGAAATCAGCCCCTCCATCTTCCTTTTCTTTCAATTTTTATTCAAAAGTTACCAAACGACCCTTCCTATACAAAACCCTTTTCAATTTAGGTCCAGAATTTACCTTGAGCCCCCAGCTTCCAAAAATCTTTTCAATCTAAACCTAACATTTACCAAACAACCCTTATCTTCAAAATCCTTTGCAAAATAAATCCTAAAATTACACTTTAACCCCCGGAGATTCAAATCATATCATTTGGCTTCCCGAAACCAAGACCCCGCTAATTATTATTTGATTTTGGACTATAATAATATAAAATAATAATAAAAATTACTTCTCGGGGTTCCGGGTTTATTATTTAACTATTCTAGTTTAAACGGGATGTCATAGAGGTACTTAATGTTCATCAAGAATTTTGTATGTTTAATGTGTTTATTTCAAAAATTGAACCAAAGTCAGTAAAGATTGATTAGAAGATGTGAAGTGTGTCTTTCTCAATGGAGTTTTGGAAGAAACGGCGTATGTCGAGCAACCACTAGGTTTTGTAAATTCTCAATACCCTGATCATTGTTATGTTTTAGACAAGGCTGTTTATGGACTTAAACAAGCACCACGAGCATGGTATGCCACTCTTACTAATTTCGTAAAATCATCAAAGTTTAAACAAGGATCTATTGATCCCACTCTGCTTTGAAAGAAAGTTGGGAGTCATCTCATGCTTGTTCAAATTTATGCTGATGACATTATTCTTGGTTCTACTGATCCTAATCTGTTGAATTATTTTAAAAACATGATGAAAAGCCAATTTGAATTGAGCATGATGGGTAAAGTCAATAATTTTCTAGGATTATATATTCGTCAAAGTAGAGAATGTATCTTTATCAATCAAGAGAATTACTCTCGTAATCTGCTTGTAAATTTTGGAATGATGAATAACACAAAATTACTAGTACCTATGGCAGTTGGCACTCGACTTGGTCCTTCGTTTTATAATCCGGCTGTTGATCTCACGTTGTACATGAGCATGATCAGTTCGTTACTTTACTTAACAGCTAGTCGACCTGATATCATGTTTGCTGCTTGCAATTGTGCTAGGTATAAATTGAATCCCAGGGAACCTCATCTAACAGCAGTCAAAAATATCTTTCGTTATCTCAAAGGCACAGTTTCGTTGGGCTTGTTGCACCCTTCGAAAACAGGGTTTTTCATTCAAGCATTCTCAGACGTAGACCTTGGTGGATGTCAGCTAGATCGTAAAAGCAGGAGTGGTGGAAGTCAACTTTTGGATGAGAAGCTCGTTAGCTGGCAATCGAAGAGGCTAACTTGTGTTTCAATTTCCATAGCAGAAGCAGAATATGTTGTTGCTGTGGCTTGCACTTCTCAAATCATTTGGATTCAAATTCAACTACGTGATTATGTAATCAACATGAAGAAAATTTCGTTGTATTGTGATTGACAAAGTGTATTTGCATCTGCCATAATCTAGTGCAACATTCGAAGACCAAACACATTGCACTTCGCTATAACTTTATCAAAGATCATGTTGAGGATGGAAACATTGAAGTTCAATTTGTGAAGACCATTGATCAACTTGCTGATATTTTCACAAAACCTTTGGATGAGAATACTTTTCAAAGGATTCTGTCGGGATTAGGAATGATAGATGCGAATGTTGTTGTAGGTCTCACTTTTTCATCACATTATGTTGTGTTGACAAGTCGTTGAATGATTCAGACATTACTTTTCACGGTTCAGTGTTCGACATGCTTCGCTTTCGACTTTCCTCTGAATGGTTCACACTACGCTTCGTTTCTCAAGGCACATATGTTATGTTGATGCCTTAATGCAATGAGTAGGCACTCTACCTTTCGCATGTCTAGTACACTTTTCTTTTCTTTTCCTTAGAACTTTTCAATTCAAAATCAAAAATCCCAAAAATATTTTCTTCTTTTTTTCTTTCAATTCAAAATCAAAAATATCCAAAAGATTTTCTTATTTTTGTTATTTGCATTTCAAAAACGAAAAGCCAAAAATATTTTTTTTGTTGTTTGTTTGGTTAACTTGTTTGCGTAGCCTGCTAGCGAAGACTAATGGTGAAACATACTTCGCAACATTATGGAAAGTTATATCTTTGATCCTTTACACTAGTTAGGTGTCCCTAGAAGAATGCTCTAACACATTGTCCCAAGCCTCCACGACTCAATATGTTTTGAAGCCTTAATGGATATTTCATCATGAGTAATCCTTCCCAATTAGGTTGTATTCACATTAGTCACTAAGCTACCTTACTCTAGTCATCTTGAGTTAAGAGGTTTATGCTTGGTCCACTTATAGCAGAGGTACATTTAGTTTTTCAAACCAATCTTTTTCACCCAAAAATGATTTCACGACCACACACAATGACACATACCTAAGACATATCTGGTCGAAACCAACCAGGTTATAGGTATGTAACAAGTCTATGTCTATGATCCAAAATCATGAGGTCGTGATGATGGTGAAACCCATAATCTCGAACCATTTTAAGGAACTGACGATTGTGACAACCCAAATTTTTTTGCCTTGTAAGTCCAGCCATTCAATACAACCGAGTGTCAGACCCGTTCTGCTATCTTTTAGCATTTCTTAGAGTCTGTTTAAGGGTTCTAAAATAAGTACAATCAAGCTATTGGGTTAGGGATGAGTCAGCTAAAGTTCTTCGCGTTGAAATCGAGCCGAACACTCCATCCAAGGGAGTGTATGGCCGTACACATGGGTGTACGGCGGTTCACCCATCATGACCGTACACCCTCCCCCATAAGTAGCGTATCCTTCCATTTATAAGTCATTTCTTCAGTTTCCAAGTCAAGAACTCGAGTTTTCTCTCAACTATCATCAAGCTTTTCACCCCGATCTTCAAGAATGTAAGCCTTTCTTCCTTTTGATTAGTTATTATCCTTCTTAACCTAGTAACACCCTTTGATTTCATCCATGGAAATCATCTTTTGGGTAGATCTTCAAGATCTTCATCTTTCACCAAGAACACACACTTGTTCTTAGTGGCTGTGAAAACCCTTTTGAGCCTCCAAAGTGTAAGTATCCTTTCCCTATGCTTAGTACATGTTAGATACTCATGTTTAACATCCTAGAATCAACATTTAACTGGAACCAAAGGAGTGTACGGCCATACACCCATGTGTGGCCGTACACCCCTCAAAACACCCCAAAATGGCCTCCAAAGTCAGAATCTAGTTCCTATTCTTGTTGAGCAGTAGTCCCACAAGCTTCCCTATCATTCATACACCATCTTGTGCACATTTTACCATGAGTGTACAACCGTACAATCCATGGCCGTACACCCATGGCCGTACACACCAAGTTGTGGCCGTATACACCCCTTTGATGAATCACATGTGATTCTAACACTTAGTCCAAGTGTTTCTTAGTCCCTAAGGGCGTTTCCTTGCATGATAGTTGCTTTAAACACTAAATTCATGCCAATATATGCCATTATATGTCATTAGGATTCGTTAGTATCTCAAGACTTCATTGGTGGAACTTCTCATCCTTACGCGCATATTCGATTGAATCACCCACATAAGGTGAGTTCATACCCCTATAATCAATCTTTTAAACTGCTTTAAATGCTTTTAAGGGGGGAATACAAGTTGGACACAATGATAATTATGTAAATGTTTGGTTATTAACATCTTTTAAAGGGTTGCTTATGTATTTATAAGTGATCAAAACATTTCAAAAACTCTTTTAAAGTTATGTTAGTTTATAGTTTACAAAACTCCGTTTTTAAAGTACAATCATAACTTAGTAGATAAAATGAGTCTTTTCTTCAAGTCAGTATCAGTTCAAGCAATCATAGTAGTAAACTATAATAGGTATAGTTTAGTGGTTCAGTTCACACAAGAACATAGAGAACATACTATAAAGAGAAACAGGGAGGTAGATACAATGCACTAGAACATAGAGAACATACTATAAAAAGAAACAGGGAGGTAGATACAATACACGATAACACATAGAACATAATATAAAGAGAAATAGGGAGGAAGATACAATGCACGATAACCAAAAGAACATACTGAATACTATAACATAAGAACAAATCATGATTTACAACATTATACCAATGATCACTAACTCATTGTTCTAAACAAAAGGTGATAATAAATGTGGTATACAAGATAACTTTAATGTGAGACTACTGCACGGCTTAGCAATTTGTTTGCTGAAGTCAAGTTTCGTAACCAGAATCTCTTGCAGGGAGAGCGTATAGTATGGGTACGACTATTACAGTTAACTCCGTGAGTACCAAGTGAATGTTTTCTTAAAGAATGTTTTCATAAAATATAAAGGAACTATTGCAGTTAACTCCGTGAGTACCAAGTGAATACGCCAAGGTTATATACAACGATGATCTAACGAACAATGGGATGTGTGCCTTTCGCCTCATTCCCTGTTCCTTGTTTGGTTGTGGGTTTAGGGCAGATACACACAATCGATTGTTTGTTTACTCTGGGTTTTATATAACTTGTATCCATTTAGTACTCATAGAAAGGAGTGTAGAGTCTTTTTTACTTAACTTTCATCATATCAGAAGATATAGGATCTTCTAGAGGAACAAGCGAACTTTTCTATAAAGAACTTACAACTTACATTACATCACTAAAATCTTATGAACTCGCCAGCTTGAATGCTGATCTACTCTTTCAAAATAACTTGTATTCTCAGGAGACCAATAGACAGGTACGCGCTCTGGGATTTAGAAGATGGAGCATAATAGCTTCATGTCTTGTTTTGTTATTTACATATGTAGTCTATGTTTTGTGAACCACATACTTTGTAAACACTTTCTTTCTAATGAAATGGTTGTTTATTACTTTGATTACTATGGTGCATGTCTTGTGATACTAAACATGACGTCCTCCGCCCCCGAATGTTTCCGCTGTTCCGGATTGGGGGTGTGACAGATTGGTATCGGAGCATTATTTGTAGTGAACTCAGTATATCTACCGATAAAAGATATACAACTATGAATATAATGGGGCCTAAGTGCTTTGAATAATAATATATTTTAAGAATATAACAATACCTTATAAAAATATACATACGTGCTTATACATATATACTTACTAAAACAAGTATCACAAGAAGGACAGAACAAAAGTATTTAAAGGTTGAACACTGCGGTCAAACCTGGACAGTTATGTAATCATATCTAGGATCAATATAGCCCTAATCAACTATATTCATTCGAGATGTGACCGACATGTGTTTGCGAGTGATATGGTGTTGCAACAGTCTTCAAAATTACCTAACTCTATTCAAGGGATTTCTAGATCAGAACAAAATGTTAGAATACTATGGGAGTATTTTATGATACTAGAAGACAACAACAAGTTTAAAAACATACCAAGTTCATTACAATAAAATACTATAGGAGTATTTTAGGCACTATAAATAACTTACATGATAACTTAAAAGAGATTCATTCGAGGATAGCTACTTCGGATTCATAAAGTTGATTTTATATAGACTCTTTTATGAATTGTTTCTAGAACCCTATGAAAGTCCGAACCAGATACATTCAGAATTAGGATAACTTAGTCTTTTAGCTTTCGGCTTATATCCACTGCTATAGACTTATTTATGTCGCATCTTTGTATTCTTTTAGAAAAAGATGCCTCCTCGCAGATCAAACAGACGCACTACTCCAATAACTCCAACTCAACCGCCACTATCTCCTCCACAGCTCGATCTTGCTGCTCTCCAAGCAGCGATATCAGCCACAGTGGCAGCTTCTCTATCTCACATCAACGAAAGTGATACCTGTGGAACTGGTAGCGGTACCCACTTAACAAACCTCGGATTTACTCACGGACACCCATGGGAGTGTTCGTACAAGGATTTCATGAACTGCAAACCCAAATCCTTTAATGGAAATGGGGGCTTCATTGCTTTGATGCGATGGTTCGAGAAAACAGATTTGGTCTTCGCAATCAGTTCATGCCCAGTAGGGAGCAAAGTTAAGTTTGCTGCCTGCACCTTCTCCGACAGAGCCCTAACATGGTGGAATAGTCATGTTAAGTCTCTGACCCTATCGGTGGCTAACTTAATAGGTTGGGAGAACCTGAAGGAAATGATGTTGGAAGAATACTGCCCTAGGGGCAAAGTTCAAAAGCTGGAACAAGAACTATGGGAGCATACCATGGTCAACTCGGACATAGTGACCTAAACTGAGAGGTTTAGCGAGTTGGTAGCACTATGCCCTGAGATGGTTACCTTGGAGAGTAAGAAGATAGGAAGGTACATTTGGGGTTTATCTACCCCGATTCAAGGAGATGTATTGTCGTATAAACCAACTACCTTCGATAGCGCCAAACGCCTGGCCTAGCGACTCATTGACCATGGAGTCCGCCATGGCGTGGAGGTCCCTGTTCCCGAGCCATCTAAGGGAGGGGAATATAAACGGAAATCGGGGAACAAGAGGAAGAAGAAGCGAACAACACAAGAAACCCCGCAAGAGCAGCAAACAAGTACTATATACGCTGCCACAACACCTGCTACTTCGACATCTGCTAGTCGATATGCTGGAACTCTCCCGAAGTTTTGAAAGTGCAACTATCACCACACCGGAGTATGTCGCGAAATGCAGTGCCTGAACAGCCACAGACCGGGACACATAGTTCGTTTCTGCAGGGCACCGGCTCAACTGATCTCCCAAGTCCCAAGCGTTGAAGAAAACTAAGCCTGCTATGGCTGTGGTGAGATTCAACACTATAGGAGGGACTGCCCAATAACAAAGAACTCAGGAGCGGATGGACGAATTCTGATGATCACAGCAGGAGAATCTACCCCGGAGTTGCCAGCGAGCAGCGGTACATCTTCGGAATGATAATTACTTTAAAAACTAATTTATATTTATATAACATTAAAACTTGGGGAAAACATTTAAAAGTAATTATAATAACTCACTCATCTGAACAAGTCGCAGCATTCACAAAGGAACTAAAGATCCATTCTGGGAAACTATGATGGCTTAGTTTATACATCAGGGTTGTGTATAGCTGAGATGTTGCAGACTCAGAGTGAGTGATTCCGCCTTAATTCTTGTTCCTTGTTTGGTTGTGGATTTGGGGCAGAGTTACTCAATCGACCGTCTCATTCATCTTAAATATACATAACTTGTATATGTCATGCGATCATAGTGGTACTGAGGAGGATCATAATATAGAGTATCAACACTAGTTATCAAAAAACTGCACTATTAGTACTCGCTTATCGCGGTACGATTTGTGGTAGTGTTAATATCAAGGGGAAAACAGAAAGCACTAGAACATTTACACAAAAGTGCATTGTCGAGCACACTAGGGATACATCATCGTATAACATACGTTTCTTTCAAATCGGCCAAACTTTTGTTCAGTAAAGAGTTTGATACTATCATTCGTCATGAATTGGTGTGGTCCTCACCATACTAAGTTCATATGTTTCCAACGCCTCGACCGTCAAATTCACGAAACCCTCGTCATTTGTAATGACAGCCCAACCCAGACCTCAAAATCATCTACCTCATATTCTAAACCCCGAAGTACTCATGCAAAGGGTACTTTGCCCTCCAAAACCTTGTTGACGTATATTCAGCAGACCTTCCCGAACTAGCACTCGTCCAACAGATCAAGTTCAAGCATAGAGGTAATGACGAATACAGCCCACCTGTCACTAATAAGTGTATACACTAGAGTGGTATATAATCATGAATATGCATATTTAGTATGTGTGTTTCTGCCCTATCTCATGTTCCTTGTTTGGTTGTGGACTTGGGGCAATGTTGCACATCCGACCGTCTTACTAATCATAATTATATACGAATTGTATACACAAGGTAATATAGATGGACCAAGTATAAATCCGATCATGGACATTAGGGAAAATTTGCCAAGTCTACGAGTGGGTATTCTGCCAATTAGAGGAGCACAGCCCCAGTAGCACTGCTAAGAAAGTTAATTTCGGGACGAAATTCCATCTAACAGGGGGATGATGTGACAAACCAAAATTTTTTGCCTTGTAAGTCTAGCCATTCAATTCAACCGAGTGTCAGACCTGTTCTGCTATCTTTTAGCGTTGCTTAAAGTCTGTTTAATGGCTCTAAACTGTAACAACGTAAATTTTCGAAACAATTTTTCATTTCTTTAAAACATAATTTCATTTCAGACAACCATAAAATCCAATGTAATATAGTCATAATACAAAACATATCAATCCCAAGATCAATCATATCCAAATCCGCCTGCGTGTGTGTACGAGTCATGCTGGCGCCTTCCCACGGTCCTCACTAGTACCAGAAACACATTACACATAAACACTGTAAGCAAGAAACTTAGTGAGTTCCCCAAAAATACCACTTACAACATACGCCTTTCCAGGCCATACTCCGCACGACCTTCCGGTCCATGTGTCTCAGGGGGCTTCCATCCCAACCCGGTAAACCTTCCGGTCCTACCCGTGTCGACCTTCCGGTCCACATCATAATGCCTTCCGGCCCGTATCATAATGCCTTCCGGCTCATACCAAATATAGCATACATATCACATACATAGCGCATACGAAACAGACAACTCATAGCATGCAGCTCACATATCTCATAGCACACCAGACCATCCGGTCACACATAGGTACCCTTCCAGGTACAGTATAGTGAGAAGACGCACCTCGTATGATGTCTAGAATCTCACGTGATCGATATCTCTGAATCTTGAAATGACGACCTACATCGCCTAATCACAACAAATAATCATTCCAATCATTAACGACTTTCAAGGCTATGCTACACCCCTTTCCACAATCCCACAGAAGGGTAAAAGACCATTTTACCCCTCCCTGACTCAAAAGTCCACATGTTGACCAAAACCCTAAAAGTCAACAAAAAGTCAACAGCAAGCAGTACGCAGGGCGTACCAGCTCCTGTACGCGGGGCATACCCTTGCACTCCAGAAACGGGGTACGCGACCCTCTACGCGGTGCGTACTGGGATTACGCCCAACGTAATGCCTAATTTCTTTATCCAACACATTCAGGTCTTAATCGGCTAAGACTTGCATCCAAACTTCAGATCTTACTCCTCTAATGTGTCTTAATCCATAAAGTTGAAACCTTTAAGCCTTTGCATGGCTGTAAGGGTCATTTTGTGCTCAAAACACCTTTCCTCTTTCCATAATGAGGCTATAACTCATGCATGACACAAGATCCACGTCCAAGACTAGATTTTTATGACTCCTCAACACATATTACATTAGAAAAGGTCAGATCTAAGCTTATGGAGACTCTTTGCACATAAAGTCTCCAACTTTGAACCAAAAACCCTAAAAATGGTCCAACAAGCAAAACTCATGAAGAACAAGGAAAGCTTTGAGCTTTTTACCTCAGGAAGGATCTCCAACCACTGTAGAACTCGGATCCACACTTGTTCTTCGACTTCTAGCTCCAGCAATGGCTCCTTCTTCTCTTTCTTCACCTTGAAAAGAAACTTCAAGCTCAAAAGCTCACACACTAGCTAAAGCACAAATCTCAGCTCTTCAAGGGCTCTCTCAAGGGTGTATGGTGGCTAGGGCAAGGGACTACATGTTCCTTTTATAGAGCAAGGCTCCAAATTAGGGTTTTACATCTGGGCCGGTTACGCCCGGCATAACCTTAGGTACGCCCAGCGTACCCGGATGAACACGCGTATAAATTAAGCGTGCGAGTATGCGCGGCGTACGCCCTAGTATGCCCAGTGTACTCACCAATTCATCTTTTCAACTTCAAGGGACTAAAATGCCAAATCTCCAAAATAGAAGGGCCATAAAGCTAACCTGGATTTCGGGCTGTTACAATTCTCCCTCACTAGAACCAGACTTCGCCCTCGAAGTCTTATACCGAGAACATTTTCGGATGCTGCTCCCGCATCTCTGACTTGGACTCCCACGTCAGCACGGACCCCTTCCGATGCTGCCACTAAACCTGCACCAATGGCACCTCCTTGTTCCTCAGAACCTTGATCTTCCGATCCCGAATCGCGATTGGTCTCTCGGCATAATTCAGGCCCACATCCACCTGAATATCCTCCAGTGGCACTTGTAACGACCCAATTTTGGCGTCCAAAAATTTAGTTTTTAAAACATTACTTAGAAAACATTACTAATTAAAAACATTGTTTAATTAAACCATTTCACATCGAAAACCCAAATTGAATTCCATAACATGTAAACAACCAAAATATCAGAGTATCAATCCCAGAATAAACTCATAACTGCGGAAACAAGAGTGTGTGTGATATGCCGCTACCGCGCCGGCTCCTTCCCCCTAGCTGAAGAGGTACCCGAAACAACAACTGGAAAACGTAAGCACAAAGCTTAGTGAGTTCCCCCCACTGTACCACATACCATATAACCACGTAACATACATATATTGTCAGGAATATCTGGGTGCCCAACCTACCCCTTCGGTCCTCTCGACCAGATGTTGCCTAGCATACCTGGGTGCTGGCCTCCCCTTCGTTCCTCTCGACCGGGTACTGCCTAGCATATCTGGGTGCTGGCCTCCCCTTCGGTCCTCTCGAACGGATACTGGGGACTATTTCTCCCCTCTACTACTACCACATAACAGGTATCACAATATCAGAATCTATCTAGCAAGGCTAGGTATGACTACCCCTTCGGCCCTATCGACCGGATATCCTGGGGACTATCTCCCCCTACAGTCACTAGCACATAGCATCATATCGTACTAGCACATAAACATAACACAGGTAGTAGTAATCCCTAGATGAATATTGTAACACCCAGAGTTTTGAAGGCCAAGAAAGGAAAGAAAACCCTAATTTTAGGGGCGACTCGACGAGTCCAAGGAGGAACTCGGCGAGTCCGAGCGGGATCCGGGTCAAGGTGTAAGTGACCAACTCGGCGAGTCGGCCAAGTGGACTCGGTGAGTCTGGTCTGTGCGAGGAAAACCCTAAATCTGGGACTTTGGGCGCTATTTAAGCTCCTTATTCTCTCCATTAGGGTTCCTTAGAGCCTCCCTCATTCAGAAAGCGAACCCTAAGCCTCCATTGTTGTGCATTCAAGCTTCCAAGCCATTTTTGGGTGACTTGAAGGAAGAAGAAAGAGGAGAATCAGTGAAGCTTCAAGGATTGGCTTCAGATCTGGAGTTTGTGGAGCCTTTTTGAGGTATTAAAGGTATTAAGTCATTTCCTTCCCTTAGATCTATTTTGGTTGTGAGTTTTGGGGCTTTTTTAAAGCCATGGTTAGCCACCCTTATGGGTTAGAAGCCGGATCTGGAGTTGCTACTTCAGATCCAAGTGTGTTATGGACTGGAGAAGCATAAAGTATCAGCCCTTGAGCCGATTTTGAAGCCCCTTGGCCTTAAACCCTAGTTTATGGTGCATTTTGCCTAGATCTCCATCTCTACACGTAAAGTTTGCAACTTTACGTGGGGAATATGCTTGGGAAGGGTAGATCTACAGTTTGGAGTCCATGCATGACTCGAAAGTCCTCTGCATGTATGTAGATCTAAATGGACTCGGCGAGTCCTTTGAGTGGACTCGGCGAGTAGCATGAAGATGAGGAGGAACTCGACGAGTGGGATGAACAGCACGTCGAGTCGGATGATGTTGGGCAGGAACTCGGCGAGTTGGAAGAACAACTCGGCGAGTTGGATGAAGATTGCCTGGTACTCGGCGAGTCTGTTCTTGGACTCGGCGAGTCAGGTCGTGAAGCCCCAAACCCTTCGAGTTGAGACTCGAATCAGTGAGTCGGGTGGAGACTCAACGAGTTGGACGGGTCAGGACTCGAAAATCATTGGACTCGGCGAGTCATGGACTGACTCGGCGAGTCATGTCGCGAATGGAAGGACCCTGAGTATATGAACTCAGCGAGTCAGTAAGTGGACTCGGCGAGTAGGGTTGACCTGGAAAGGTTGACTTTGACCAGGACTTTGATTTAGACCAGAATTGACTTGGTTAACTGTCGGGGGGTCAGTTAGACTAAGTGTTGCATTGATATTGATAGTTCGGGAAGCTAGTAGAGCAGGAGTTCAGTGAGTGGTCGGGGAGTAGCTAGTGGGATCATCAGCAAGTTCAGCCAGTGCAGGTGAGTTTCCCTTTGTGTGAATGGGTCTACGGCCACAATACCGGCCCATGTAGTTATGAGTAGAAGACCCGGGGGTTAGCCCTAGGCATAGCATGTTAGTATGATATTCAGGACGAGTCCCAATGTTAGCTGGTGGGTGCCCAAGGAATGGTTTATGTGATAGTTTATACTTGTTGGCTGTGTGACACTTGTATATGCCTAGTAGGGAGGTGAGTGTGGGCGAGGTCTCGCATCTCACCCATAGCAGAGTGTGGATGGTGTTCCACATCTCAGTAGCAGCAGAGCAGGGGCGAGGCCCAAGTTAGGGAAAGAGTGAGTGCGGGTTGGGCCCATATCTCACTATCAGTAGGAGCATGGACGGGGCTCCCTGGCTCATCGGTAGAGTTCGGTTGTTAGGACCGGAGGGTAGTCAGACACCCCAGAAACGTCTGACAGTATGTGATGATATGTTTGCATGCTGGCCTGTTACATTATATGTGACAGAGGTAGTTGGAGGGGACCAGTCCCCAAGTTCGGTTGTTAGGACCGAAGGGTAGTTCAGACACCCAGATATGTCTGATAATCTGTTATGTTATGATATGAGTGTGTGATAGTAGTAGAGTTCGGTTGTTAGGACCGAAGGGTAGGTCAGGCACCCCATATATGTCTGATAATATGTTTTGTTACGATATTTGTGCTAGTAGCAGTAAGGGGTGAAATAGTCCCCGGGGATCGGTTGTTAGGACCGACGGGTAGTCAGCACCCCAGAATGGCTTGACACGGGTAGTCAGCACCCCATAATGGCTTGACACGGGTAGTCAGCACCTCAGAATGGCTTGACACGGGTAGTCAGCACCCCAGAATGGCTTGATACGGGTAGTCGGCGCCCCAGAATGGCCGCACGGGTAGTCGGCACCCCAGAATGGCCGTACAGGGTAGTCAGGCACCCCAGAATAGCCTGGCAGTATGTATGTTGTATGTTTGCTGGTATGTGGTAGGGTGGGGAACTCACTAAGCTTCGTGCTTACGGTTTTCAGTTTTGGTTTTAGGTACTTCCGGTAGCGGATGATGGAGCTCGGGATGATCGCATGGCACACACCATATTTTAGACAGCCTGGGATGTAGTACTCGTATAATGAACATGTGTTTTGAAAACTATTACTTTGATTATGCTTTGAATCGACGATTTTACCTTAAGTAATAATTTATTAAAAGAAATTTTTGGACGTGAAAATTGGGTCGTTACAAATATCACAGAGACAATCATCTACATACAACTCCTACTGGTGGGCCGACATTGTGGCCGTAGACCCACCGCTACTGGAAGGTAACTCACCTCAAAGTAGCTGCTGATCTGATCAGGAGCTGACTGAATACTGCTGCTGCTGCTGCTCCGGAAATCCTCCGGCTGTAATTCCCACAAAACGATCAGTCAAACACTGCTAGATGTACTTAGGGTAAAATGACCCTTTTACCCGTGACCAAGTCGAATCCAAGTCAAAGTCAACTTCCAGTTGACTGGACTCGCCGAGTCCGCGAGCAACTCGCCGAGTCCTTCCCTTACTAATCTGGTCCTACTCGCCAAGTCCCTCTCCCCACTCACTGAGTCACCCATGACTCACCACTCGGGAATATGGGGCCGACTCGAGTCCCGACTCGCCGAGTCCGTGAGCAACTCGCCGAGTTCCTCGAGCGGATCCCCTACTCGCTTCCAATCCACACGAGAACACCCCATACGAGGGTTTGAGGTTTTGGGGACTTCATTACACGGTTAATACCACGTGCAGGTACGAAGGGTTGAACCCTCAACGCTTAAACCCCTCTTGCTCTGTGAAAGTTCATATGACTCGCCGAGTTTGAAGAACAACTCGGCGAGTTCCAGGCAATCTTCATAGGACTCGCCGAGTTGTTCATCCAACTCGCCGAGTCTAAGGCCATATTCATAGAACTCGCCGAGTTCCACCTTGGGACTCGCCGAGTCCCTTAACCCATTTCCCATATGAGCCAAATCTGAGACATGCAACTCTTCAAGACCACAGATCTAAGATCCTAGGGCATGCTTAACACGTAAAGTTGCAAACTTTACGTGCATGCATGGCCCTATAAGCTCAAAATGCAATCCAAGCTCTTTAAGAGGCCATACACTCCATGGGGGGGGGTCCTCAATCACTTTAACCACAACAACTTTATGCTTCTAACACGTCCATAAAGTCTAGATCTAAAGTCCTTTTGGATTATTAAGCACAAACACATGGAGTTTGGTGTTTTAGGGCTTGAAAACCACCAAATTGGGACAAAATGGGATCTAATGAACTAAAGATCAAGGTAGAGACTTTACTACCTGGATGGAAGCTTCTCCCAAAGTAGATTTTGGATCTACTCCCTCTCTTGCACTCTTCAAACTCTTCTTTTCTCCTTCTAAGCTCCAATGTGCCCCAAAAATCCTTCACAAGGCAACAAATCACTCAAACTTACAAATGGAGGCTAGGGTTTCGACAAAGAATGCTCTGAGGACGATAGAGGCCGAGATGGGGCTATAAGGACATTTAAATAGGGTGCAAACCCTAAGGATTTGGGTCTCCTCCTGATTGGCCTACTCGCCGAGTCCAGGTGTGGACTCGCCGAGTAGATCACTTAAAGCCCGCACCCATCTCGACATCTACTCGGCGAGTTAGGGCTACAACTCTCCGAGTAGCTCTTCCAAAAAGAACCTTTAATCAAAACAAATACGTACCAAGAACTGGGCATTACAGCACTACCGCCGACTCGTCGGCTATACACTTTCTCAACTGAGACCGTGGAAGGTATCATGAATCTGGTTCAACTCTGCAGGTAGCTCCAAACGATATACTACTCTGCCTACTATCGCAATCAGTCTAAACGCCCCAATATACCGGGGTTCCAACTTGCCCCTCCTCCTGAATCGAATCACTCCTTTCCAAGGAGACATCTTCAGGAGTACAAAATCCCCAATCTGAAACTCGAGCTCGGATCGTCGCCTATCTGCATAACTTTTCTGGCGACTCTGAGCGGTCAACAACCTCTATCTGACCTGCTGTATCTGCTATGTCCTCCAAAGAACTATCTCCATACTACCTATCACATGTTTCCCTACTTCACCCCAACAAATGGGGGTCCGACACCTCCGCCCATACAACAACACAAAGGGTGGCATACCAATGCTCGAGTGATGGCTGTTGTTATAGGAAAACTCAGGCAAGGGCAAATACGTGTCCCAACTCCCTCCGAAATCCAATACACATGCCCGGAGCATATCCTCGAGCGTCTAAATCGTCCATTCACTCTGTCCGTCCGTCTGTGGGTGGTATGCGGTACTGAAATGCTGCCTCGTACCCAACTCCTTGTGAAACTTCTTCCAAAATCTAGAAGTAAATCGCACATCTTGATCTGAAACAATCAAGATCGGAACCCCATGCCGCAATACCACCTCCCTCACATACAACTCTGCCAGCCACTCAGCAGAAGAGCTCTCACTGATAGCAAGAAAGTGAGCGCTCTTCATCAACCTGACCACAATCACCCAAATTGCATCGACACATCTAGCAGTCCTTGGCAATTTGGTGATAAAATCCATGGTAATATGCTCCCACTTCCACTCAGGAATCTCCAATGGTTGCAACTTACCATGTGGACGCTGGTGCTCGGCCTTAACCCTGCGACAGGTCAAGCACCTCTCCACGAACCATGCAACATCCCTCTTCATACAGGGCCACCAATAATCCCTATTAAAGGTGGGAAATGTCGTGAGCTTATTCGTGTAAGTGAACAAGCTTTTAGAAAGTTGTGTACTATCTTACGACGTGATGGTGAACTGCGGCTTATGTAACGCATGTCTGTTGAATAACATGTTGCAAGGTTTCTACACATTGTAGGTAACAATATGAGAAACACAATGGTCTCCTTCATTTATGGGCGTGCTAAATCTACAACAAGTAGGTGCTTCCATAGAGTTCTTCGCGCGATTGTAGCACTAGAAAGTTACTACATTCAACAACCTAAAGGTGACGTGGTCCCGAAAGAAATTCAAGAGAAAAAGAGATTTTATCCCTACTTCAAGAATTGTGTAGGGGCAATTGACAGGACACATGTTTGTGTAAAAGTACCCAATAGAGATTCCCCTAGATATCGCGATCGCAAGGGTTACCCTGTCATAAATGTCTTAGCCGCATGTTCATTTGATTTGAAGTTTACGTACGTTTTAACTGGGTGGGAGGGCACTGCCTCAGACTCAAGGATAGTGAAGGATACACTTAAAAGAGATGATAAGCTACTAATTCCCAGGGGTAATTTTTGTTAACTACTTTAATTTTGTGTGGAGTCATTTATTAGAAAACTAATTACATGTTATTTATAGGCCGATATTGTTTGGTGGACGCTGGTTTGCATCATACCATTGAACTAATGTCACCATATAGAGGTGTCAAATATCATTTGAAAGAGTATTCTGCTCACCCCCAGTGAATGCATGAGAGTTGTTCAATCTTCGACATGCTTCTTTACATAACTCGATAGAACGGGCATTTGGTGTTCTAAAAAGAAGGTTCCCAATCGTTAGAAGTACACAAAAAACTTTTTACTCGTGCGGCACACAATCAGACATTTTTGTGGTATGTTGTATCTTACACAATTTTTTACTAGACAAAGATCGTGACAAAAAACTTAAATATGAAGTCTTACAAGAGGTGTTGGATGAACAACCACAACAAGTGAGACATGATGTTAATAACGGACGTGTGCGTAATGATGGGGCTAAGGAATTGAGGAACACTATTACAACTCAAATGTGGAATGATTACTTGTTGAAACCAAACAATGAAATAGATATGTCTAATTAGTTTTATAGTAGATAAACAATTTATCAGTTTTACTTCATTCTGTTAATTTAGTTTAATTTTGTAGTGACATTTGCAATTTATTTTTTGATGGTGTTATTTAGATTATGAGCCATCTCTTTTTTATAAATATTTGTACAATTTTTTAACAATATATTTCTCGTTATGTTATCTTTGTATGTACAGAGCGATCATGAACAAAAGGGCAGCTGATGGAAGTGTTGTGAAAAAAAGAAAATTTGACATGGACAAATCATATGGATAATGTTCTCGTTGAAGCTCTTGTAAAGGAAGATCAAATAGGTAATCGGGTGAATGGTACATTCACTTTGCAAGCATATGCGAACATGATTGCAGGGATGAGTAAAGAGTTTAACAAGTCTATTACAAAAGATCAACTTAAAAACCAAATGAAAACTTTAAAAGGTAATTTTAGTAAATGGTATGAAATGTATCGGGGTACTTCGTTGAGTGGGTTCTCATGGAATTCTCAAACAAAATACATTGAAGCAGAGGAGGAAGTATGAGAACAATTAATTAATGTACGTGTTGGTTTTATGTTTGATTTATTTTTTTATATAACTTTTTTACCATTAACTTTACTAATTAATTTTTGGGTTTGTTTATAAACATGCAAACCCTTAAGAAGGTGCATTCAGGACCAAAAAAAATTTCAAACTATGATCAGTTGGTGATGTTATTTTCAGATGATAGAGCATCGGGATCGAAAGTAGAAACAACAAAAGAAAAAATGTCCGGTTAAGCAAATCCAAAGAAATTAAAATAGAATAAATTGTTGACGTGGATAAACTAATGGCAAATAAGGAGGTAATTTTAGAGAACAAATACAAAGATGATGACGAGGACATTCATATAGTGTCAGCAACAGATGTTTCACCTAATGGGAGTTCAAAAGCCAAGAAGCTGAAGAGTAAAAAAAAACTAGAAAGAAAACTTCAATATGAAGATGAAGTAGTAGCTGAACCTGAACCTAAACCTCAACCTCAACCTCAACCATAATCTTTTGAACGCAATATTGTGCAAACATTTAAAGAAATCGTTGATGTTATGAGGGAAGGGAAGAAATCTTGTGACTATACAGGTGAGGAAATTGAGAAAGAGTTAGAGTTGATGGGTTTGGATGTCGATGAATTTGTAGATGCTTTTATATATTTGTCGTGTAATCATGCCGATGCTAGGACAATTTTTAGTTCTTAAATGAAGATGCAGAAGATATTTTTAAGAAAGATGATGAGTGAAGCTAAAAAATGACTCATATCTTTAGGTTTTATGGGATTTTTTTTGTTTTTTTATAGTAGGTTGCATTAGACTTCATTTGTAAGAGGTAGAATTTTGATTTTCTGGTTTTCTTTGTTGACTTGAGTTTATTTCATTAGTTGCTTGTTTGATTAAAAGTTTTTGATTGATTTTGATTTCCATTGTAGTTTATTCATATTGTTTACATGTTCTACTCATGATGTGTAAATAGGGATATAATTGTAATCTTTTTATTTTCTTCTTTTTTCCCTCCTAACTTGGAAACACATAAACTACAAATTTTACTTTCATTTACTTCGAACTCGGGAACACGGATTGAATAAAATTTTCCTTCCCCTCTATTTCCTTTCGTTAATATTTTCCCTCCCTTTCATTTTCAACAGCTTTTTCAACAATAGTAAAAAAACAATTTTTAGACACAAATTCTACACCAAAACAGTCTCTTGTGCATGATAAAATAGCAACAATTAACAAAAAAACACAACACAAATAACAACAAAAAAAAAAAGCAAATTAACCTAAATCTGCACCATAAAAAAGGCACAACAAAAAAAACTACATTAACAACAAAAAACAACATCATAAAATCAACAAAAAAAAAAACAACAATAACAGCAAAAACAACATAAGAAAATAGCAATAGCAGTAAAAACAACAACATTAACAAAAAAAAAACATCAACAAAAAACAACAACTTAACCTAGAAAACAGCAAAAATCATCAAAAAGTTACAAACTTTAACATTTTAAATATACTTACTTGTCATGTGAATCTCTCATCCTCAACAATTATGAAAAGGATATTCATGCAAAAAAGTTGTAAGTACAAGTAATATTGCATCTCATCTTAACATATAATTATAGACGAGCTTTTGGTGCATGTTCGTGTGAGAAAGTATTTGCACTTCATTCATTCCTTGTCTCCTACATACCCACAACAACAATGCATAGGAAGAACGTAGAAAGTTTGAGTGGTCAGGAAGCAATAGAGTACTTAGACCACTAATTTATTCCTAGAAATCAACAACAAATGCATTTTCTTTTTTTATAATAAAAATATTTTTTATGTTTATAAATGATTTGCTAATAATAATATCCATTAATTTCATGGTAATTTTCAAAAAAGTCTCATTATTTTGGTTATTATGTAACTTTTGGAAAAGTCCTAAAATTTTGAACAAACTAACAAAAAAGGACAGAATACCGGAATAAACACAAGTTTGGTTAAATGATTTGTTATTTTGTGTTTTTCTATAAATAAAATTTAGTTTGATATATTTTCATCAATTAGACTAAAATTTTAGGACTTTTCTGAAGATTTCCCTTGAAATAAACACAAGTTCTTGCTTATACCAACACAAAAAATGCACATTAGCTTTTAGTTTTTGTTTTCTTCTTGTTATCTACAAAACTCACAAGTTTTTATTTTTATTTTTGTTTAGAATTTTACTCGATTCAAATAGTTTAGAAAAAAAACAAGTAAATCAAGTATATAGAAAACACGATTCTAAAGTAAATTGACTTTTATCTTTAAAATCACAACAATAAAACATAGAAGAACAAGTATAAAAACAATTACAAACCAATTACTGAATTAGACTTTTATAATCAAAGTATATATTCAAAAGTCAATGCGAACAATTGATCTGTCCCACCATTAAATTCTTTAAAAATGGGATAAACAATTGACGATAAACAAATTTTAAGGAAACAAAATCCATAAATCCAATAACTATCATATTCTTTCAAAATATGTTTTCTAATGTCAAAATTAAAAAAAAAAAAAAAAAAAAAAAAAAAAAAAAACTATTTGTGTTTAATAAGTATAAATTGAAATTACTTATATTTTTTTAAGTAAAGTATTGTATATTGAATTTTCCTTTTTTGTCACCATTAAATTTTGATACGCGACATAAAATATTTAAGAAAATTTTGTTTTTAAGAACCACTAAATCACTTATTTATTTATATATATACTAATTTAGAAGTACAACTTGATCAGTATTTTTCTGTGATTGGTGGGATTTTATTTTTTATTTTTTTTTTATTTTCTTTCCTGTTTTGATTTTTTGTTACTCCTTTATCTAGCTCTTATCTTACACGTGCACAACCCTCTGATAGTGTCAGGATACGTGGCCTCTTTCTTTGTTTCTTTTGGCTTACTCACCCGCAATGATACCCACAGGATCCTTCCGCCTTTTATCGTACACCGCTTTATCTCCTTCATCTTTGTTTTCTCTGTTGCCAAGGCTCCACAAATCCCATTTTCTTTTCCACTGCTCTCAACCGACTGTCGTGGAAGAAACCCATCAGCTTCTCCTTCTCACGCCTGATCGGCTGGGCTCTGTCCGATGAAAGTGGTATCTTATTGCCCTAAGTGGAAAGTTCGACTCGATATCTTTTGGGTTTTGCAAGGCGGACGACTGCTTATCGCATCCGACCGTCGATCTTCCCCTCTCCAAAAACCTCTATCTCTCTAAACTCATCGGCATCCCTTCAAGCACAAACATCCAACCTCCACAAAAACCATTATGCACAGGTACATGTCCGGTTCTCCTTCCCTCATTCCCTGGTCACTATATGGTGAATGGTGGTCGTGGTTGGAGGGTCATACTCACAGGTTCGTGTTCGTTTCTCCTTCTCCACTGTTTTCTTCTCCAATGAAATGCTTACAGAGCTCGCGTCCCCTTTAAATACCTTAGCTTACGTATTGTTCATTGGTTATGGTCAGTTACTCCTCCACCGCTCTTTCATTGCTTTGTACCTTCTTGCTTCCTTCCATGACTTCTCTCTGTCTTCTAAGTCTTCTCTCCCCAAAGACAACATCAGACATCATATCGATTCAAGCCAAAGCACCTCCGTATTGTTCTGCTTCCATCGTCATCGATAACTATTCCACAGTGATGAGGGTTTATGAAATCGAAATAAATACTTAAAATCAGCGTGAATAGGCTGTGGTGGTGAGGAGCAGCGCCGGTGAGGGAGCAGAATCCAACATCTAAAATGAAGATTAAGGGTTTAGGGGTTAAGCTAAGGTTCTAAATCGAATCTTGCCATGCGATTACTACTAAAGTCGTATCTCGCCATATCAATACCGTCTGCCGACTTCCATCAAAAGTTGCTTCCAACATCAATTTTCAGCTTACATTATACCCATAATTGCTTCTCTATTTTCAATTTAGGAATATGCAAAGGTGATTTTTGAGTTTCACTCCACACTTAACTTTTTATCAGATTCCGATACCCTTTTTTTTGATATTATTCGATTCAACTGTTTTGCGTTTTCTTTTCATCTTTCTCTTTGGAAGTGGGTCAACCGGATCAGTCAATACATTCATTGGTACATTATTTGACTTGTGGTTCCACTTAATTTTCAAAAGTTGTCCATTGATTGAGGATTTCCGTTTCGTAGTTTGTAGAAGAAGGTAACAAATGTTTTCTTGATTTCTTGATTTCCATGTATAATTAAGCATGTTTACTTGTCGTACATATGGATTCTGTTTGTATTTATGCAGGATTATACATCGATTTTACACATAATTACAGATTTTTATGTGTATATGTGTATCTATGTTTTATATATGTTTTATATGATCATCTTCATATAAATTAATTTTTATACAAGAAAACTATATGATTTTATTACGAAATGTGCATGTTAATAAGGATTAGGATAATGTATTGAAAGTTAACGAATTATTAGAAAATTAAAACTTATTAAATTGAACTAGGTGTTTTATCCTTCTCCTTTTGGAAGGAATTCCATTAATGCAGAGTGATAATTGAGTTTTAAAACTTCAATTAATCTATCTTTATGAATTTATACTTTTCGCTTTTTGTCTTATCTAGCACAAAATTAACTACATTGATCAACGATTTTTGTTGATTTTTTTTAATCTATGAATTATGAATTATTGGGTGCTTTAAATACGACCCGTGTGAAGCAAAAGAGAAAGCAATTTTTCTTGAAAGACAATCTTTATGTGAAAGGCATAAGTGAGTCTAACAATCAAAAGAAAGAAGACTACATGAAGGGGAAACTTTGTTAAATCAAACAGAAGAATTTATTTTTGGTAGAACTAAGGAAATAAGATATGCAATTTTGAAAAAATCTGGTTGCTTTTACCAAATTGCAACTTGGTTGCTATTTTGTCTTCCCTTTGAGTAATTTGTGTAAAACAAAAACATCACTTTATTATTTTTTTTACTAATTATAACTTTGTACTTTGCATGTGGATCAGGTTACTGGTAACTTTTCTTTCATAATCTAGATTAAGTGAACAAAGTTGTGATTTACCCTTAAAAGCATTAGAGTATGAAGAATCTGAAGGTATAAAAGATTTCCTATGTAAGTTGTTTTATAGAATTTCTCATGTGGAATCTTTATTTTTAATTTGTTGTTTTTTTTTTCTACAGCTTGAAGGGCAATGCATTGGTGACAAGATGAATACACAAAAACGAGGTAAGGTCCACTATAATATCTTTTTGAGTTTAATTCAATTTTTGAAAGTTTTATTAAATCTATTAGCAACATGTTTGCTTAGCATTTTCAAAAGTTATTTTCTTCTATCAAATCTATGGGTAGAAGCTTCTTTTTGCAACTTGCAGGTATTATGATAAAACACAACATTGCGGCAACATCTACTTCAGATGAGAAGAATACTGCTTCTACTTGGTACATTTTGGTTTTCCTTCAAGATGATTGTTGGGTTTTTTTTGTTCAATTTGGTACATTGCATTTTTGATAGGGTTGAGGTTTTAACCCGTTGGATTGTTTACGTTTGCTGTGTGTTCTCTTTGTTCAGACTATATCCGGTCTCGGCTAACTGGTGAACTTTCTGTTCAGATTCTGGAAGCAACAGTTGGAAAATATAACTCAAAGCTCTTCTCATTCTGGTATATTTTTTTTTACATTTATATGGCTGTGTTTTTCATTATCTTATTGAAGTTTGGTGTTAATCTCTACAGAAATGGTGTTTCTAGGTTTTGGTTTCAGCTTTCTGAGTTCTAATGAATAATATCATGTGGTAACATGCGATTCTTGACATTTGATTGCAAACATTAGAGGTTATCATTGGTTCCTTTTGAATAAGGTAATGAAAGAAAAGTAACATATATTTTGTATTAATTTACAGGTTGAGTTTGTAGAGGCGGGTGTATGCCATGGGTTTGCAGTTTGGATATTATAGATTGGGTGATGGATTCAAGTAACAACATTGTCATGTCAACCGTCCCAAGAGGTAACTACTAACATCTAACATCTAACATAACATGTTATGCTTAATGATTCTCATCAAAATCAAATATAAAATCAGAATATCATGTTCTGGAAAATTCAAATTTTGTTTGCTTTGTCTGTGATCAGGTTCATGGTATTGGAAGCAAGGTGTGAAACTATTTGCATATCCATTGTCGGTAGGCTTAGGCGTAGGTGGTACCGAAACAACTCTCATTGAAGCCTATTTTGATTCATCTTTCTGTCAACGTCATGTAGTTTTAACCCAAATTTTTTTTTTATAATTTTTTGTTTCTGTTTCTGGTGAATTGCATGAACTTCTTATCAAAATAAGACAATGATGTTGGTTTTGAAAATGATCTTGTGGGAGAAGTTAAGTATATACAATTTCATCAAAACTCTGTTATGGAGACATGTTGCTAACCATATAACATCATGCAACACACTCATCCAATCATGTTGTTTTCTTTGGTGTATCTAACCCCGCAAAGCGGGTTTCTTCCCTAGTTAGTATTCCAAATTTCATACTACTTATTTCCATCACAGATTATAACTCAAAGCTTTTAACTTTAAGCTCTTATTTAAACTTATCTTTTTTTTTTTTTTTTTTTTTTGCAAAAAGAAAAAAAGGAAATTAAAGCTAAATGTAAAGAAAAAAACAACTTACTGATTACCAGCAATGACAAAAAAAAAAGTGTACCATTGCCACAACAAATCGTCGAGCAGTTGGTAGGTGTAAACCAAAAACAAAAACAAGAAATTTTTTACTTCAATCCTTAAAAAATCAGAGTCCGATCATCATTCTTTTCGTAAGAAAAAATGGGTTTGCAGTTGTAAAGAAGGTGGTGTGAAGAAGCTTCTGGTTTTGTTTGTTAAAAAATGAAATATTGATCATGGGTATGGAAGATTTGTGATGATGGTGGATGATTAGGGTAAAGCCAATAGTGGGTAAGGTTGTGATGATGTTGAACATATTCAATGATGGTGATGGAAACTGGGTGGTGGCGTGAAGTTTGAGTAACAACCGAATAATACCGAGTAAAATTTTTCATTTTATGTCAAAACCATTCATTCATTATTCCAAAAGACGTTCAGAGTAAAATTAATCTCAAAACATTAGAGGAATCTTCACAATCATTGCAGAGTAAATCTTAGGGAAGATAGTGTGATCAAGCAGAGGTCTTCCTTTTTTTTATAAAACAAATATAAATAAATAAGACAAATATAATGCATCTCATACCTTCATATTATTGGGGGGGGTGGGGGGGGGGGGGGGGGGGGGGGAAATATAAAACATTTGAAAAAATACCATACTCAACAAAGAAAATCATAATGTCCTTTGGATGATTTTGGCAACGCCTGTAGTAATAAGAGTAGGCTGATTAGCTGTTTTGTTTTGTTTTTTTTTTTTACAAAATTTAATCCATAAAACAAAACAAAAATTCATAAATAACATAACGAGTAGAATGACTTGAATGAATCCGAGATGTTACTCAAACTGGTAATGTTTGTCCACGGTTTCTGAAACATCCCAAGTGCAGTTCATACCCTTGGGGAACTCGACCAAGTCACCGGCGCCGATCTCCACGGCCTCATCGGAGCCTTCGGGGTAAACCTTCACCTTCCCTTTCAGAAGGTAGCATGTCTCTTTCGACGAGTACGTCCATGGAAATTTGCTCGGAGGGCATCCCCACCTATTCCAAACACTTCACATCAGTTTTCCATAACAACACCACAAGTTAACGAAGAAAAACCTATAAAACGTACAAGTATCCAAATTTTGTTCAAGTACCGATTTTAGAGTTTCTCAGATTGATTCCCTCAAGTCAAAAGTAACTCAAAATCCAACAAATACATATGTATTTGTCGATAACCTAATTCAAATAAATAAATAGAACCATGACTAGAGTGAAAGAAAAGAGGAATTACTTGGGCCAAGACCTAACACCGAGATCAGCGAGCTTTGATTCCGGCGGGTTCTTGACGATCTTAATTCCTAATTTCTCAGTGGCCATTGTTTCTGAAGAAGCTCTTACGAATCCTCCTCGATTGCGATAATAAACCCTAGAAGTGAGCTTTGTGGTCGTTTTGCTGGATGAAAAAGAGGGTAAGGAGTGATTGGTTACGGGTTTAGTATTGTGATAATTGGGAACAGGAACTAATTTCAGTACTTGATTGGGCACATAGAAATGGAGGCCTGCCATGTTCTTTGGAAACAAACAATCAACATAGTTAAATTAGATTTTTGAACATCTATATGTGTCGTTTGCTCATTGTAGCCACTAAAACGTTATCTTATATGTGTAAAACAACAATTAGATACAAAAGTCGGGAATTTCTTTATCTAAAGGCTTAATAATTTAAAGACAAAATTGCAAAAATGGTCCCTGTGGTATGCAAAATTTTGGGGTTTTAGTCCAAACCACGAGTTTTTTGGAACCATAGTCTTTTTGGAGTGGTTTCTATGTGGTTTTGGTCCCTGGACTTAACTCCCGTTAAGTTGGAACTGTTAAGCCCCCTCACGTGCCTCACACGTAAGGGTAATTTCGTCATTTCATGTCAGGGACCATTTTTGCATAAACGGTTTTTTGGATTAATTGACATTTACCCCTCATTTACTTTCCCCAACACTCGTCAACTCCCCAACTCCCTCCTTCTTGCTTCTGCTCCATTGAACCTGCAAAAAACCCTCGTTGTTTATCTAAACAAGATAATCGACACTACACATATAAGGGCATACGTTTAATAGGAAATGGTGTTCGTAATGTGGCATATCAGACCAAAACACGAAGTTGTTGATGTATCAACTGTATATGGTAAGCTGCTCTGTTTTCTTTAACTTTTATACTTTGCATTTTCTTATTGATTTAGAACAAAAAAATGCAAAATTTTAACTTTATTAATATGTATAATTTTGATTTTTAGCTGGTGCACCCACATGGTTTAGTATTAAGCTTCATCACGGTGGGAAATTTACTAAATTACCTGATATAAAGTACATTGGAGGTGAAGTGCGTTATGTTGATTATGTGGACATTGATGAGTTTTCTGTGCATGAACTTGATGCCATAATGCTTGACCTAGGTTACCCAGACCCACGGAATTCTGAATTCGTTGATGAATCCCCAGTTATATACTACCATTTTAGGATACCCAATGGTGACTTTCAATTTGGTCTTAGAGCTTTAAGGAATGATCAGGATGTGATCAACCTTTCTAAATATATTGCACATAACAAGCTGATTGAGGTGTACACAGAGCATGGAAAGACAAATTTATTGACTTACTTCATGTCACCAAATGCAAAGGGTAAAGTTGTCATTGAGGAATTACCAGAAAATGATGATCAAGGGGCTGAAGTTGAGGGTCAAGTTCATGCAGATTCTCCAATGAAAAATGTGAACCATGGTAATGGTGAGCCTATTGGTGAGTTCATGTCTCTGATTCTTTTTGGGAGTAAGAATGATAGTTTCTCACCAGAGTATAGAAGGGGTAGGGTTGGGAATTCCAAAATAGGTGAAAGTTCTTGTAGCAATAGGCTTAATTTAGATTATATTGATGAGGTTGTTCACATTTCAAAGGAAAAGAATGATGATCTGGATGGTTCAACTAATGTTCAGGAGGCAGCAACTTGTGTTCATATTGATGAGATGGATGGTGTTAGGGAGGCTGCAAATGTTGTTCAAGAGGCATCAACTTTTGATGAAGAAGGCTACAACACCCCCCTGTTAATAATGCTGATGAACAATTGAATGAGTTATTTGATAACCTTATGGAAAATTTGATTGGGAGTGATGATGATAATGCAGAGTATGAAGGGGATGGAGAATCTGAAGAGGGTAATCAAGAGTATGAAGAGGATGATGAATCTCAAGAAAGTGATCCAAATTTTGAAGAGTATGATGAATCTGAAAATAGTGATCCAGAGTATGAAGAAGATGAGAGACAAATAGAAGATGAAGATCATATGGATGACATAATGGATGTTGACAACAATATACAGGATGTGGATGTGGACATGGGAGATTTCACTCTCAATGTTGAAAGTGATGTGGAAGGTGGGCATGAACCTGAAGATATGGAAGTGATTAACAATGAGGAATTTGAATCTTTGGATGAAGGATCCGACCAAGACAGAGAGAGAAGAGCTCTTATCAAGAATTTGAGAAAAGAAAAAAGGTGCAGTCTTGGGGTAGTACATAAACAATCTTTTTCAGTTGGAGATAAATTTAATAGTAAAAAAGAATTAAAGGAGGCAATTGATCTGCATGCACTAGAATCAAGAAGGAATCTTTTCTTTAAAAAAAATGACAATGTAAGGCTTAGGGCACAGTGTAGAGGTGTTGTACCTGTCACCAATAAAGGCCAAGTGGGTAGTCAAGCTACCACTTCAAAAAGAAAGGGTAAAGAATTAAAGACACAAAAAGTAACATGTGGTTGGTACATTCATGCATCTAGGTCAAATCCTGAATCCGACTGGTTTATAAGGACCTTAAACCAAACTCACACATGTTTGCAAACAAGGAAACTCAGGGCTTGTACTGCTTCTTTAATCAGCAAGAAAATCTTTGATCAAGTTGAGGCGAATCCAGATATACCTTTGAGAGCCATACAAGATCACTTTCAAAAGACCTACCAAGTGGGTGTTAGTATGGACAAGGTGTTCAGGGAAAAGGATAAGGCAAGAAAGCATATAACTGGTGACTACACAAAGCAGTATGAACTGTTGAGGGACTATGTTCTCGAACTTCAAGCCACCAACCCAGACACCACAGTGAAAATAGATGTATGTTCTGAGCCTAACCCTGATTCCCCAACTAGGCAGTTTAGAAGAATTTATGTGTGCTTGGGTCCACTGAAAAAAGGGTTCAAGGCATGCCTTAGGGACTTATTAGGTTTTGATGGTGCCTTCATGAAAGGACCATTCCCTGGGCAAGTCCTTTCAGCAGTTGGTCTTGATTCCAATAATGGAATTTACCCATTAGCATATGGGATTGTTGAGTCTGAAAACACAGAAAGCTGGAAATGGTTTTTAGATAACCTTGGGGATGACTTGGACCTTGGAAGAAACTCAAATTTTAATTTCATAAGTGACCGGCAAAAGGTAAAGTTGGAAGTAGTTTTTATACATTTGGTCATTTAAAGTGTGGTTGTAAGTTAATTCTAATGATTGACAATTAATTTTTGCAGGGTTTACATACTGCAGTTGAGCAAATTTTTCCCAATGCTGAGCATAGATATTGTATCAGACATATTCATGACAATATGAGGAAAAGATGGAGGCAAACAGAGTACATGGACCACTTATGGAGGTGTGCATCAGCTACCACCATTCCTGAGTTTGAACATTTGATGAAGGAGTTTAGTCAGTATGATAAGGAGGCATGTGAATGGTTGAAGCAAATTCCTCCTAAACATTGGGCAAGGAGTCATTTTTCAGGTAAATCTATATATTCCAATTTGATCCTTATGTCTTTCACTTAGTGAACTGTTTTACTTGTATGTGAATTGTATTAAATGTTTTTTAATGGTAATTTACACACAGGAAGAGCAGTTTCTAATGTGTTGATATCAAACATGTGTGAAGTGTTTAATGGGAAGATAGAGAAAGGAAGGGATAAACCTGTCATTGGATGTTTAGAATTCATAAGGGAGTATCTAATGAAGAGGATATGCAATGTCATGAAGGAAATGAAAAAGGCTAAAGGTCCACTAACACCCACAGCAACAGACATCCTAACTGCAAGAAAAACAGTTGCTTCACAATACATTGCTAGGTGGAATGGGGGAGACAAGTATCAAGTCACATGAGCTTTGCAGGATCAACATGTGGTTGATGTTAGGAACAAAACATGCACTTGCAGAAAATGGGAATTAATTGGAATTCCATGCAGACATGCAATTGCAACTCTGAATGAGATGAGTAAAGACCCAGAGGCTGAGCTTGACATTTACAAATGGGTTCACAAGGTGTATTTTCTAGAGACACGGAAAAAGGCTTATTCTTTTAAGGTGGAGCCAATTAAGGGTAGATCCATGTGGCCCAAAAGTGAATGTCCCACAAAGCTAATCCCTCCTCCACATCGCACTCAGGTGGGAAGGCCTAAGAAAAAGAGAAGACAAAGTGAGGGTGAAAGGTTAAGCAAAAAGCAGAAGGCAAGTCAAGGTGATGGAGTGAATGCTGCACAAGAAGGAGGTTCCCAAAAACCAACAAATGATGGAGTGCAGAAGCTATCAAGGAAGCATATCAGTGTTACCTGTAGCAAATGCAAGAACAAGGGACACAACTCTAGGACCTGTAAAGGGCAAGGTGGGAATCAATCCAAGAAGTAATGTGTCATGCATGCATGGAGTTTTTTGTGATTTTGGTTGGTTATGAAAACTTGGTTGTTATATTTACAATATTTTGTTGAAAATTTTTGGTTGGTTGTTATGAAAACTTGGTTGTTATCTTAGGTATGGTAATGTGTCCCTTTTGGTAATGTTTAGAATCTTTGGTTGTTATGTTTAGAAACTTTGGTTGTTATATTACAAATCTTAATGAAATATGCATTTTGGTTATGTACAATTGGTTCTAAATATATATATTTTGGTAACACATTCATACCATTTCTATTCATATGTTAATTCTTATACATTCATACCATTTTGGTAAAACATTCATTACACTTGCATCATAAAATTGTACATATATCATTATCATCATAAGTCACTACAAAATTGATCACATAAAATTACAAAAAAATGACCAAAACACCCTTCAGAGTATACCCCTACACAAACCAAATATAAAAGAATACAATCACAAAGAAAAACCAACTTCCAAACATGTACATTTTCAGCTTCAAAATATCATCCTTCAATGCTCTGACATTTGCCACCAAAATGTTGTTCTTGCATATCAGTCCATTGCATTGATCTTGTAGCATGTTCATACCTCTAACCAACTCATTGCACCGTTCCTGCACTGAATTCAAATTTCTTAGCAGACCAGGTATGATGGCTTTAGACCTAGCACACATTGGGGGATCAAGCCACCCAATAAACCCACAAACGGAATCATTCATAGGGCATGCAAAAAATCTCCTTCCTGGATTCAGAGGGGTCCAAGACGTTTTCACCACAGCAACTTTTCCACAAAAACATAGCACCATTTTTGTTGTAGCAGAGCTCAAGAAGAAGAAGGGTAGAAGAAAAGAGACGTTGGGGAAGAAGATCGCAGGAAGTGGGGGTATTTAAAAGGAATTAATCCAAAAAACCGTTTATACAAAAATGGTCCCTGACATGAAATGACGAAATTACCCTCACGTGTGAGGCACGTGAGGGGGCTTAACAGTTCCAACTTAACGGGAGTTAAGTCCAGGGACCAAAACCACATAGAAACCACTCCAAAAGGACTATGGTTCCAAAAAACTCGTGGTTTGGACTAAAACCCCAAAATTTTGCATACCATAGGGACCATTTTTGCAATTTTGTCTAATTTAAATGGGTAATGAATTTTGATTTTTGTTTGTATTTAGGGGTGTTTGGCTTTGTTTTTAAAACAATTTTAACTTTTCCAAAAAGTTAAAAAAGTCTAAAAAATGTTTGGCAAAATAGAAAAGTTCTTTTAAATTAACTTTTAGTCATGTCTAAAAAGGAGCATTTTAAAAATTCATGAAATCTCATCTTTTTATGATTTTTGGTTTTTATCTTTTAAAAATCTTAAAAGTCCATCCAAATGCATTTTAAATACCTTCTTCTAGAAAAAGTTCTTTTTACAAAAAGACTTTTGACTTAAAAAAGAAATTTCAAACACACCCTTAGTTTTTGTATACACCTTTTGGTCAATAAACTTGTAATAATATCATTGTAGGTTTACACGTCAAAATGAATTACATGGCATTAATTTAATTTATATTATGTGGCATTAAGAGATATTATGTAGAATGGTAATGACCTACAAGAATAACGGATTTTGGTTTTTGTCTATTTCTAGATAATCATATTTTTATACACATTTGACTAATAAAACTATTAGATCTATTCAAATTAGGGAAATATTACTAGCAATTCTAGGTCATGTTTATTTGACATCTTACATGAATCTTCACTTTCTCTATTCATTGCTTATTATCCACACCATTATACGTATCAAATTGTAACCTTTTTTTTTGAATCGGCAAATACAAATATATAATCTACTCATAAACTAACACCTATTCAACGACCTCTTCATTGTTCTCTCACTCATGAGTTAGGCATAGATTCAATCCTGCTCTTGTGGCCTTCCGCCTCAAATCCGTACATCAAGAATAGAAAAATATAAACCAGGGAAAAAGATAATGATATGCATGGTAGGTCGTTTTTTCGATTTTGACTTTGGTTTATTGACTTTCTATTTCGGTACTTAAAGTCCTAATATGTTTGCAATGTTTCTTATTAATTTTGGATTTGTTTATTGACTTTCGATTTTGACTCCGATTTATTATCCTATTTTGAACAAATCAAAGAAGGTTTCTGATATGTGTATTTTTATATATATTTTTATGCACTTTATCTTAATATTTTGGCCTTATTTATTCTCTTTTAGAACTAAAAAGTACTCATAATGCTTTGAATTATGCTTTGCAGCTATTCGTTGTCGATAAAGCACAAAAGAAAAGACTGAAGCGGAAACCGGACTTAGAAGCTAAAAGAAATTAAAAATGCTGAAGAAACGATTACGCCCCGCGTAACGACTAAATTGAATTACGCCCCGCGTAACTTAAGGGTACGCCCCGCGTAATGGTTGGCCTCGGATAAGTTCAATCGCGTAGAAATCCTTAGTACGCCCAGCGTAATCCGACTTACGCCCAGCGTACATAAGTCGGCTACAAAGGTTATAAAAGTCGATTTTCAGCTAACCACGAGGGGGGATTCGACTTCCAACTTAATTTAGTCAATATTAAACTTCTGTTAAGCCGTTTTGAGGGTCTAGAAGGCGGCCGGAAGGCCGTTAAGCTAACGGGAGCAGAGATCGGAAGGGTTGGAGAGTGGATACATGTCGGTAATCATATGGATTGCTAACGTGACCATGTTTAGCATCCATTGTGGTACTATTCTGTATTTAGATTCTGATTTAGGTGTAAAAACCTTTTACTTTGTGTTTATGATTGAATGAAGCTTTAATTATTGGACTAATTACTATATTGAATTGTTTATTTGTGTTTAATTTATCTTGCCAAGCTTGTTAAAAGATCCTTACGTATTAATGATAATTATTTGCTGTTAATTGTTAAGAGAATTGAGTTGCATGAATATTTACTTGATTGCTTGTCTATAGGATTAACTTTGGAATAAGTAAGTTAATGTATGATCCTTGTTTGATGACCATCAACGAGAGGTTAATTAAATGTCTAATTTGATTAACTATATTTACAAGTCTTGCTTGATACGAACTGAACACTATGAAGCATGTTAGTTTAACCAACTAATCACTGTTTGAATTGACTTGTTTGCTAAAGGATTAGTTATAGTGAACGCGAATCTAATCATTTTAGGAATTGGTGAACATGAATAAATGAATTTGTGTATGCAATTGTCTATGTTTTTAAGGTGTAATTTGTCTAAACCAAAGTACCTAGAGAGATTTGCTTTCCTGTTAGTTTATCAAGAGTAGTTAGTTTGAGATTTATTTCTTTATTCTTTTCATGTGACCTGTGATGAGAATTGTAATCGAGTTTAAAGATCAATTCTCGTAAGAATTAAAAAAAAAAAGAAACATGATGAACACGAGAGAGTAAATATAATATTTGTTTAGCTCATATTATGCTTTCGATTTTACAGAGTAAAAAGGAATTCTCTGTAAAGAGTATGTGAAAGTTAAGTTCTCACACAGTACAATCTCCTATTTATAGACGTACAAAAGCATAACAAAATACTAAGGACTAGACATTAAGACTATTCAATAAAATGCCTTAGTAAATATAACATTACATCCGAAGACTATTCTTACGAAGACTAAAGATCCTTCGTAACAACTAACACTTCGACATATTACAACATTTAAACTCTAACAATCTCCCCCTTTGGAATAAAGGTCGAAGTCTTCATGAAGTTAGTAGTTGAACGGCATACATCAATACTCTTCGGATTTCCATGTACCAGGAGATAACTTTCTTTATCTCCTTCTTGTCTCCTTCTGAGTTCCTCTTGCAATGATTCATACGAACAATTAAGTTCGTATATTGTGAATTTGAATATCTCTCCACTTCAGAAGTTTGAAACAAAAATCTTTTAGCTCTTCCAACTTTATCTTTTCCAGCAAAGACAATCCCCAATGGCTTTAAACATATTTCACCGTCTTCGTACTTTTTCAACTCAACTTGCTTCTTCGTAGGAGCCATTGGTGCTGTAATGTCGATGCCTTTAACAGTAGCAAGCTCGACATCAGTTTGAGCTAAGCATTCGAAATAATTCTCCAAGAAAATTTTTATGTGCCTACACCCAAGACTGAAGACATCTGGTTCTGTTTCTTGGAGGAAAGAAAAGGACTTGTCTTTAAGTATCAGAGCAACATTGATGAGATCATAAGTGTTCATCAATGGAAAGTCTGCCACAGTGAACTATTGTATCTTTCCACTTGCTCTTATCACAACATATTTCAAATTCTGAAACTTTCCTTCGAAAATGACATCCATTTTTATGGATATCACTTTTTTGATCTTTTCCAAGAACCAAACTTCTTCTTGAGCCTTTGCTAACACTGCATGAAATCGAATTTTCATCTTCTTTCCCTCTTCGACATCCATAGATTTTGTTTCTGCTTTGAACTGTGGCATAACGAACATCATCTCATTGATTGGAAAATCAAGTTGACCATAATCGGTATTTGTCACCACAAAACTCTTCTTTGGAATCTTTTCAAACGAGTACATATGATCAAACATCACCCTTGATTCAATAGTTTCGTAATTGTATACTTTCGAAGGATCTCCCTTATCAACATTCGAACCTTCAAGAGCTCTCTGACACATTATACTTTCAACATGCCTCATTCTTTCAACTTCTGCTGCCACCTCAGCTTTCTTCTCTTTATTAGTCTTCTCAACCAAGACTCCTTTTCCTTTGTCTTTAACATTCGAAGTGGCTGCATTCTTTGACGAGGATACAGTCGAAGTAACTACATTCTCAATTACAATACCTTTTGTAATAGGTCTTGAAATTGGAACAGTTGTAGTCATAGTCGAAATGACTGGAGCAGCTGAAACTATTGTTGGTTTTACCACAACTTTCGAAGGATAAACTTTTCCTACCACCTTCGAATCTTCAGATATCTTCTCATGTTCCCCAGCCTTTGCTTGACCAACCTTTTCTCCCCCTTGCACACCTGTGACAACAGGCGGGGCATCTGATACGTTCGGCAAAAGGCTTGAAATTTTGAGTAATGGAGCGAGGTGTTTTTGTAAGATGGCTTCGAAATGAATGAATTTCTAAGAAAGAAATTCTTGAGAGATAATCGGAGAAGATGATTTCAAAGATATTTCTTTGATTTCATTCAGCAGCTTCATCAACTCTCCAAAATGTTGTTCGTCTGCAGTTGAAAGAGAGATCATCTGTGGATTTAGTTGTTCGAACATCTTAACACACTGAACAACCGCATCACAAATGATATCGATCTTCTGATGTGCTGATTCATACCCCTGTTGAATATGCTGAACTTCCTTCGTCATTTCTTCACGAAGTTCACGAATCTGCATATTAACGTCTTCTCGAACCTTCTTAACTTCCTGTACGAAGAGCACATGACGCTCCTTCATAACCATCTTTAAATCCTTCACCTCCTTCAAAAAATCAGATCTCAGAGAATTGATTCTATTCTCTGTAGAACTATCATTCTGATCAGTCTTCTCAAGAATGTGACTTTCAGAATCACGTATTAATCCCGAAGCCTTCGAAATCACTCTGCTTTCCATTTCCTTCATTAAAGAATCAACTTCCATGATATTGACTCCAACACTTCCCGCATCCGCTTGAGATTGTAAGATAGAATTCAATTTTGAATTCAATATCTTGAACTGCTTCATCGTCATCAACATATGGTCAGGAAAATCTTCTTCAGCTTTATCAAAGGAAAGAGCTTCGAATGTTCCTCCAAACCCTTCGTTGTCAGTTTCCTCATCAATCGCCATTGTTTCAGCAACAGGTGATGATGGATTTGGTGGATCGGTTGATTGTGTTGAGAATATGGTGGTGAACGGTTGATCCATTATGGATTGGAATGTTGGAGAATCAGTTGTTGAAGTAACCTGTGGTAAAGACGTTGGTTCAAGGATCTTTATGTCAGCAGGCTTCGAAATTTCAGTAGACTTAAGAAATTCTACTTCTTTTGGAATTTCATCTTCGGGAGTCTCAAGAACTTGATCCACTTCTTCGATTCGTTGGGTTTTCTTCAAAAATTTCGCCATATCTTCAGCCCTTCGCTTTTTAGAAGATGGAGACACCGGAGCTGGAATTTCTCGAACGGTAACCCCTTGATGAGTAACCTGAGTTTTCTTCACCAGCTGAGATTTTCGCTTGATTTTTATTCTTCGAAAAACCCCCGTCTTCGAAGGAATCGTTTCTTTTGATGGAGAGGCTTCGATAACCGGTGTATCAGCCACTGAAGTTAACACAAGAGACACCTCTTCGATAGTTCGAGATGTAACGATTAGCTCTTGATTCTTGTTTTCTACTTTCACCCCCTTTTTCCGAAGAGTCACCCTCTGTCTTCTTTGACTTCTTCGACTTCTTCTTCTCTTCTTGTTGTAATATTCCAGTCACAACGGTTGTGTCAATGGATTGTAAGTATGACACCAACACATTATTCGTGGGATCCACCTTCTTTAGCATTGCATCCGGAATGCGAGTAACTGTGGTAAAGATAGCTGGATCATCATGTACCTCCTTTGGACTCCCGTACATGTGGAAAACAGCTTTCTCTTTGTAATCAGGAACTTCGATCTTCTCCTTCTGATAGACATATTGGACTATCAGACTCCAATATCTTGCATACGAAATCCCCTGCTTAGCACTGGTCTTCGAAATACTTGTTAT
This sequence comes from Lactuca sativa, assembly GCF_002870075.4. Classification (NCBI taxonomy): domain Eukaryota; kingdom Viridiplantae; phylum Streptophyta; class Magnoliopsida; order Asterales; family Asteraceae; genus Lactuca; species Lactuca sativa. Next base: position 269,766,453 of record NC_056626.2, on the reverse strand, counting down.
GAACTCTGTCCATAACTGCTAGGAGTAATCCACTTGTAAATCATAGTATAGCCCAGCTACCATTGCATATACCTCCATTCTTCCCTTATCCAACCCCACAGTTCTTCTAGTGAGACATCTAAGAAAGATGCCAAATAAAAAGTTCCAAATTGTTGGTAACCCCGACTTCTTGAAATCACTAATTCTTGTCAATGGAGGTTGGTGACCCATCTCATTGAACATATACACCACTTGTGAAGAAGTAAGTTCATCATACGGGCCTGAATTCGGAATTCCCAAAATCTTGCAAAACAACCGCTTTGAGACCCTAATTGAATTCAACACACCCCGTCTCCTTGTTGTATGACGCCGTAGAACCTGCCTTGATAACCATGACATCGGAGCAGCAAATGAGTCAAACATTGCTTTAGACAGAATAGAATTCTGTAAAGCAACCACAAGCATTTGTAGTTCTTCAGGATATTTTGACAAATCCGATTCAACCTGATAGTTGGAACCCTGGATCTTCAGAATTGGAACACTGATAATTTCATCTGTAGTTGGTGAGGAAGTAGTCGCCATTGAAGATGATTTTGAGTAAAGAACGTATGAAGAAGATGAATTGCACAGAGAGTATTTGTATTTCAGAGAGTTTGATCGCGTAAAGTGTTTTTGAGTTCTGATTTGCCCTTTTATATGTAACCCTAGAATTTTGAATTTGAAGCGGGATACATTAAATGCTTGCTGACATGGCACCTTGAAATCCGGAATGTACTCATCAAAAAGTAACAATCGTAACTGTCAACACGCCTTACACGCTTATCATACACCATGCGTCATCAAGAGATAGGACTGTTTGGTATTCCCCAAAAGAATTGTAACCGTCGGATGCCTTCGGAATTGAGGTCAGACTCTTTCACTTTGAGGTTTAAAAAGCAAAGTCATTTGCTAGAATTTCGAAATCGTCAGTTTAAGTTGGTGTTACTCAAACCTCAAGGATTTCGTGTGTGCTGTGTTCCAAAAGAAATTAGATGAGAAACAAAAAAAAACTTTTGAAAACTTGTGATGTCAACAATTTCTTTGTGACACAAAAACAATTTTATCCCAGGCAAAGATATCTTCGAAAATTATCAAGAGAGATAATTAACAGCTTGTTTGGTTTCCCGTGAATTACAATCGATAACTTGTAGAGAAGTTTCGAAGGGTTTCTTTTGTATGACAAATGGGTGGCTTCGAAAATTTTGTTACATATCAACCTTAAAATAAGGTGAGGAATTATAAACAAAATTAGTTGTATGACCAATGTAGTCAGTGACAACTTGGTTGCGAATGATATTCAAAGTAACTAGTATATTGAAAATATACTCACATGGAAATCATATTCATAAAAAAACATTTATGCTGGATCTTTTTGGGAACAAACATCGTAGTTTTCGAATGTTTGATTAAGATCACTCAAAAGAAATGAATATGATTTGGAGTATAAAAGGTACTGAAACAAATGTTTCGTAAAATCTGGAACATGGTTCCCCGTCAATTCCTTAAGGTTTATGGTATTTTGGGTTTCACTACTATCACGGACTCATGATATTAGATCATAAACACAGATTTGTGATTTGTCTAGGTTTTGATTGGTTTGATCAAATACCTCAAGGACAAATCTTCGAATATTTGGAATGTAAGAATTGTTTGGTTTAAAAAGATTGGTTAAGAATCGAAGGGTACCTCTGTTATATTTGGACGAAACAGAAACTCTTAACTCATTTGAGAAGAGTAAGGTAGCTCTTGTTGATTTATGCAAATACAAGCCTTGTTGGGTAGAAATTTTAATGAGATAATTTCATCAAGGCTTTCATCTTTCACACATAGAATCATTCGAGGCTTGAGACAACATGCAGCAGCATGCTTCTAGGGACATCCAAACTAATCCAAAATGTATAGAGATTATACCTTTCCTTCAAATCAAAACGCATGAATCCTTTGTATTTGAAACTTGACAAGACTCACAATACACATGTTAAAACTAAAATAATTAAAAATACTTTTGGTATTTTTGTAATTTTTTTTTCAAAAAAAATAAAGTCAAACTAAACCAAAATCTTTTTGGATTTTTAATTTTTCAATAAAAGAAAATATTTTTGATTTTTTCAAGTTTTTTTTTCTTAAAAAAAATTAACAAACTAAAAAGCTAACCTTAGTTGAAATGTGTACATATACGAAGCATTCGAACCGTTGACTTGAACAGTAACCTCTGATTATCTACTGCAAAACTTCCGAATGCGAAGCGTTCGAAGCGTTGACCATGAACACTAACCTCTGAACACTGAATCATCTTGTTCATCCGTACGCCAAATGATTCAGACCCATCACTCTTCGCTTTTATCAGTTTGAAGAGAATTTCCATCTATCATTCCCAATCCATCTAAGATCCGAAGAAACGATTTTTCATCCAAAGCCTTTGTAAAAATATCTACCAATTGTTCCGTTGTTTTTACAAAATGAACTTCAACATTTCCTTCTTCAACATGATCTTTGATGAAATGATATCGAAGAGCAATGTGTTTGGTCTTTGTATGCTGCACAGGATTATGACAAATTCTTACTGCACTTTGTGAATCACAATATAAAGGAATCTTTTTCATATTAATTGCATAATCTCTTAATTGACTTTGAATCCATATTATTTGTGATGTACACGCAGCTGCAGCAACATATTCAGCTTCAGCGGTTGATATTGACACACATGTTTGCTTCTTCGATTGCCAGTTGACCAGCTTTTCATCTAGCAATTGACACCCACCAGTTGTGCTTTTACGATCAAGACTGCATCCTCCAAGATCCGCATCCAAATAAGCTTGTACAAAGAACCCTATTTTCGAAGGATACCACAATCCTAACGAAGTAGTGCCTTTCAAATATCAGAAAGATTCTTTACTGCTGTGAGATGTGGTTCACGTGGATTTGATTGATACCTTGCACAATTACAAACATAATCCATAATATCAGGTCTACTTGCAGTTAAATACAATAAAGACCCAATCATGCTTCGATACAAAGTAATATCAACAGCAGATTTATCTAACGAAGGAGTTAGCTTTATGCCCGTTGCCATTGGTATTCGTAACCTTGTGCTATTCGTCATGCTAAACTTTTCCAACAAATTCTTCGTATATTTCTCTTGATTAATAAAGATGCCTTCCCAGTTTTGACGAACATTCAAACCCAAAAAGTTATTAATTTTACCCATCATACTCATTTCAAATTTGCTTTTCATCAGATCTTCGAATTCTTTAGATAAAGCAGGGTCAGTTGAGCCAAAAATTATATCATCAACATAAATTTGAACAAGCATCAGATGATTTCCAATTTTCTTTCGAAATAAAGTAGGATCAACTGAGCCTTGTTTAAATTTAGATTGTTTCAAAAATGATGTTAGAGTTGCATACCATGCTCTTGGTGCTTGTTTTAACCCATATACAACTTTATCTAAAATATAAACATGATCAGGATGCTCTGAGTTTATAAAACCTGGAGGTTGTTCAACATATACTGTTTCTTCGAGTTCTCCATTTAAAAATGCACATTTTACATCCATTTGATAGACATCAAAATCTTTATAAGCTGCAAAAGCCAGAAAAATACGAACAACCTCGAGTCTTGCGACAGGGGAAAATGTTTCTTCGTAATCAATTCCTTCTTGTTGAGAATATCCTTTAACAACAAGTCTAGCCTTATTTCGAATAATGTTTCCATCTTTGTCAGTTTTGTTTTTATAAATCCATTTTAGTCCAACAACTGACACATCATTAGGTTTTGGAATTAATCTCCAAACCTTATTTCTTTCGAATTCAGACAATTCCGCTTGCATAGCAACAACCCAATCAGAGTGTTCCATTGCAACCTTAATTGTCTTTGGTTCGATTTTGGAAATAAAAACATTAAACATGCAGAACTCTTGATGATTGTTCATTACCTCATTTCGTGCATGAAGTTGTGCTCTTGTCATTATTCCTGCTTGTGGATCACCAAGAATTTGATCTTTGGGATGATTTCTTGTCCATTTATCCAATGGTGGATAATTAGGATCAAAATCCAAAAGTGCATCTTCAAACATAACATCTGTTTCTGATCCATTTATGGAAATTGAATCATCAACATCATCAAAATGTTCTTCTTCAAGAATTGTATCATTCTCTAGTATGGGCTCCCCCTCAATGATTGACTCCATTTCGATATTTTGCTCTGTTTCATTGATCGGTTCTTCTTCAAGAATTTGCTCTTCTTCGACACTCACATTTGTTGACATGTTATCTCTTTCACTATAACGCTCCCCCTCAACAAAAGTATTTGAATCCAAGTGCTCCCCCTCCACTGGATTATCAGCTTGCTCATTTGAGTTTAGATTCAAATTCGAAGTTGAATCATTGTTATACTTCGAATTTTCTGATGTTTGATTATCAGTTGCATTTCTTTCTGCATCAATTGCTTGATCTGAAATACCAAAAATCGAATCATAATCAACATCATCCATTTCAATTGAATCATTTATATTTGAAGAATTTTGTAAAATAGGATAATTCACAAATTCATGATTAGTCTTTTTAATGTAATAATCATCAAATGTCAAATTAAAAGTTTCTTCCACTTTACGAGTTCGCTTATTTAACACTCTATAAGCAACTGAATTTTGTGAATATCCCAAGAAAATTCCTTCATCTGCTTTTGTTTGAAACTTCGAGAGATTATCCTTAAGATTCATTATGAAACACCTGCATCCAAAAACATGGAAAAATTTGACATTAGGTTTTCGATTATTGATGATTTCATAAGGAGTAACATTAAACCGTCTATGAATGAATGATCGATTTTGAGTAAAACATGCAGTTGAAATAGCTTCAGCCCAAAGATATTGAGGTAAATTCGAAAAAGCCAACATTGTTCTTGCAGCTTCACATAATGATCGATTTCTTCTCTCAACTACACCATTTTGTTGTGGTGTATAAGGAGATGAAAAATTATGTTAAATTCCTTTTTCCACTAGAAATGTATCGAAGACATGATTTTTGAATTCAGTTCCATGATCACTTTTAATTTTTTGAACTGTCTTCTTCAATGAAACTTCCATCTTTTTGATAAAATCAATCATCATTTGTGGAACTTCGGATTTTAACCTGAGAAAATAAACCCACGTAAATCTTGAAAAATCATCGACAATTACCAAAATGTACCTCTTCTTGTTAAGAGTAGCAACTGTTGAAGGACCACATAAATCAATATGCAAGAGTTCGAGGGGTTCAACAATCTTCGAATCTATTGTGATAGGATGACCTTGTTTGTGTTGTTTTCCTACCTCACAAGCTGCACACAAACTGTCATTATCATATTTAAGAATAGGTAAACCTCTTACCAGATCTTGTACTACAAGTTTGTTGATGTTTCGAAAATTGAGATGTGATAATCTCCTGTGCCATAACCAGCTAACATCAGCAGCAGCCTTCGAAAGTAGACACACAGCAGGTTTGCCTACAATAGGAACAATATCCAATGTAAACATATCACCTTTTCTTTTTGATTTAAGTAAAATTTCCTTTGTCTGGACATTCGAAATGACACTTCCTTCTTCATTAAAAAGAACTTGATTGCCAGTGCCCACAACAAGTTGTGAAACACTTATCAAGTTGTGTTGTAAACCTTCAACAAATGCAACTCTGTTGATAGTGAAATTTCCATTCGTTATCTTCCCATAACCCTTGACTTTGCATTTGTGATTATTACCAAACTTAACCACTCCTCCATTTTCTAGGCTTCGAAAATCACGCAAGTTTTCCTTCTTCCCAGTCATGTGACGTGAGCAACTGCTATCAATGTACCACTTGTTATCATATTGCTCGTCACAAAGTACCTGCAATCATTGGAAAAATTTAGGTACCCAAGCTTTGTTGGGTCCATTCATATTAGGTTTATGATTCAATTGTAAAGTACAACCATTAACCCAATCATATACTTTGGTTTTGAAACTGTCAATACATCTAACATTTTTCATTCGAAGGGTCAGATATATGAGTTTTTATTATTTTCAAATTTTCACTAATTTCACCCTTCGCATCTTGAGTTTGTGATTTTTCACTTTTTGCTCTTGTGACCGGCTGCCAAACTTTAACTGATATATTTGACTCTTTGGATGATGAACTACCATTCGTTGAAGGATTAGCATATTTGTCATACGCCTCATGTATCTGTTCTTTCGAAAACATACTTGATTGGTATATCTTTCCTTTTCCTTCCAACCAATGATCAATATTTCTCTTTGTTGTTATTCCCTTTGCATATGATACTTTGTCAGCTTGTTTCTTCAAAGGATTATAACATTTTGCTGAATTTGGAACATAATCAACTTTTGGTTTTGAAAGATATGATTCATGATAAGATGTCTTGTTTTGAAACTTTGAAGTTTGATTTCCAACCTTTTTCTGAAAAAATTTTCTTGGTATTGTAGATTTTATTTCATTTGAAACTGTTGAATTTTTATTTGAAAACGAAGCACTCTTCTTTTCAAAAATTTGAGACTTTGATTTTTCTTTAAAAACTTTTCTTCTTTTTGAAAAATTTGTTGATATCAATTTTGATGACTCAACAGTTTGCCAAAAAATTGTTTTTCTCGCTTGACGTTTCGAAATATTATTGTCCTTTGAAAAATTTTCAACTTGAGCTTTAAATTCTTTTGAATTTAATTTTATTGCTTTGTTAATTGTTTTAACATCAGTTTTAACACCTTCTTGCTTTGTGACCACATTTGCAGTTGGGACAACTTCCTTCTTTTCAACTTTTGAGTTGTCAATCCATACTCTTTTTGGTTTGTGATGTTGAAATTTATATGTATTCTTTGTAAGATTATTTTCAACTATACTTTGATTTGAAAAGAATCCTTCATTTGATGTTTGCATATTGTCTTCCTCAACCATCTTTTTGAATTCAGGTTTTATATTTTCAACATTACCTGTTGTTACGAAGACTTGATTTGGGAACACAATATCATTAATGCATTTGAAGATTGGATAAACAACAATATTCGATTCAAGAAAATGAGCACCTTTTTCACTAAGAATCTTCTCAAATTCTTGTGTATCCAAATAGACTTGATCAACTACCACTCGAGGAATTTCAATTTCTTTCGACCTTTGATTTGACTTTGTATTTGAATTTTCTTCCTCATTGTCACTATCATCAGTTTGACTCTCATGTATTTCCACAAACTCCATATCACAAACTTTCGAAGTTGAGGGTTTATCAGTTTCAATTTTCATTAATAAATTGTCACATTTTTCTTTCCCTTTAAATGAATTTGCAACATTTATGACAGACAACTATGAACAATCTACATCTTCTAAATCACTAATTTCACTAATATTATCAGAATTATCTTCAATATCAACAATATTAGTTTCACTATTAGATGTAGAATTCTCAGTCTTTTTCAAAATTCGAAGTTGTTCTGATTTGGTTAAGGTTTCATTTACAATTTTTACTAAATCATCAGCATCAAGATAATCTTCGACTTTTGCAATTCCATATCTAAACCTATCATCTGGGACTTTGTTAAAATCACAAATTTCTTTTTCACAATCATATGAAATACTATCAACCTTAGCTCTATCATAAGCTAAAAAAGGTAGTAATTTTCTATGTTGTTCCTTACTTATTTCACATGAATGATGTAACTCAGTTAATTTTCCATACAATCTTTTTGCTGAATTACAAAAAATATTTCTTTGAGCTAATAACAGGTTTATTTCTTTTGCTAATCTTTCTCTATCCTCCATGATATTTGAAACTTGCAGTTCTAAGTAATCAATCCTAGTGACTTTTGAATCCATCATTTTTCTCGTCTCTAGTAATTGATCACTTAACTTTTTCGCTTCATTGCTAGCAGACACAATGATTGAATCAAAGTAAGTAACAGTTTCATCAAAAGATACTAGCTCAGAATTATATGCAGAAACTGGAATGTTAAAAGATTCAAGAATGTTACGTACCTTGGTAGTCATGGGCGACTTGTCAGTAGACTTCGAAACGAAGCATTGCCCACACACTTCGTCAGTCTGTTCATCATCTGAATCCTCTTCCATTTTTGCATACATGGCTCCATGAGTTGGATTTTTCATCTCTTCATCATCTGAACCCGAAGACCATATTTGATATGTTCCATCTGATTCATTTTCTGCATGAGCCACCAATGACAAATTCTTCACTTTCTTCTTTACTTCTTCCAGTTTCTCAGTGTAGTAAGCTTCATCCTTTGTTTTATTTTTCTTTTCCTCTTTCTTCCTCAACAAACAATCTACTGCCAAATGATTTGCTCCATAGCAATAATGGCAATTAATTCCTGTATCACCTTTCAATAACATCTTCATTTGCTCCATCTCATTCTTCGAATCTGTCTTCATTTCTTTCTTCTTTTCATCCAGTTTGTTTTTGTTTTCAAAACTACCCTTCGAATCTGATGACTTCTTTGGATTAAAAGGTTTCTTAAAAAATTTCTTTACTCTATTGTTTGAGTAAAAAGCAACAGCCTCATCATCAGAATTCATCAAAAAACCTTCTTCTTCATCAGACTTCACTTTTTCACTTTCTGTTTGTGAAACCTTCGAAACTAGAGCCAAAGGACCACCAAGACTTGCTATAGCTTCTTCAGCTATTTCATTAACTTCATTTTCATGAGATTTCAATTGATTGTACAAGTCATTCAAAGTCGAAGTATCAAAACTCTATTGATTTTTCACCATCATGCTCACACTTCTCCACTCCTTTCGAAGTCCCATTACAAATATCAAATTGTACTCCATTGATGACCTAATTATACTATAACGATTACAACAATAGATTAACTCGTTGAACCTATCATAGTATGCTTCAATAGACTCATTTTCTTTTTGTCTGAAATCTTTGAGTTCCACCAGGCACTGTTTCACAGATGTGATCTTTGTCTTTTCACTCCCTTGAAATTTGTCTTTGAGATTGTTCTAGATTTCTTTAGATGTTTTGCATGTTCTGACATAATTGTATACAACATGAGGCAACGCACCTCTTAATTCCCTCATGCATTTCTTCTCCAGGCGTTTTAAACGATCGGTTTGATTATCAACTTCTGAACTGCTTGAAGACATGCCGATTGGCTGAACTTGTGCAGGTTGATTGATTTCTCCTGAGATGCATTTCCATAATTCTTCATCCAATCCGTTCAAGTAATCTTCCATACGATCTGCCCACTGATCATAATATTCTGGAATAAGCATTGGAATTTTTGTGGATGATCCAAGTAAATGAGAAAATGATGTCATCGAATTCAGATTGAATGACGCCATTGTTGTACGGAAAAAAAACTTCAAGATGATACTAAACTTTTGAGAATTTTGAAAATCAAATTGTATAATTCAATTCAGAATTACACAACGAACACTCGATTAACAAATCTTTTTGCAGAATCAAATCCTAGATTGAGATCTAGATGAAATTTTCAAATTCAAAAAGGACGGAAACTTTTTGAATCAAACAGTAGATTCAAAAACCTTTTTGATCAAATGAAAATCAGATCAAAGAAAGGATTCCTGCTCTGATACCAATTGATGAGAATTGTAATCGAGTTTAAAGATCAATTCTCGTAAGAATTAAAAAAAAAAAGAAACATGATGAACACGAGAGAGTAAATATAATATTTGTTCAGCTCATATTATGCTTTCGATTTTACAGAGTAAAAAGGAATTCTATGTAAAGAGTATGTGAAAGTTAAGTTCTCACACAGTACAGTCTCCTATTTATAGACGTACAAAAGCATAACAAAATACTAAGGACTAGACATTAAGACTATTCAATAAAATGCCTTAGTAAATATAACATTACATCCGAAGACTATTGTTACAAAGACTAAAGATCCTTCGTAACAACTAACACTTCGACATATTACAACATTTAAACTCTAACAATTAATCCATCGTTCCCTGTGATCGACACCCGACTTACCTAAGCTATACTATAATCTGACTAGTTACACTGCCTATAAGTGCATAGTTAGTCTAAGTTTGTTAGGTTATAAATATTAAAATTAGTGGGTACTTTCGTGCACATTAAGTTTTTGGCGCTGTTGCCGGGGAACGGCTTGTCATTAATTTAGTTTATTTGATTATTCGTTATTTGTTTTTAGTTAGTTTTTATTTTTAGTTTGATTTTCGTTGATATCATTTCACTTGTCGGGAAGGTTCTTGTTGTTATTTGCAGGAATTTGGGATTGTACACATTGCTTGACTTTACTTTTTGCATGGGTTTCGAGGATGAAAGCGATTAGGGAAATCTTGACCTGCTTAGCATACTACTTTGTTGATTTGTCCAACTCAATTCATGAGGCGTAGTATAGCAAGGCGAATTGTGGTGGTTAAGTGGAAGACCGAGCTCTTGCTGTTCTTGACTAGTTAGGTGACTTCTTGTTCCGCTTTTAGTTAAAGGTGCAAGGAAAACAAAGGAAATATTCTAACGGGTCCTGAAAGTGGGTGCTTTCGCAAACCAATTCTTGCATGCAAAGGTTTTTGATCAACCGTTGTTGTTTGATCTCGACAAAGACAAGTGGTTATGACGTCTCATTTTTTTTTCACTCATCGGGAAGTCATCAGTTGCTGAAGAAATTAAAAAGAAAAAAATAATTAAGTTGTAAAGTCCCTTAATTAAATAGTTAAAATAAAAGGAAAGAAAGTTTAATTAAAAGAAAAAGGAATTTTTTTCATTTAAAATTACACCTAGCGTAATTTAGTTACGCCAAGCGTAATAAACCCCGGATCGCGGATGGTCTTTTCATAGAGTTGGGGTTACGCCCAACGTAACATTGTTATCTCTTGACCCTTTGACTTCTTTGTTATTCTTTCAAACTCTCTCCCAGAATCTCGATTTTGCTTCTTTTCTTGTCAAATTCGACAAACAAGTAAGTTTTTCGGTTACTCAATGTTATGAATTTGTGTTTCATTCGATGGAATAAGCTGCAAAATGCCTTTGTTAGAAATCTAGGGTTTATAGGATTCTTGAATTAGGGCCGATTTCGCAAAGGTATGTTCTGATTACCACTTGAATAGATCGATTTCTATCAATTAACTAAACCCTAGGACCTAATTTGGTCTTAATCCCGTTCCACACCCATCGATTGAAGCTCGGGGACGTACGCCAAGCATACGTCCTGTAAACTTTGATTGACTGTTCTATGCAGTTTCTCTATTAAGGGTTTGCTAACTTGGAATAGACAAGGAAATTATAGGGGATTGATTCTTAAAGGAGTTCCCGATTTTTTTCTACTGCCTTTGGACCAAGAAGCTTGATATGCCCCATATGTTTGCCTACTGTGTTTATTGCTTACAGATTGGTTAATTTGAAAAATTGAGATATGGGTTATGACTTTAGCACAAGCAAAGGAAGAAGAACACAAACTCGTGAACCTGGACGTACGCCCAGCGTATGCTGGATATTATGGCCCGAAGGACTCAAAGGACCAACCCACCCGAGGATGTGACCGATCACCATTTCTTACAATTTCCGCAAACACTGAACGATGCAACTCGGGCACGTTATGTCACCAACTTGAGCTTACTTCTCACCAAGGAGATCGATATAGCACCATCATTCGACTGGGAATTGGCTACCCGGACTGAACTAGCTGCATTGATCCAGGAATTTTTGCAATACATGCACTCGAACACGAGTGTTGTGGATTTGTTCGTGTGTCAGGGATGGCACGTTTGTTCAGGATCCAGGAGCCTATTTATCGGGAATTTTTGCTGGAGTTCTACGCTACAGTTTCCTATGATCCTAGGAAGGCACCCAATGACAGGACAACCTTTGCCTTCAGATTGGGGGGGGGGGGGAGTGAGCCAGGAATGCAGCGTGATAGAGCTTGCGACTCGAGTGGGTATTTACACAACCGATGAGACGAGGAGTGTCCACTTACCGGCATTCCTTGCTAATTGTCTCACGGACCGGCCAGAAGATTATAATGAGAACACTTTTTGGGCCGAGATTACGGGAGGAGTTTATACGCCATCTACCGCACAAGGGAGGATGATTCGGTCTACTACATACCGAATGTTGCACCGGTTGATTTCTATGTCTCTCACGCATCACAAGAACAGTGAGAGAGTGCCTTCAACGGACTTGTATTTCCTATGGGCACTTGTTACTCCAGGGAGGCACCTAAACCTTCCAGTTGCTTTAGCTGCATATTTGGGACGGAGGGCCAGGGGACTTCGGGAGAATAGCCCGATTTGTGGAGGGCATTTTATCACGCGGTTAGCTCGATCACATCAGTTGTTGACGCGTGAGATCACGAGATCGATGGTGTTTCACGACATGAGGTCGATGAGTCTTCAGCTGTTAGAGTCGATGTGTGTATTAGAGCGGGGTGGAGATGGTGTCTTGAGGGTACGAGCAGATGATGTGGCGGATGAGGAAGGTGCCGCAGAGCCACAGCCGAGACGGGTCCAGCGGCGTAGACCTGCTCCTCGGGGAGCGCAGCAGGGACCTGAGCCGGAGATTGATATGCGCTACCTAGCTCAAGGTATTGACCGTATTGACATGAGGGTCCAGAACCTTAGCGAGTATGTTGCACATGTGGACAGGCAACAATAGTGGTATGGGGATGCGTTGAACGCATTCTTTGCCCACCAGGGGTTTCAGTACTCGGTTCCCTACCCTCCGCCATTCCAGTCACGATATGATGGGGCCGGTACTTCTGGGACACAGCCACATGATGATGGGGATGATGAGTGATCCTTTTTATTTTGTTTATTTTTTGTTATTTTTAGTTTAGTATTAGTTTTTTTTAGTATTTGGTATGTAATTAAACTTTGATTTAGTTTGTTTTACTTTTGTTTTCCATGTTGATGCTCTTTGATTGTTTAGATTTCTGCAGAATTTTCGCCCTTAGAAAGCTGTCAGTAAGTTCAGCAGCTAGGTCCGACTGTTGCTAGAGAGAGCCGTGTGAGAGTTGAAGAATATAGTCAAGACCCACAATTTGTCATAAGTGTGGGGTGCATATTTATTTCAGTTTTATTTTGACGCGAAGAAGAAGTATCGTCCCGGCTGCCACGACATGGTTGACACTTTCCTATGTTGTGGGGGATTTTTCATCGCGAGAAAAGGATGTCACTCTTGACGAGACGATGTGGTCGACACTTTCCCACGTCATGGTTACTACACATTGCATTTGTTTGCAATCTTGTGCACCACATTTTTTTTGAGTCGGCAGTCTTGATTTTATTTTTCGGCAAATTCAGAAGCAGCAGTTCCAGTTTTCAGTCTTTCAGCAATATTTGGAGCAACTTGTAGCAGCCCCATTCGATCTCGCCACAACTACCCAGGGGAGTCTGTTCCTTTTTCTCCCTTTTTATGTTTTTAATTTGTTTTAGCATACAATGAGGGTATTGTATGAAATAAGTGTGGGGTAGGGGGTCGGTAAAAGTAAATTAAAATTAAGAGAAAAAATGAAATCGCTAGAATTTGGAAAATTTAAAAATTTAAAAACTTGAAATAATAGTTTAAAAATCTAGTGATAATTTAAATTTTTGCTAATATTGTATGAGATAATCCGATGAGAACTCAAATGTTTAATTGAGCCAATATACGTTATAGTGCATTTGTGGCCTCCCTTATTTTAGTTAAATCATGGAACAAAAACATAACCCCGCTTGGTTTGAGGGATGCAATATGTTTAGCAGCCTAAACCTGAAATGTATCTAGGAAAATTATTATCGTTAGCCAATAAAGGTTGAGGTTGAGCGCCTCTGCTTAAGCATGTAGGTTTTGAGTGAAAAAAGTGAGGTACATGTTAATATATAAAAAAAAGAGAGAGAATTACGAAAAAGTTGTAAGAATTTTGGAGCAAATATAGTGAAGATCAAAAGATCAAAATTCCAAGAAATGCAAAAAGTTGAAGATACCAGAAATCAAATCAAACAATAAAGGTGGTGAATTCAAAGAAATCAAAGATCAAATTATCATGAAGTGAAGAATTCAAAAGAGCTCCATAGTGGTATCATAAATTGTAATTCTAGATTATGTATGCTTAGGTTGCTCAACTAAAAATACCTTGAGGTTAGGAGGTTTTCTGCGGATGAATTCGGAGGGTTGCATAAAATGAGCATTGTTCGGAAAAAGTGGGTGAGTGTTTATGAAGACTGTAAGTATTTAAAGTATGGGGGGTACTTTAGGAAAATTTTAGACACAAATGCATGCGTTGAGGTCTTGGCATAATGGCTGAATTTTAAATGGATTGTTTAGTGCAATATTGGTAAAATAAAAGTAAATTTGCTTGGGGGCAAGCGAAGGCTAAGTGTGGGGTATTTTGATATGTGTATTTTGATATATATTTTTATGCACTTTATCTTAATATTTTGGCCTTATTTATTCTCTTTTAGAACTAAAAAGTACTCATAATGCTTTGAATTATGTTTTGCAGCTATTCGTTGTCGATAAAGCACAAAAGAAAAGACTGAAGCGGAAACCGGACTTAGAAGCTAAAAGAAATTAAAAACTCTGAAGGAACGATTACGCCCCGCGTAAATAGCAAGTACGCCCCGCGTAACGACCAAATTGAATTACCCCCCGCGTAACTTAAGGGTATGCCCCGCGTAATGGTTGGCCTCGAATAAGTTCAATCGCGTAGAAATCCTTAGTACGCCCAGCGTAATCCGACTTACGCCCAGCGTACATAAGTCGGCTACAAAGGTTATAAAAGTCGATTTTCAGCTAACCAGGAGGGGGGATTCGACTTCCAACTTAATTTAGTCGATATTAAACTTCTGTTAAGCCGTTTTGAGGGTCTAGAAGGCGGCCGGAAGGCCGTTAAGCTAACGGGAGCAGAGATCGGAAGGGTTGGAGAGCGGATACATGTCGGTAATCATATGGATTGCTAACGTGACCATGTTTAGCATTCCATTGTGGTACTATTCTGTATTTAGATTCTGATTTAGGTGTAAAAACCTTTTACTTTGTGTTTATGATTAAATGAAGCTTTGATTATTAGACTAACTGCTATATTGAATTGTTTAGTTGTGTTTAATTTATTTTGCCAAGCTTGTTAGAAGATCCTTACGTATTAATGATAATTATTTGCTGTTAATTGTTAAGAGAATTGAGTTGCATGAACATCTACTTGATTGCTTGTCTCTTATGATTTTGATGACCATCGAGATTATAAGTCTAGGAATAACGAATGTGAAACTAGGATTAACTTTGGAATAAGTAAGTTAATGTGTGAGCCTTGTTTGATGACCATCAACGAGAGGTTAATTAAATGTCTAATTTGATTAACTATATTTACAAGTCTTGCTTGATACGAACTGAACACTAGGAAGCATGTTAGTTTAACCAACTGATCACTGTTTGAATTGACTTGTTTGCTAAAGGATTAGTTATAGTGAACGCGAATCTAATCATTTTAGGAATCGGTGAACATAAATAAATGAATTTGTGTATGCAATTGTCTATGTTTTTAAGATGTAATTTGTCTAAACCAAAGTATCTGAAGAGATTTGCTTTCCTGTTAGTTTATCAAGAGTAGTTAGTTTGAGATTTATTTCTTTATTCTTTTCGTGTGACCTGTAACCTGTAATTAAATATATTAAATTAATCCACCGTTCCCTGTGATCGACACCCGACTTACCTAAGCTATACTGTAATCTGACTAGCTACACTGCCTATAAGTGCATAGTTAGTCTAAGTTTGTTAGGTTATAAATATTAAAATTAGTGGGTACTTTCTTGCACATTAGTTTCCATTAAGCTTTTATAGGTTTTTTTTTTGTGTAATTTCAAAGTTTTTGCACATCACTACTTCTTGATCGCAAACACATGAAAAAAAAATTCAATTTCTTAAGTTCCAAAAATATACCCACAAGTATTCCCTCGTTAAGATCCAAAAAAAACGTACATCACCAGTTTAACATAACGATTAACTTTCCTCTCAAACTAATCAAACACAATCGGCAAGCTTTCACTACATAAATACTTCAGCATCAACCTATGATTATGAGTAAATATTACCATATTTTGAACATGTCATATAAGTTTACGATTCAAATGTATAAGAAAAATAAATGATTATTTAAATTTGGCCAAAAAACAAAGTCCGCTACCCTTTTTGGTCATTAAACCTTTCATATAATATCTCTTTAATGACACATAATATAATATCTTTTTAATGCCACATAATATAAAGGGTCATTGATATAAATGTAACACCCCGTTTATTTATTAAATAAATAAATTAATTAATTAATGACTCGTAGCCCTAAAATCAATAATTATATAGCAAGGTGTTGGTCACGAGGAGTTAATTGTCACAATTTTAGAAGTTAAGGGTTAAAAGTGTAAGTTTCGGATCGGATTCGTAAATATTTATGAAGGCAGGGACTAAAGGGTAACTTCTGGGACTTCATTTGAAGGGATTTTGGGGGCTAAGGGGCTGTTTAGTGAATATTGAACCTGAATTGTAAAGAATTATAATGCTGAGGGCTAAAAGGGTAAAATTAGGACTCATTTTGTAAGGAATGGGAAGAGGAGGGGCCGGTTGTGTCAATATGGGAAGATGTTTCATATGAGCCGGGTATATAGCCTTTCAATCGTTTGAACCCTAACCCTAACACTCCACATATTCATCAGCCGTCATCTCTCCACTCTCATATCTCCCCATCGGCACCGCTACCATGTTGTTTCCGATCAACCACCGACGACGAGGACCCAAACCACCGAAGCTAACCGCCGTGCCCCATCCTATCGACCGACAGATCCACTAGTGACCTAAGTCGGAGCAAGGAATGTCGAAATGAAGGTTGTGATCGTCGCTACCGCCAAGGGAAGCCATCACCACCCATCTGGTTCGTTCTCCGACCAGCTAGTGGCCGCCAAGCAATCATTCGACCTCATCCATTTTCTGACCGGTCGAAACTCCATCCAGCCATTTTCATCAGCCAATCGCCCGCCGCCATCGGTCAAAAGTGTTGTTGTTGCCGTTCGGTGAACGCCACCAGGTGTGTGGCTGCCATCAGACCTCGAAAGGGGTGTGTGTGTGTGTGTGTGTGTGTGTGTGTGTGTTCGTTATCTTGCTATCGCCGCCTACCACCACAAGAATCTCGTTGGGTGTGTTTCTTTCTTGTGTTAAGCTCAAGAGTTGCGTGTTTTGGGTTGCTGAACAAATGGGGGTGTAACATCCATAAATTTTACGCCAAATTTGAACTTCTCAATCATAAATAAAACCCAATAGTATTGTTTACAAAAATGTTTTCAAGTCTTTATTCAATCAGAGTGTCCCAAAAGTTAGATCATAAGGATGAGGAGCGGTACTGTCACGCCTTCTCCTTGCCATGATCTCCTGAAGTACCTGAAACAATAACTGTAAACTGTAAGACCAAGGGCTTAGTAAGCTACCCCAAAAATACCAATACCACACTGATAATGCCATATCAGTACCAATCAATCAGTCAACATGCATACTGGGCCATCGACCAGACTGGACCGCCCTATAGGGCCTACAGTCTAACTGAATCTATACCGAGCCTTCGGCATGACTGGACCGCCACATGGGCCTACAGTCTCCCCGGACTGCTCATAAGGTATGTTGGCCTTCAGCACAAAGCAGGACCGCCTCAACCCGACCAACAAGCAAATAACTATGTGCACATAACTAACATATACTGGCATATACAAACATCAAATATATCTATCTTACGGATCATCAATCATAGCAATCTCTCATAACTAGAGCACGGGCCCAACAGGCCACTAACATACCAATCTCTAAGGATCATAAAAGCATAACATACTATCTATCCTGATTCCGATCTATCAGATCATAATTGCATATATCATATCATAACCATAACAACTAAAGGGCCGGCCTGGGTGCCTTAAACCCTTTTGATACAGTGAGGATAACTCGCCTTGCAAATGTCGACTCGGTAGATGAACTCCAACTCTCGGATCACTGCCACAAACTCTACCACCTATTACCATAATACAATCATACCCATCAGTTCCCAACCTTTCAAGGTACCCCATAAACCAACTAATCAACCATGGTCAATGTCAAAGTCATCAGTCAAGGTCAACAGTCCATGTTGACCCTTACTCGCCGAGTACCCTCGGCTACTCGCCGAGTTCCTTGAAGTACTTGTCCACTCACTGAGTCACCGGAGTGACTCGTCGAGTTCCTTTGGTTTACGATCAAACTCTAAGGCCACTCGTCGAGTTTCCCTCTTGCAACTTGACGGTTACACACGTGTACCTAATTTGGGGAAACTTCAACCGAATCGCCGAGTTGTTCATACAACTCGTCGAGTTCTATGGCAATCTTTATCGGACTCGCCGAGTTGTTCATCCAACCCATCGGGTCCAGGCCTATCTTCATATGACTCGTCATTCGACCTTGCGACTCGCCGAGTTCCTTCAGTCCTTAAGCCATACAGACTCTTTTAAGCCATGCAATGGCTCTAAACTACAGATCCAAGCTCCTAAGGCATGCTTTTCACGTAAAGTTGCAAACTTTACGTGCATGCATATCTAGAAAGGCTCTAAATGTCAAATCCAAGCTCACAATGGGGTTTCATACTCAAGCAAAGCTTCATACATGGCCAAACTCGGAGCTTTATGACTCTAGGACCCAAGAATGGTCCAGATCTAAAGTTACAACTTCAGATCTAGCTCATACCCCCACAATATCATCACAATCAAACCATAAAAACCCTAGATCTCAACCAAATGAGGTCTAAAGGAAAA